>NC_141923.1:11236742-11539772 GCF_057802395.1 Ceratotherium simum simum | reverse complement strand
CTGTCCCATCTACGGTGATCTTCTCCCGCGCCCTGGGGGCTACAAGGTTTCCTGCGCCTCCCCAGCAGTGTAAGGGGAGAAGGAAGGTGGGGGGCTGCAGCTCCCCTCCTCCAGGCTTGCTCAGTGAGGGAAGTCTTCTCTGGGTTTCTGCCTGCCCGCAGTCTTCCTTGGGAGCTCCCAGCGGTCCTTGGAGAAGCTGCAGGTTGGCCTGAACCATCCTTGTGTCTGTAGCTCCCCGGGTTCTATGCTCGCTCACGCAGGCCCATACTTGCCCTTGAGCTCTCAGTTAAGACTTTTTTTAATGGTTTCCACATTTTATTTTATCTATTTTTACTTAATATTTTGTTTTGGTGAGGAAGATTGGCCCTGAGCTAACATCTGTTGCTAATCTTCCTCTTTTTGCTTGAGGAAGATGGTCTTTGAGCCAACATCTGTGCCCATCTACCTCCATTTTGTATGTGGGATGCCACCACAGCGTGGCTTGATGAGCGGTGCATGGGTCCGTGCCTGGGATCCGAACCTGCAAACCCCGGGCCGCCAAAGCAGAGCGCGCAAACTTAACCACTATGCCACCACCACCGGGCCGGGCCCTCAGGGAAGACTTGAAGCTGAAGTCTCACCTGCTGGCACTGCGGCCCCATCTGGCTCCACACTCTGCCCCAGGTGGCTCAGAGCTGTCCGTGGAGGCACTTGACCTTCCCGAGAGTTCGGGCCATCTATTGGCCTTGCACTTCAGCTCTCTCAGGGTTTCAAGAGAAGTTAATGATTTTGTAGGTCATCTGGCTTTTTCTTGGTGTTGGGTGGGAGTGACGCTCTCTCCACTTTCTACATCCTAAGTAGCCCTTCCTTCTCGACATGTCGATGAGTGGTCTACAAAATGCAGCGTGTGCACCTGGAGGCCTCCTCAAGACTCTCTATTGAGGTGTAAGCAGAAGTTGTAGAACTTCTATTTCTTTTTGTTTTATATCTTGTCCTTAAAAGAAACTCCAGAGAATGAGACCTCTCTGACAGGAAGTGAGCCCTCACCCTGGAGGTGAATGGAGACTGAGGGGACACCCAGAGTGCTTGTCACCAGTGTGGGAACTGGTGAATTTACCCAGACACGGCGTAGTGACTGTTCCTGACTCCGTCTCCTCTCCGTGAAGTGCCGGAGCCCCACTGCAACACTGGGCATCCTGTACTGTCCTGGTGTTTGCTCGTCAGCCTCCCCACAGGACTTGGAGGCCAGCAGGGAAAGGCGGGTATCTTGCTCATCTCTGCATGTCTAGTGCCCCTTCATGAGGAAGGGCAAAGGGCTCTGGGCTCAGTGGCTCAATATGTATCCTGTACCCCAGACCTCAGCCTCCTAACAGGAACCTCTGTCAACCCCATTGTTGAACGAGGGGTAAACTGAGGCCCACAGAAGGCCCAAGAATGGCCTTGGCTTATACAGCCCATCCCTTGTAAGACTAGGACCAACCAAAGCCTCCTGCCCACTGATTCTGTGCTTGCTCAGCCTGCCCCCTCCCACCGCCCCTCCACAAGGCAGGCTGGGGGAATGGGGAGAACTGGGAACCTCCAATTCACAACCCCCCAACCGGGCTGCAAGGAGCAAAGACAGGGAGGTGCATCTGCCGTGATCTTTATTTCTCAGGCTTCTCTGACCTGAGTGGGGGCTTTGGAGCTTCACCTTGGGATGCATTTTCTCCTGGCTGGTCGCCTTCAGCCTTGGCGGCCTTTTGTGAACCTCCCAGCAAGGGCCCCAATAGCTGACCCAGCGAAGCCCAGGAGGACGCTGGATGACGCGGAGAGTCCAGCTGCCCCTGGGGAAGAGACAGAGGGTGGGCACGGGGAACATGCCAGGGCCCCTCAGGGTCAGTGGCCAGGGCCCCTCAGGAGGCCTGAGGCCCAGAAATCCCATGTGGATCCCTCCTCCAGGTCCTGAAACCCCCAGGGCTCCGCTTTGGGCAGAGGATGCTGGGGGCGGCTTAGAGAGAGAGAGGAGACGGGGGAACGCATGGGAAGTGAGAGGCAGAAGAGAGTCAGCGACAGACTCCAAGAGCTACAGTTCCTCTCACCTTACTCAGGAGGCCCCTGAGGCCCAGAGAGGGGAGGGGCCCTGCCTAGACCACCCAGGCATCAGATTTGGGAGGGCTGGACCCCTGGGCTCCTTCCCTCCTCTCCCTCTCAGAACCCCTCACCCCTCCACTCCCACCGCAAACCTCACTCAGAAGGAGCCAGAAAGAGGACAGTGAGGGAGAGAAAGGACCAGTGATGCTGAGGACCAGGGAACTGGAGGGCGAGGCTGGGCCCTCCCTCAGGCTTAGCCTCTGGGCTGAATCCTGCCCTGGCTCTGGCCCTCCCCCTCGGGGCACTTACCCACCGACTGCAGAGTAGCCACCAGGCTGCCTGCGGCAACTCCGCCCCCGTTGGCGATGGCAGCTGCAGACATCATCTTGGCTGCTATGGAGCTGGCGGCGATTCCTGCCCCGGTGAAGCCCATGGCGCCCAGCACCACGGGCACAGCCGCCGCGGCCACAACTGCAGGGAAGGGGAGCTTTCAGGTTGGCCCTGTGAGACGGACTCCCCAGATCTCCCTGACATTTCCCCAGGGGGATGAAGTGGGGGGTCTGCTTTGCTCTTGTGAGAGTCATGGGGCAGGAATGTGGGCCTGAGGCAAAGGAAGGCTGTAGATGTGGACACAAGCGAGGGGACGGGCTCACAGGAGAACCTGGACCCCAGTTCTGTTTCGTGCCTCTTTTTTGCTGTGACCCTGGGAGGCTCACCCACCCTCCCTGGGCCTCGGTTCCCCCCGTGTGAAGTAAATCAGGTTGAAACACGCAGTGGTCTTCAGACTTCTCCTTTTGGCAGGGAAAACAGTCTCTCTCCCTCAAGCACAGGGTCAACAGAAGATCACATCAGAGCTGCTCCTCTGAAGAGGTGATGGGCTGGGACTTCTGCCCTCTGCCCCTGAGTGCCCCCCAGCGGCATGTGGGGGTCTCCCCAGGGCTCCTTACATCTATAGAGCAGTGCAGTCATAGAATTTTCCACAACGATGGAAGTGTTCTGTGTCTGCCCCATCCAATATGGTGGCCACATGTGCTATTGAGCACTTGAGATGTGGCTAGTGTGACAGAAACGTTTTTATTGTCTTCAATTCTGGCCACCCTGTTGGAGGACGCTGGTCAAGAGCACAGCTGGAAACCTCTGGGCTCACTGCATGAGCTCCCTGGGTTTGTAATAAGTTCTGAGGAACCAGACACGGCTCAGCTTACACGTTCCCTACAGCCCTCTGGAGGATCTCACCGGCCCTGCTTCCTAGGCGAGGAATCCTGGGCTCAGACAGATCGATGGCTGGCCCAGAATTGCGTGGTTTGCACTTGGGAGAAGCTGAGATTGGGCCTGGGATGCTGTTAATGGCTTTGCTTTGGTTCCTGTGCTTCAAGGTTCTCGTCACCTTGAGTATCCCACTGCTGTCCCCTCCCCACTCCACCCCTACCCACTCACGTCTTGGGGCTTGAGGGAATCCTGGGCTTGGTCAAGGCCGGTTGCTCCCAGAGGCCCAGGGCCAGGGGCAGATGGGGCTTGAGCTCCTTCCCAAAGAGACTCACCTCCTCCGATCATGGCTCCAGCAGCAACCCTGGCTGGAGACAAAAGGAACCTCGGTGAGCGCCCCTGCACTGGCCTCCCCCTGCATTCCTGGCTGCTGCCCTCAGCAGGGAGGGTCCTCTGGAGTTGGAATCAGAGGAGAGAACGGCCCCTGTCTGGCCTCTTTCTGCTTCTCCAGAGAAGTCCGACTTACTGAGAATGCAGAGGTGCGTGATATCCGGAGCTCTGGACGCTCCAGACGGGGAAGGGCACCTGCCTTGACAAAGCTCCACGCTGCTCTTAAAGCCAATACATTTGCTATCATTTTCTCAACAAAACAAAAACAAAAAAGCAAGAAAACATGCTGTTCTTATTTGCAGTGGAATAAACTAAACTGTTCCCTTCTCTCCCTCTTCCAGAGACTCTATCCCCATCCTAGGCCACAGGTTGGAGTGAAGGGCTCCAGGGCTGTCCTCCAGGGCTCAGATTCCTTGTCACCTTCTGCAGGAGGCCTCCCCAAGCCCCCCACCTGAAGTCACCCTGCCTCTTCAGTGTGTCCTGTCTTGTGGCGAGAGCCCCTTGCAGCATTGGACAGAGCACGCCTGGACCATCTTGAACTGTTTACAGCTCCTGGGGCCAGCGAGGACATCTCACAGGGACAGGGACTGGAGTGCTTGGGCAGCTGGGACCAGGAGTTCCGGGGATTTCAGGACCTGCGGGAGTGAGTCAGCCAGCTACCCGCCAAGAGGAGTCTTGGTCCCAGTCAAGGGAGAGAAGGCGCAAACTCAGCCTCAGGCCTCCAGGTCACGCCCAGCCATTTCTTGCAGATTGTAGCTCATGGCCCATCATCACCTCTCTCCAGCACTCCTCCTGGCCTGTCTTGATGGTTTCCATTTTTGCGTAGACGACACTTCCAACAAACCAGTCTTTCAGTTCTCGCTTCCCCATTTCCAAAGATCTTGGACTCTATGCCACACACACCGACGCTCACACCCTAGTCTCATGCCAGAATCCCATCCAGGACACCACATTACATTTTGTCTTCATGTCTCCTTAAGCTACTCTTGGCTGTGACAGTTTCCCAGACTTTCCTTGTTTTTGATGACCTTGCCGGTTTTGAGGTGTACTAGCCAAGTGTTTTATAGGATGCCCCTCTGGTGGAATTTATCCAATGGTTTTCTCATAATTATCCAGGGACTATGGGTTTTTGAGGCGAACACCAAAGAGTTACCATTTTTTTATATCATCTCAAGGGTGCATACTGTCAGAACGACTTATCACTGTTGATGTTGACCCTGATCTCCTGGCTGAGGTTGTGCTTGTCAGGTTTCTCTACTGTAAAGTAGTTACTCCCCACCCCCGCCCCTGCTTTCATACTTGGAAGGAAGTCACTATGCACAGCCCACCCTTGACGAGTGGGGAGTTATGATCCACCTCCTTGAGGGAAGAGGATCTACATAAATTCTTTGGAATTATTCTGCATGGAAAATCTGTCTCTTCTCCCCCATTTATTTATTTATTCAGTCATTTATTTATATCAGTATGGACTCATGGATATTTATTTTATATTTTGGGTTATAATCTAACATATATAGCTATACTGTTATATTCTATAATACTACTTTAATTATTTCTTTTTTGTTCAGATTGATCCAACTTTGGCTATTGGGAGCTCTTTCCATTGGTTCTGATTTGACATACCCCCCACCTATCACCGTGGGGTTTTTAATATTGCTTGTTCACTTTCTGGCAATACAGGATGCTCCAGGCTCATCTTGTATATATCCTGCCCCAGTCATAGATTCAGCCATTTCTTCAAGGATCCCTGGTTTCTTTTATTGGAGAATGGTGTTGGAAACCAAGATGTGGGCACTACACACGCTCATTGTTGCTGGGGTATCATTGCTTCTGGACCCTCTCAGCTGACAGGGCAGGGGAATATATGTATGCACATTAACCATGTATATACACATATCAATAAACATTTTTTATGTAACCGTCTGTATCTATATTAAGCTAAACATGTGTTCAACCTGATGTCTGCTACTCTAATATATAGATCATTTCAGTTTCCTCTTGCTCATCTATAATCTCCTACTCCAACCTGGCTCCCACCGTCCCCTATCCATTTACCTCATTTAGTTAGTTGCTCAATTCCTGTCTACATGTATTGTAGTACCAATTTTTAACCTGTGCTCTTGTGGGAAACGACTTTACTACCTACAGTACAGCGCTTATGTGCAGTTTCTTTTGCCTTTAGTCTTAATTTCACTCATTTCCAAAGTTACTCAGGTCAGCATCGCCCCCGCCCCACCCGCTGCTCCCTTCAGTGAGGTTTCATACATTTGAATCCAGTTAGATTGTTTTGTCACATTCTGCTTTCCACTCTGAGATTCTCGAATCTCCTAAATGAGTTCTTCTTTTAATTTGCATATTTTAGGTTAATATTCTGGGCTGCGAAGTTCTGTGGGTTTTGACAAATGCATAGTATCATGTAACCACAATTACAGTATCATATACAGTGGTTTCATCACTTTAAAAATTACCCTGTGTTTTGCCCAGTCATCTCTCTCTCCTCTCCCTGAACTCTTGACAACCACTGATCTTTTTACTGTTAATGTAGTTTTCCTTTTTCCAGAATGCCACATAATTGGAATCATATAATATTTAGCCTTTTAAGACTAAGTTCTTTCACTAGCTCTATGCATTTAAGGTTCCTCCATGTCTCTTTGTGATTTGACAACTCATTTCTTTTTATCACTTCATCTTTTTTTTTTTTTTGCAGGAAAAGATTTGCCCTGAGCTAACATCTGTTGCCAATCCTCCTTTTTTTCTTTTTTCTTTTTCCTGCCCAAAACCCCAGTGCATAGTTGTGTATCCTAGTTGTAAGTCCTTCTAGTTCTCCTATGTGAGCCACTGCCGCAGTACAGCAACTGACAGACAGGTGGTGTGGTTCTGCAACAGGGAAATGAACCCGGGCGGATGAAGCAGAGCATGCTGAACTGGAACCACCAGGTCATCAGGGCCGGCTCTATTGCTGAACTGGAACCACCAGGTCATCAGGGCCGGCTCTATCACTTCATCTTTTTATTGCTGATAACAGTTCATTGTATGAATGGACCAGTTTGTTTATCCATTCAAGATGTCAAAGGCCATCTTGATTGCTCCTAGTTTTTGGCAATTATGAATAAAGCTGCTATAAACATTTGAGTGCAAGTTTTCCTGTGGACAAAGTTTTCCTGTTAGCTGGGTAAATATGTAAGAGCATGACTGGTAGATCATATGATAAGACTGTATTTAGTTTTGTAAGAAATTTATGGCTTATCTTTTCATTTTGTTAACTGTATCTTTTGAATTATAAACATTTTATTTTAGTGAAGTCCAACTTACCATTTTTTAAAAATTCTTCTGTGGCTCGTGCTTTTTGTGTCATATCTAAGAAGCTTTTATCTAACCTGAAGTCATAAAAATGTTCTCCTGTGATTTGTTCCAGAAGTTTTATAGTTTTAGCTCTTACATCTAGGTCTATGATCCAATTCGAATTAATTGTTGTGTATGGTGCGAAGGGTTTAAATTCTTCTTTTTTTTTTTTTTTTTTGCATATGGATATGCAATTGTCTCAGTTCCATTTGTTGAAAAGACTATCCATTCACCATTGAATTTTCTTGGCACTTTTTTAGAAAATTAATTGAGCATAAATATGTCAGTTGATTTCTTATAAGTATAATTGTACATGCTACACTTAATCCTCTGGTTCTTTAGATAGTATTTACTGAATTAGTACATTTTCAGTATCTTTTCTCTCTCCCTCTCCCCTACCTGAGGGTCCCACATTTAGGGAGTTAGTTTAGGCAATTGTCATAATAGTTGAGAGGAGACATGATGCTGGTTTGGAGCAGAGGGTGGTAGTGGATGTGGTGAGAAGTAGCTGGATTCTAGATATATTGTGGAGGTCAGAAGGATGGTATTTGCTGATAGATGCAATGTGTAGTGTGAGAAAAGTGACGGATCAAGGATGACTCCAAAGATTTGAACCCAGGCAACTGGAAAGATGAATCACTATTAACTCCAACGAGAGACTGCAGGCGGAGCCAGTTTGGGATGTAGGCACCAGGAGCTCAGCTGTGCATTTGTTAAGTTTGAGATGACTATCAGGATTCAAACAGAGATGGCCAGTATGTAGTTGGCTGTGTGAGTCTGGAGTTCAGAGTAGACATTGGCACTAGAGATACAAATTTAGGAGCATCAGCATTTACACAGTTTTTACACTCATGAGACTGGATGAGATCAACTAGGGAGTGCACGTAGATAGAAAAGAAAAAATGCTCCGGACCTGAGTCCTGGGATGTCAAATGTTAAGAAGTTAGGGAGGCGAGGCAGAAGCAGTCAAGGAGGCTGAGAAGCAGCAGCCAGTGCGGGTGCAAGATGACAGGATAGTGCGGTGTCCTGCAAACCAAATGATGAAAATATTTCTAGAGCAGGAAGTGATAAATTATGTCAAATAATGCTAATAAACCAGGCAAGAATTGATAGAGGAATTAGCAATTGATCCTAGGTGCCGGGCCGAGAGTAGTTTGGTGTAATAGTGGTGGGAGTGGCGGGGCAGGAAGGGAGCCTAAATGAAGCATGTTCAAGAGAATGAAAAGAGAAGATTTTGTGGGATGCCCAACTGGTCCTGGTTTGTCTGGGACTTTCCTGATTTTAGCACTGAAAGTCCATGTCCTGAGATTGTTCTGGTTTTAAAACTGAAAATCCCATGTCCTGGAACCATTTCATTCCCAGGCAAACTTGGATGACTGGTCACCCTAATTTGGAGACAGGGGAATAAATCACTTTTTCAAGCAATGGTGTGTCAGCTGGAGGAGGAAATGATATATCTATATCTATATCTATGTCTATATCTACGTCTATGTCTATATCTATATCTATATCTATGTCTATGTCTATCTTTACCTATCTATCTATCTATCTATCTATCTATCTATCTATCTATCTATCATCTGCCTATGTACCTATCCATCCATCTCTCTACCTTAAGATGGAAGAAATAAGAGCGTGTTTGTATCCTGATTGAAAAAGTCTAGTAGATGGGGAAGATTCGTGATTGAGGAGATAGAGGGTGGGATTGCTGATGCGACGTCCTCGAGTGTGTGAGATAAAATACAACCAAAGGCATAGGTGGGGGGTGGCCTCCGCCAGGACATGACCAGGTGCTCCATTGTAACAGGAGGGAAGGTGGAGATGGGAGCAGAGCTGCAGGTGGGTGGGCGGGTAATTGCCTATATTTTGCCAGTGAAAAAGGAAGTAAGCTTATCACCTGAGAGTGATTGGAGGCAGGAGATGTCAGAGGTTTGATAAGAGGTGGAGGTATGAAAGTGAAGGTATGAAGTATTTACTTAAGACGGTGGGAGCACGAAAGGGCTCGAGCAGAGAGTGATTGCTCCCCAGGATCAAGGGCTCTCTTGAGGTTTAGTGATCACGAATTTAAAATGAGACCAGTCAGTGTGTTGTTTTTCTCTAGCTACATTCAGCAGTTAGAGTGAAGGCATGGAATGGAGGGAGAATGGGTGGGTCTTGCCAAGCAGCTATGATAAAGGCAGAGAAGGGCAAAGGAGCTGAGGGTACGACGGATCATGGAATTTAAGGAGGAAGCAAGGACCCGATTAAGAGAGGGAGCTGGAAACTGGTAGGATCAATGGATTGTGCATCCCAGTGAGGTTGAAGGATTGCTGGAGTTGAGTGTCAAAAGGAACAATCTGGAAAGAAAGGAGGTGGTGGAGAGAGAGCAGGATACTTGAGGTTGTGGAGGGATAGCGGCTGCGGTGACGGTGTGTATAGAATGACTGTAAAAGCCAAGTTCCCACGGACTCCTGCCAACTCGCAGCTGTTCTTGGGCACCAGTTTGATGTCAGGCTACACCCTGTCCTCTCTCACAGTGACTCAGGCTCTGTCAGTACTGGGATCCTCACCTATTCAGCTTAAAACTCCATCTGACCCGACTCCCAGTAAGAGCACGTACCCTATTTATAGCAAACGAGAACATATTACGCTGATTAAAACGTGCCCCCAGTCCAGGCGTGGTCGCAGTAGGCAGTGTGCTGCGCACACTCCCTGATGAGCTCTTTGAGGATGGGACCGTCTCCTCTACTCTTTCAGCCTTAGGATGGTGCCTTGTGCACATCTAGTGCTCGGTGGCTGCTTACTCGGATGATTTACACGGGATTGAATGTTGGATGGACACTTCCCTCCTGGAGAGTTTCAGGGACAGGTTTAGGGAGCATTTGTGCTGGGTCATCCTTTGCAGCAGCACGGCTGAGGCATGCAAATGCTTCCAAACACAAAACAATATTCAGTAGCCTTTCTTATCAAAGAGACCCCAAGAAGTTCCCTGTATGCTTTCCTTCTCAGCCCCCTGTGGAGGGGACCTGAGACCCGCTGGCACCTGGTAAACCTCTGGGCCTGTTGGAGGCCAGCAGACAGTGATGATAGGATGGTCCTACGTTCCGTGTCACCCAACCATGCTCCCAGGCCACTCTCAGTGGATTCTCCAAGTCCTGCCAGGGAGACTGCCTGCCCAGTGGCACCCAAACACCCTCACGCAAGGTTGTCATTAGCTGCTTTATGGAGCCAATTCCCCAAAGGAACACAGATCTGCTACAATTCAGGGCAAGGGAATGAGAGAACTAAAAGTAGGAGGAAAAATCCAGAGGCCAGCAGAGGATGTGAAGCTGGTAGGTCTTGAGAGTGACTTGGGTCTACAGATCCTCCCAGGAAGGGTGGCGCTGGGGCAACAGGTGTCTGTGAATCGAGGCTAATAACTCAGGGGGTTTTGTGCAGAGACCAGAAGACAGACTCGTAAGCTGTGTGCTTATGCCAGTGAGCTCTAGTCATGGTTTTCATTTTTCTTCTGGAGCCCAGAGCGTCAACAGCACGGGAGGATGATGAGAGTGGGGTGGAGGGCGTCACGCCTCTTGTCACCTGAGTATGACTTTGCTGTGGGAATCATCACTTTCCCCCATGAACAGGAGGCTGTGGCTGCCTTCCTAAAAAATTAATAGCAGGAAAGGTCTGTTGAAACAAAAGGGGGGGAGATGGGATTTGGGAAGCGACCGGAGGCCCGCGGTATCCTCCTCCTCTGCTCCTTTCTCATCCACGGTCAGCTCTGCCCTGTGCACCGCCTGCGAGGGACCAAGGTTCAGAGTGCTGATCCACTCCTCCTCTGGGGGCACCACACTGACCCTCGGTCTGAGCTCAGACTCTCTGGATGCTGGTGAGTAAGACCAGGTGGAGAGCTTTGTCCTGGGGTGCAGAGAGCACTGCCTGGGCCCTGGAGATCCAGAATCAAGTGCTGGTTCTGTCCCGACCAGATGCACGATCTGGCACACCCTGTCCCCGGTGGACACTCAGTTTCCTCATCCACAGGGGATCAAGGATGCTGCCTCTCTCCATCGGGCTCCGCACCCTTGGCTGGTCTCCCATCACTCTGCACCCGGAAGGGCACGCTGTCCCATTCTACCCGGTCCCTCCTCTACGACGGGGTCCCCTCTGCTCCCTGAGACTTGCCGTTGCCTTCACCACTTGTGCTTGTGTGATGAACGTGACTTGCACCACTTTCCCCCAACTGCCTCTCAGAGAAATATTTTCCTACTTATTCACTCCCTGCCCCCAAGCCAGCCACAGAAGTCCTGGTGTTTCCAGGTCCAAAATGCGTCTCCCTTCCAGCCCTCCTTTCTGTCTCTAGTGCCTCTCTCTGAGACCTGCGTTGGTTGTCACTTGCTATCTCATCCACCTGCCACCCTCAGAGCCTCAGGCTCTGATTTCCTTCTATGGGACAGTGGCCTGAGCTCCCTGAAGCTCAGATCCAATCCCGCCCTTGCTTAAAGCCTCCTGGTGTCCCCACCTCTAGCTCACAGAGTGACTCTGAGTGCCTTCGCCTGGCAGACAAGGCCCTTCTGCAGCTGGATCCAGCTCACAGTGGAGCCACACTCCCCATCCTCCCTACCCCCTCTTCCCACATCTTCCTTCCTCCAACTTGCCTTTTCCCAAAGCTGGTTAATATTTCTGGGCACTTCCTCTTTCTACTCCCCAGAGATTCCACAGTGGTGTTAAGACACCAGGTCTCAATCTAGGGGACCTCAGCCCCTCATCCTTGTGTAAACCCCCAGTCTTGTGAAACCTTCCCCCATCCTTGTGAAACCACAAGGGTACTTCCCCACCCCCAGGAGGGGTCAGTATTGCAGAAACGCATTGGACCTCACGCTCTCCACATCTCCTCCCCTCCTCCCTAGAGCAGGGGTGCTTACCTTAGTGAGGAGCTTAGGAAAGCGGTGTTACCCTCCCCCTTCCAGCCCCCGCCAGTCCTCAAGTCACTATTGGGGGTTGTAATTCACCATTTCCTCCTTTGACTTCCACCCCCGATGCGGAGCCCTTCATGGCCCAGCCCTGTGTACCCCAGAGCCTGGCACAGGGAATGGCATTGCCCACACACTGCAGTGCATGTTGAATGCGTGAGGAAGAGAGGAGATGCGTGCACTGTTATAAATGGCCCAACTTACCCTGGAGATCTTCAGGGGGATGGTTTGCTGAGAAATTCCCGTGATGCCTGTGCGGTACGTGAATATATCCGAGATGTCCACTGAGGGCAGGAGCTGGTCCAGTTGATTGTTCCCAGATAAAGAGAATTTTGGAAGATACAGCCTTCTCCTGCTACTCAAGGGAATGAGAGGAGAAAACAGAGCTGAAAGAATGTCATCTAATAAACGGCTCTGGCCAGCAATCTCACCGCAGGTAAGTTAGAATAAAATCAGCATCAGCTGTATTTAGCGGGTGCCTTCAGTGAACAGATCTGGTAATTGTATTTCTTCCTTACAGTGGTCCTGGGGGCTGGGTGCTAAAAATATCCACTTTACAGTAAGAAAATGGGGAGCCACGGGGTTAAGTGATTTGCCCAAAGTCACACAGTTCCTAAAGAGCAAGGATTGAACCCAAAACTAAAGCTCTCCCTCAACCTGTGCGGCTCCTCTAAGACTGTGGCCTGCCACTGGGCCCAGAGGAATAGGAGAGTCTCTGTCTGCCCGTCTGTCTACCTTTGGCTCAACATGTAGCCTTCCTTCCCTGTGAGTCAGCTCTGGGCAGGGCTGAGGGTCAGCACCTCCTGTTTCCTCCTGGTTCCAGGTGAACAAGCAACAGAGAGGAGAGCCGGCACCCCTCAGTCCTCCCTAGGGAAGGGCATGGGAAGTAGAGCGTACTGTCAGGGTACAAACCTCAACTCTCAGCTCAGTGCCGTTCCACCTGAAAGCGGTGGGACTTCCCTGAGGCCCAGTGGAGGGCTTCCCAATCTTTAATGTGCATGTGAATCCCCCGGGGATCTTCTTAAAATAAAGACTCTGAGTCAGTAGGTGTGGGGTGGGGCCTGACATCCTGTATTTCTGACTCCCAGATGAAGCCAATGGTGCTGGCCCGTTGACCGCACTTCGAGTAGCAGGGACCTCAACTACTCCAGGAAAGCCAGCGAGTGGACCACAGGGTGTGGCAAAGTGGAGGGCAGTGCAGGTGGCTGGAAAGCATGGCCGGGTGTGGAGAGGCCTGGTGCTGCTCCTGCTGGGTCGCCTACTGGTCACAATGGATGCGTCAGTCTATGAGCTGGGAGGACAGATCCTTGGTGACTATCCTACCATGGTTTCTGTGGAACTATCGTTTGTTTATAGGTCGTATGTTAAAATGTGTGCCATGTTCAAATCCCAAAAGCCAAGGTAAACATTGCTCAGTCCTTTACATCTTCTCAGTGCTGGGTAATGCTTAGACGAATTGTAAATCTCTCAGGGGAAGATGGAAGGTGACAATATGGCGGTGATGATGATGATGATGATGAAGATGTTGTGACGGCACACCTATTTCTATCTCTTGCAGGAATGGTTAGCTGAATCCTGCCTGGTGATTAGGGTGCAGTCTAGCACCACCCCCTCGTGTCATGGCCCAGAGACAGAAGGGGGTCCTAGCCCCCCAGCTGCAGAGGCTGAGAGGGCGGTTGTGGAGATAGTGGTCTTGTTGCACACGGGAGCAGGGAGAGCTGGGTTTTACCTTAGTGGGAGGGGCTGGTCCAGGATCAAAATTCCCCTTCGTCAGAGCCCCTCTGTGGCCCTGGCCTCCCCGGGTCAGGGAGGATGAAGACCCCGGTGCTGTCGCAGCTGTAGGGCAGCTGGAGGATGAAGCTGTGCTGGTGGTCGAAACACTGGAGCTGGAACCAGCCCTTCCGCTGCATCGTGGGCACCAGGACTGTCACCTCCTCACTCACTGGGAAAGGTCTGAGCTGAGTGAGCTTTGGGTCAAAGAGGATTTTCCATTTCCCTGATAAGAGAGATGGCAAGAATCAGAGGAGATCACCAGTATTCATAGCAGAGGGCACCAGATGTCAGGTATTTCATCCATTTTAGGGAGGTTTAGGAAGGGGCCACTATGCGCTGGGCACCATTCTGGGTGCAGGAAATACAGTCATGCACAGCAGACCCTTGTCTATGGGAGCTTACACACGGGGGAAACAAGGAACAAGATAGATAAATCATATGTTAGTGGTGCTAAGTACTAAGGAGAGAAATAAAGCAAAGGGAGATAGACAATGTCAAGGAAGGAGAGTTATAACTTCACATGAAGCCTCCCTGAGGCAGTGACATGGAGTAAAGACTAACAGGGCAAGGCAATGAGCCACGGCCTGTCAGGAAGAATATCGCAGAGAGAGGGGACAGTATTTGCAAAGGCCCGGTGGCGGGAATGGGTCTGGCATGTTCAGGGGACTTTGGGAAGCCTGTGTAGCTGAAGTGAAGGAGAGGGTAGTGGGAGGTGAGGCAGAGAGAATGGGGACCTTCAATGTCCTCAGGGCTAAACTGGGGGTAATAACATCTACTTTACTGGATATCTGTGAATGTTCTATGAGATGCTCTTAATAAAGTCCTGAGCACAATGCCCAGCACATTGTTGCTCAGTAATTCTTGGCTATTAATTTTATGATTACAGTGCTCATCGCAACTCTACACAATACAAGATGCCATATGCTTCCCTGGTACCTGTTGGAGAAGCTTGAACACAGGCGGCAGGTAAACCGTGGGTTCCCAGAGCCTGAGGAGCTTTGGCAGGGCTGGGGTGAGCCTCCTCCTCCTCCTGTGGGGCTGGCTTCCTACCTTCTTTCCTGGCAGCTGAGGCTTCTGGCCAAAAGTTGAGGGGCCCAGCTCTGAGGGCCTCTTGGGTAAGCTTGCAGTGCAGGAGGTGCTGAGGGGGCCCAGGAGGCTGAATTTCTGAGCCCTGCAATCTCGACAGTGTCGGATTCCAGTGAAGGTGGGTGTTATACAAAGCAAATTCTCCCGTATGAATGAGCCCACAGTCTTGGGGGGAGAGAGACGAGTCATCAGAAAATGACTATGTTGTGTGTTAAGTCTTCAGATCAAAGAAAGGACGTGGGGTTACCAGAACACAGAGGAGACACAAGCTTGTCCCCACCAGTGGCCCCTACCCCTTCTGCACGCTGAAGACTCCTGGGTCTCTCTGCCCAGTCCACGCCTCTCATGAGCTCCAGAGCGATTGCTTCACCGGCCATCTGGTCACCTCCAGCCAAGTGTCCAAGAGGTACCTCAAACTCAGCACATTCAAAACAAAAAACATTTCTTCCCACCACCACCTGCTTTGGTGGGCTGTGGGTAGGGTTGCCAGATAAAATACAGGACACTAAGTTAAATATGAATTTCAGAGAAACAACAAAAGTTTTTAAATATAAATATACCTCATGTTTTGTTTTGTTCCTGCCTCTGGCAACCACAGTGGTAGAGATTGTTAAGGAAGTCTTCCTGGGGCAGTGGCTTCTGAGCTGAGCCCTGAAGGATGGTACCTGATGAATGGGAACATGGAGGGGAGGTGGGACGCAAAGGGGTGGCCTGTGTAAAGACCCCTAGGCAAGAGGGATCGTGCAGTTCAGGAAAGGGGAGTTATTTCACGTGGCTAGCCTGTGGCACTTCTGGATAGAGGAACAGTGGGGAGGGTGACAAGAGATGTGGTTGAAGAAGTCAGCCGGGAACGGGTCATTCAAGGGCCTTGTGGTCCATCCTAAAGATGTGGAGCTTTATCCTAAGTGCTACAGTTGGGTTGGGGCTATGGTAGGTTTTAAGCAGTGGAGTTACAAAGTCAAATATGGCTTGTAGAATGGTCACCCTGACCACAGTGTGGACAATGGACTGCAGGTGGGGTGGGGGAGGCAAGCTGCAGACAGGAAGACCCGTTAAGAAGCGATTACAGTACTTTTGGTAAGAGATAATACGTCTTGAATTATGATAGTGACAGTGGAGAGGGACAATGGTGGACAGGTTGAAGAGAGATTAGGAAAGAAAAACCACAGGCTGTGGTTCCTGTTTAGCTGTGCAGTGTGGGAAAGAAGAGACGCTGATGGTCTGCCCAGCTAGACGTGAGTGGTGACGCCAAGGTTTCTGGTTTGGGCGGGTGCACAGAGTAGGAGCCATTTACTGGGACTTAGAGGAAAGGAGCAGGAAGAGGGGATTTTTGGGGGGTGGGGGAGATAGTGGAAAGAAACGTGTCTTGTTTTGAACATGCTGAGTTCGAGGTGCTTCCTGGCCATTTGGATGGAAGTGACCAGATGGCCGGTGGGGATGTGGGTGGAGCTCATGAGAGGGGTGGGCTGGTCATAGAGAGCTGGGAGTCTTCAGCGTACAGGAGGGTTAGAAGCCGCTAGAGGGGCCAAGCTCGCCCAAGGGAGATTGTGTAGAATAAGAAAAGAATATGGCTGAGGAAGAACTCTATGGAATGCCAACATTTAACAGCTCTACATGAGAGAGAGATGAGCTAAGGAGGCAGAAGTAGAAGGAGAATCAGGAAAGCCACGCTGAGCCCACAAGAGAAGGGTGTCAAGAAGGAGGGTCAACAAACAGAGTTAAATGTAGCAAAGCAAGGTGGATACAGAAGGCAGAGGCTCCCCAGCTCACAAGGAGTTTCTTTTTGGAGGTGGGTGGGACGTAGCTTCATAAAACAATTTGAGATGAGTAACGGTTCCAGAAGCAAGTCTTGTGTTTGGTGGAATGGGAGGCAAGTTGGGATAGCTTGTGTGGGAGGGCTGGCTTCAAGGAGGTGCAAACGGGGCTGTCAGAAGGGCACTGAAAGTAGTTTAATGTTCTGCTGTCCCCACAGTGAAATGTGATTTTTGAACCAGGACCCCACATATTTATTTTGCTATCGGCCCCACAAATTATGTAGCTGGTTTGTGTGGGGCACCCCTTCCTAAAACTTTGGTTGTGACGGGAAGGAGAGAGCTGGGACTATAGCTAGAGAGGGAACTGGAATGTGAATGTTCAGATGAAGGAACCAGAAGAGAGATTGTAGGTGTGGGAGAGGGAGGGGTTAATCGATAGAACGAAGTCTGGAAAAGGCAGGAGGGAATGCGATCCGGTGTGAGGGGAGAGGAAATGTTTATCTTGGACAAAAGATGGATTAACTTGGTAGTAAACTGCAACGGGGTCTAAATAATCATTAGAGAATTACTCACCTTGGAAGAAAATAAAGTCGGCCAGAACCAAGACAGTGTCTGGCTTCAACTCCTGAGCGAGCTTCCCAATTTTGCCGTGGGTCTGCTCCCTCGTGAAGTGGTCCGTCTGATCCCTGGCCATCTGGTTGTTCCCGAAGTGGGTGAGGAAGACCTCTGTGTGGTCCAGACTCTGGGCCGTGTCAACAAACTTCCGCACCAGGTTATGCTTCTGGTCCACAAACAGCAAGCTGCCCGTGTCTGGCTGGCACTCCGCGGGGGCGCGGCAGGAGGGCCCGGAGGAGCTGACTGCAGTGGGCATGGACCCTGTCCTCAGGGACCTGGGCGAGGCTCAGCCCCAGTCCCTCCAGGACCTGGGTGCGTGCTGCTGGCCTGGCCTGGAGAGCCAGCAGGGTGAGGGGAGTGGAGAAGCTCGGGGGGCGGGGAGAAGATGATGTTCCTGCCTGGGTCTGCAGCCGACATCTGCCTGTATAGGCTGAAGGCAAAGTGGGAATTGTTCACGCAGATTGAGGAGGCTGACAGGGTCACTGGGGTTGGACAATTTTCCTGGTCAGGAGCTCCTTGGCCACAGGCTTGAGGACCCAGTCTGGCCACCAGCAGCCAGAAGAACAGAGTGGGGTGCGCCATCCTGGACAACCAGAACAGAGACACAGCGTGCTGTCACCCAGCCCAGTAACGCGCAGCACCTCAGAACCCACCCTGCTGCTCTCCTCCTGCACCGAGTGCCCTGGGGTCAGTGATAGTGGGAAATTCAAGGGGAACAGTGAGTGTTGGGTAAGGCACAGTTTGCAGTTCAGACAGATTTGGGTTCAAATCCCGACTCTGGAACCATGTGAAGCTTGATGCGACAATACGGTTGGCAAAACACAACAGGTGTTCAACAAAACTATAGATGATAGGGAAAAAAGTCCTGACTGTACCCTGCAGGCCTCTTTAGATTTTAGTTATAATAATAACATTTCTATTTAAAATATAATATTTACAATATAAAGTAAAAACTCAGCTCCCCCTTGCTCACCCCAATCCTGCTCCCCAGAGGTAATCGGTGTTTAGAATTTGTTGTATGTTGGTCCAGAACTTTTTTTTGTATGTTTGGATCTGTATATGAATTGAATATGTAATATCTACACGTGGAACTACCTACTTGTGTGGATAATTATACACGCATATTTCAAAATCAAGTGGAGTTATCTTGTACATATTGTTTCACCACTTTTTTATTTAACAATAAATGGTAGATGTATTTCACTAACTTGTCAGTAAGTGCACATCACTTCAATATTTTAATGATTATATATATTGCACAGTAAGGATTTACTATAAATTATTGAATCATCCTCTATTGATGGGTATTGATTTTTTTCCTGCTGTTTCGAAAATGCTGCCATGAACATCTTTCTACATATATCAAAATATGAGTGATTCTACAGAGTTCATGTACGAAATTGGCATGCATATTTTAAATTTTCCTAGATACTGCCAATTTGCCAGCCAGAGTCTGTACAAATTATGTTCCTGCAAACTCTGGGTAAAAGTGTCTACTCTTTCATGCTCTTTCTGATGTTGAATGTTGGCATCGTTTTATTGTTGACTGTTTAATAGATAGAAATAGCCTTCATGGTCCTTCGTTGTTGTTGTTCTGTTGTCTTTTGCCCTCTTGTTTGGGTTGTAGGAAATTCTTACATACAGTCACAAGTCACTTAACAACGGGGACAAGTTCTGAGAAATGCGTCGTTAGGCGATGTCGTCGTTGTGTGAACATCATAGAGTGCACTTACACAAAGCTTTATGGTATAGCCTGCTGTACACCTAGGCTGTATGGTACTAATCTTATGGGACCACTGTCGCATATGTGGTCCCTCATTGACCGCAACGTTGTTATGCGGCACATGCCTGTGCATAATGGACATTAAACCTTTTTCTGACATAGATGCCGCAAACATTCTCTCGTCAATCTGCCATTTGTCTTTTAACTTTAGTCATCTTGTCTTTCATTATAAAGAAGTTTTAGCATTTTATGCATTCTGAATGCCAATGTTGTCATGCTGATGAAAACTTTCCCTGTCCCAAGATTATAAAAAACCGCACGCACCCATTTCTTCTTCTAGTATTTTTGTATTTTATAATATTATGTTTAGCTCTTTAATTTACTTGGAATTTCGTTTGCATTTGGTATAAAATAAGGATACAGGCATCCCATTCCCAAATGGACAACGGATCGAATTGATAGCACCTGGGGATTAAACCAAAGTTGCCTCGTGGATTTGAAAAGCCATTGTTGTCATATACAAAACTCCATTTATCACAGATTTTTCTGGACATTTTATATTGTTCCACACATATACTTGCCTATTTTTTCTGCCAGTACCATACTGCTTGAATTATTGTAGCTTTAAAAATACATTAGATAGCTTGCAAGGCAAATCATTTTTTTTCTTTTTCAAAAATTATCAGCTATTTTTGTGGATTTATTCCACCAGAGGAAGTTTAGAATCAATTTGCCAAATTGAAAAAATCCAGATGGGGTTTCAAGAACTATTAATTTGAGGGCAAATGTCTATCCTTCTAAAAGTGAATCTTTTAAACTAGGGATGCGATATAGCTCTCTAATAATATAGGCCTTTTAAAAGTAGCTTTTTGCCTCCGGGTCTGGCCCTTTTCCTGTTACACTTACCTTCCGTGTTGTACGGTATATTTGTGCGCATTTTTGTTGCCATTGTAAATGAGCTCCTGCAGCACGAGCTCCCCACCTCCGGCAACGCTGATTGGCATGGAGCGGGCGACTGACCCAGGAAGGCCAGACTCGTCCTTCAGAATTTGTCCTTGGGACCGAGTGGGCCTGCGCCTGTCCCATGGCCGCCTCCCCTGCCCTGTGAGCAGGGGGAACAGTGGTGCTTGCCACCACTGGATGGGAGAAGCTCGGGGGCTCGTCTGGAGAGAGAGGGGTGGGCAAGGGTTAGGCAGCTCCGTGGGAGATGGAGAGGGAGGACTCTGGGTTTCCCCAGCATTTCAGGCCCTACGTGGGGCTCAGGGCGCCCTGCCCCTCTCTCAGGCCCCGCAGGGGTGGAGGCCGGCCAATCCTCCACTGCCCTCTGCTGTGGCCATCAGTCTCCTCTACTCTGGAGGCTCTGTGCACAATACTTTACGATTTGGTCAAATACACAAGTCTGTTCTAAGGAAAACCCGGGGGTAGGGGCGGGGGTGGGAGTCACTGATCCCCCATTTCTTAAACACGTCCAGAAGCTGAATTCGCCTTCTGGGTCAGGGAGAAACTCCCTTAAACCAATGGTACAAGTTATACTGCAGTGAGTGCTTATGTGCTCAGGGCTAAGCTCCTTACGAGTCAAAATTAAATGAAATAGCTTATGTCCTCGTGACACCTCGTAGGTGCTAGCGAAAGTTGGCTATTACTGTGACTACTGTACTCGTGATATCTTTCCTGCAGGCTATTCTTCGCCAGTCCCCTGCCCAGAGCCATGGTCTGCCCTTTTCTGCCGTGTTCTGCGCTCTGGGAGGCTGACCCCTGTGGGCTGTACTGCCAGGCTCTCCTCTCCTGCCTTCTTCTTGGGTTTGTAGTGGGTGGGAGTTCTGGGCAGGAGGAGAGAGAGGTAGGGGTGTTTATCCCCATTCTTCCCTGCTTCAGCGCCGCGCCTGGAGGAGCTGCGTCCTGCCCCCACCTCGGGTCCTTCCGGGTCGCCCTCCGCCACGGCTCCTGCTCTCACCGTTTCCTCCCTTTGCTCCCTCAGCTCTGGGCGGGTGAGAGCCCCCTGGTTGTGCTAACCTCTGGGTGTCTCGCCGGAGACTCTCCTGTTTTTCCCTTAACCCTTCCCACATCTTTCTATGTAGTCCCTCCATAAAACTCTCATCCTTTGAACCACTGAGGGGACTCTGAGTAACACTCTATTTAATCCTCACAACCAGCCTCTGCAAAAACTTGAGTCCCAGGGAGGGGAAGTGGCTTCCTCAAGGTCGACAGCTAGCCAGTGACTGAGCCAGGATTGGAGTCCAGGTCTGCTGACTGTAAAGGCCAGATTTTATCTTTCTCCGGCTCTCTGTTTCAGAACAAAGTGACTCCACAGTTAGACCTACCTGCCCGTGAGCCCTGCGGGTCCTGTGGCGCTGCTCTGCTCCCTCCCCTTCCTGCCCCTCACCCCAGCCCACAGCCACACAGAGAGAGCTGTCTCCTCAGGTACTAGCTGGGGGCCATGGGGACCAGGGATGAGGCTAGGGGAAGGTAATTTTTACTTACAGGCCAGGTACTAGGAGTCTGATACAACCACAGCACCCTCAAGGCTGGACCATGTGGGCAGCGGTCCTGGGGAGAAGGAGAGAGGGTAGCCAACATCAACAGCTGATTCTGGTGGTCAAGGATGCAGAATCACACAAGCTGACCTCAGGCAAATGTTCCAGCCCTCAGCCCACTGCACGTACATCTTTTGGTGCATAGTGTGCAGTACTCGCTGGTGCACGGGGAACCAGAGGAACAGGAACTGCTGAACTCACTTGGCAGTGGATGGTGGCCTCACTACACTGTCAAAGAGCCTGAGGAGGAAGGACAGATGCCACATTCTGTGGGGAAAGTGTTTTCCCATCCTCCCATCCATCCTCTCATCCATCCATCCATCTGTCCATCTATCCATCTATCCATCCGTCCATCCATCCATCCATCCATCCATCCATCCATCCATCCATCCATCCATCCGTCCATGCGTCCATCGGTCCGTCTATCCATCGTCCCATCCACCAACCCATACATCCATCTGTATGTCCGTCCGTTCGTCCATCCATCCACCCATCCTCACATCCATGTATCTACTTCTGAAGCATTTGCTATATGCTTAACGCTGGGTGGGCGTTGAGGGGGGATTTAGAGTGATCTTATCACTGACTTCAAGAGGCATGTCTCACTTGAGGCTGTGGATACCTATTGTCTCCCTACTCAGATACCTCAGGGATGGATAGCAGGGTGTATGAACCTCTGGACTGGGGAAACTCTGAATTGACTGAAAGAACCCTGAGTTGACGAAGTTTATGTTAAACTAGTAGACTTCAACTATGCTTAACTGAGATTAAACTTCCTCCACTAGATAGAGTAGAGGCTAGAGTACTCAGGGAGCTTCTGTAAGGATGTGGGCTTGAGCGGGGTCCTGAAGGATGGCAGGATTTGGGCGGCCATAAAGAGGGGAGAGGATACACTGGCCTAGTAACCTCTGAGCAGTGCCTCAAGTGGACTCAGAGTCCACTGCGGTGTTCATCCAGTTTGTCCACCTGTCGTTGCTCCCTTTTGCTCTTCTCGGGGGCATGAGCAGTATCTTATTTCTCTGTGCAAAAGCCCGAGGACCGACAGAGCAATACAGATACAGTACTAATAATGATATTAATACATGCGAGGATAACAGCCAGTCTTATTTATTTGTTGAATATCTTCTAGGTGGTAGGATATATTCTATGTGCTAACGTGACCTGATAAGGAGGCATTAGTCTCATTTTGCAGATGAGCCCAGGAAAGACTGATTAAAGTTACTCAATCAAAAGCAAACAGCTTGTAAAGATTGAGGCAGGCTTGGCATGCAAAACTATGTGACACCCGGATCTATCCTGTCCTACAACAGGTGACTTCTTGGGAATAGGCACATTCTGAGGTTGCTGCAGAGGTAAGAGGAGAATTGGAATGGTGGTTTGAAGGCTTCATTTGTCTTGAGTATTGAAAAGAAAGCTATTCCTCTGGCACTGTTTTGAAGCACGCATAAACACACAGAGCTACTTTTTTCTTGGTTTAATAATTTGCTTTAAAGTTTCTCAGGACATATGTTCTTGGGATGAAATGGCCAATAGTTTTTCCCTGATACGTCAGTTTCAAGCAATTGGTAGGGGCTGCCTGGGAGACTGGGTTGAGAAGGCATTTGAAACTGCTTCTTCCTGTGTGGGAATGTCTTAATCTGCTAACCGTGACTCTTTGGAATAGGCAGAGGAAGTGATGAAAGAAATAATTTGTTATGAATTAATCCTGCTCTGGGGTCTCTAGGAGTTTTGAAAAGTGAAGAGAGTGAGAGAGATAGGTAGAGACAAAGAGAGAGAATTATTACTTGGAACCAGGTTACTTAAAGTAATGGAGTTACCAAAATCTAGGACCCTGGTGAGGATGTTGGATGTCTGGTCTGGGAGAAGGGGTGTGCAGCAGTAGGACAATAAAACAAGATGTAAGACCCCAGACAGTGAATAATTACCTCATGAAGTCTTGAAAGATGCAAAATAAAGTTATGTCTGGCCAAGAAAGCAATCAGGCTCAGCAAACACAGAAACTAGAAAGCTTTTTAAAGATCATCTGGACAGGACAGTAAATGGTTTCCATCCAAGCTGCCATCTTGGATATGTTGTAGTGGTTCCTGGAATATTATCTTGAGAAGGAGTCTGAAAGCGTGTCTGAATGAAGATGAAAACAGGGCCGTGGTTGATTGGTGATGCCAGTTGTGGACGTGAGAGCAGAAGGAGCTGTACGTGGCCTGTGTTTGCCATTTTTAGTCTAGTCCAACACTCTCATTTTACAGAGGAGGAACTGGAGGTTGGGAGAGGTAACAGGGACATACCAAGAGTACGTCCTGGGTGTGTATATGTCATATTTATACAGCCTGGGGCAAAGTGAGCATTAGAATCCCTTCTCTTGCCTTGTAAGCAAGTGTTCTTTCCACTGTACCACGCATTCTCTCAGGACTGACGAGAGATCACAGCCAATTCTAGTCTAATGGGAATAAACACCTGCTATCAGCCGAGTATTGATTTTGACATTCACAGTCCTGCTGACCTTCACCTGCAGCCATTTGTTGGTTGAACAAACAAGACTTTGAACCTGTTTGTTAGTCCTCACAAGGCTTATCTCAATCCTTTCTCTGGATTTTTGCCCCCATTTCTTGAGCACCTACTATGCGCTTAGAGCTTCGTGTGTAACACCTTGTTTAATCTTTGCAACATCCTGTGTCTTTGTGAATGAGAAAGTTGAGTTTAAGTGGCTTACCCAGATGATGTAGCTTGTGAGTGGTTAGTTCCAGGAATAGAACCAGACTCCAACCACTCTCTTTGCCCTGCTTGGTGGCTCGGGTTCCTGTGGGTCTTTAAACAACCTTGCAATGTGTCTTATTTGTAGGATTGTCTTGAGTGTCAAAAGCCAACAGTGGCAAGGCTCTTTGCTTATAGCCCCATGATTGGGCATTAGCTGCCCTTTAGATCCCAGTGGGCAATGACTTACCTTCATTATCACTCCCTTCATCCTAACGCAAACAGTGGCCCATGGTCAGATCCCAGCAACCCAAACCCCACAGTAGGAAGTCTCTCCACTAAAACACTGCCAAAATCCTGCTCTGGTTGTTCAAGGAGTTGATCGGGCCACTGCTAGCCTTCAGGTGCCTCCCTCCGTGCAGGCTAGGAAAAGCCATCTGTAGTGGTTTGCTAGGGCTGCATCACTAAGTACCACAAACTGGGTGCCTTAAACAACTGAAATGTATTGGCTCACAGTTCTGGAGGCTACAAGTCTGCAGTCAAGCTGTGGGCGAGGTTGGCTCCCTCTGAGGTCTGTGAGGGAAGGGCCTATTCCAGGCCTTCCTGCTTGGCTTGTAGACTGACCACCATCATGCTCACATGGTGTTCTCACTGTGTCTTTACATCGTCTTCCCTCTATGCTCATGTCTCTGTGTCCAAATGTCTTCCTCTTATAAGGGCACCAGTCAGATTGGATTATGGCCCCCCATCATGAGCTCATTTTAAGTTGACTACCTCTATAAAGACCCTAACTCCAAATGAGGTGACATTCTGAGGTACTGAGGGTTAGAACTTCCATGTACAAATTTTAGGAGGGATACAATCGAACCTCTGACAGCATCTCCCCGACCCATGCATAACTTGATGAGGAATAGCGTTCCACCCTTCCCAACATTTTATCATGACAGTGTTAAAATGTAGAGCAAATTAGAAAGGTTTTTATGGTGGATGCCTTAACTCTACCACCTAGATTCTACATTAACACTTGACTGTGCTTGTTATGACACAAGCTTGTTTTATGACATATGACGATACTTGTTTTATGACACACTCTCTGGAGTAATAGCATCTTCGTGCAAATTAAAAAGAACACCTTTTTACCAGATGAATGTCAACATGTACTAGCATGCACCACTTGGCGAGTGTAGCATGGGCTGGATTTCAGGCTCCATACTCCCTCTGCCAGGCACCTATGAGCAGTGCACAACCTGTACCACTGTCCTCATTGACCCCAAAGACAATCCTCTGAAGAAGCAGCAGGCAATAGTGTGTCTACAAAGTCCTTGCTACTTTTTACAAAGAAATTTGTAATTCATAATTATTCACTGAACTCACATGGAACTGACACATAGCACAATGGCTAGCCCAGGACTGGCACGTGGTTGGCACTGAGTACAAGAAGGTTGAATGAAAGAATGGCTGGTTGACTGAATCTACTTATTCATAAGCTTAGTTTCTGTGAGCAAAGACTAGGAATCAAAAAATGTCCAGACACAAAACACAGGGAGTGCCCACCAGGAAGAGTTATACTCTTCTTAGAAGCAGCTGTGATGGCACTCTGACTGAAATGTCTCAAGATGACAATTATCCTGAAGCCCTTTGGTTGACCATCCATGCTGCTTCTGGTGGGTTTTCTGCTCACATTCGTCCTCCACTAGGTTCTGCCCTGTCCCATGGGAGGAACGTTCCCCAACATGTAGCCACAGGGGATTAAAGCTCCATATTTATGGAGGACTGAGCAATCTAAGGCCAAGTGAGAAACGTTGAAGATCTAGCCAACAAGACGGGCAAGTCAACGTTTACCAGGGCCGCGACTCTGGAGACTGCTGATGTTTCCCCAGGCTGGGGGCTGAGTTAATATTAACAGCCCCAAGGTGATGTGGGCTTGTGTAACCGTGGGCCTGGCCACCTCCTCCCCCGCTGACCATCCTGTTTGTCCACCCTGCCTCCTGCTCCCCAGCTGCCCTCCAGTTAATGCCCGGGGAGGAGGGAGGCGGGCTGGGTCTCTGGGCAGCAACAGGTGGTGATGTCACTCTGAACCCAGAATGTCAAACGCCACTCTGCCACATTAGGACGCTTCCAGTGGATGCCACTGAGTCTCGGGGTGCGGGGGCATCTGGTATTTGAATCACTGCCTCTGGGGTTGAGGGCCTGTTAGCTCAGAAGGGGCGATAGATGTGTATGATAGGAGAGTAAGCCCACAGGTCCCCTTATACTTCATCTTGCCCTGCCAATCAATTCCCCCGCCCACTGCCTGCTGAGCTAACTCAAGGCAAGCATGTCCTTGCCCCTACCCCACGAAAGAGCCTCTTCACCTGCAGAGCGTTTGGCAAAGTGCACCCTGTGGGACCCTGGAGATGATTCACAAAAAATGGGCTCCATGGTCGAATAAGCTTGGGAAACGCTGCATCCTCTCTCTTCCACTTGGATGGTAATGTTTGAGAGGAACTGAGAAGTTCCTCAGTAAAGACTTATCCAGAATTGTCCCCACCCATTCTCCCAAGAACCTTTTCTGTGTAACACAAACTAACTCCCCAGGGAAGGCCTTGAGAATATCCCCTTCAGGACAGGCCCCCTGCTCCTCTGTCTAGGATAGAACCACCTCCCTGCGCTCTCACTTGCCCGCCCGCCTTTCCTAATCCCCCCGCATCCACTTCCATTTGATTCTTAAATTAATATTTAATACTTTTTAAATATAGAAAACTACCAAGAAGAAAACAAAATCATCTATGTTTTTATCACCCATATCTTTATGTGATTCTGTCAAACTGTCAATCACTGCCTGCCTCCGCTGGGAACCCTCTCTGGGCTCCAGGTCAGTCGGGACGAAAGCCAGTCCTTACAGGAGTGCAGTGTGTGAGCCCCTCCAGCCGGGCACTGCAGTCAGACCCCTGGCCTCTTCTGCTTCTCTCTCTCTCAGACTCTCTGCTACTCTAGGCACACTGCCTCCTTGCTTCCCCTCAACACGCCAGATACAGCCCTGCCCCAGGGCCTTTGCACTCCCTGGCCCCTCTGCCTGGCTGCACTTCTCCCAGACACTCACATGGCTTACTCTCTCACCTGCCTTGACTTTCAGATGCCACCTTCTCAGTGAGGCCTTCCCTGACCGCTCACAGTCTGAGCGTGTCTCACACCCGGCACTTCCCATCACCCACCCCTGCGTCAGTTTTGGCTGTGGGACTCCTCACCTTCCCCTATTCCGTGCAGGGTGTTGACTTACCCGGATTATGGCCTGCGTCCCCCATTGCGCTCCTGTGACTGGGATTTTGTTTGTGTGGGTCACAGCAGCACAGCCAGTGCCTGGCACATGGCGGGTGCCCAGTAAATAGGGGTCAGATAAAGGAACGTGTGTTCACAGAAGGAATCATATACGCACACTGCTCTGCATTTTGCTTTTTCCTGTATTTTTTGCTTTTAGAGATCTTTCCCTATCAGCCTATACAGAACTAGCCTTACTCTTTTTAAAGGTTGCATGACATTCCATTGTGGGGATGTGCCTAAATTTATATAATTGATTCCCTATTGATGGACATTTAGGATTTTTTTGCTCTTCAAACAATGCTGCAGTTAAAAAGAAAACTTTTCTTTTTTTTTTTTACATTTGTTCTTTGTTTGCAAATATTTCCACAGGGTAAATTTCCAGTAGTGGAGCTCCTGACTCAGAAAGGAGGTTTTTTTTTTTTTCTTTTAACTTTACTAGATGTTACCCAGTTACCTTCCAAAGAGGCTGTACAAATTTACACTCCCCATCTGTTGTATGAGAATCTGTTTCCTCACAAGTAAATCAGCAATCAATACTGTCAATCTCGAACATTTATGTCAATCTAAGTGGAAAATGGCGCTCTGTTCATTTGATTTGTGTTTTTAAAATTGTGAATGGGGTTGAGAATTCTTGCATATTTCCATTGGCAGTTCACATTTATTTTTCTGAGATCTGCCTGCTTAAGTCCTTTTGTTATTATTCTGTTATTTTACTGGGTTACTTACTGTCTCCTTATAGATTTGAAAGAGTTCTTTAAAGTTAAAATGATTCCCTGTTTGTCATATCTGTTATAAAATTTCTCAGTTTGTCCTTCAGCTTTGTTTATGGCATTTTTTGATATGGCAGTCGAATATATATTTTTTAACAAATTGATGTAAAATTACCATTAAAGCCATAAGATTATGAGGAATAGCTGAATAGGTCAGAAATTTCATTGGCTTATTTAGAAAATATTGGTCATACAATTATTATTGTTAAATTTGAAGATAGTTTGTATTATTTTGTTTTTAATTGTCATAGAACAGATATAACACAATTTACTGTCTCACCGTTTTTAAGTGTACAGTTCAGCAGGGTTAAGGATATTGACATTGTTGTGCAAACCAACCTCCAGGACTCTTTTCATCTTGCAACACTGAAACTCTATACCCTTTAAACAGCAAATCCCATTCCTCCCCCAGCCCCTGGTACTCACCATTCTGCTTCCTGTCTCTGTGAATTTGACTACTCTAAGTCCCTCATATAAGGGAAATCTTGCAATATTTTCTTTCTGTGATTGGCTTATTTCACTTAGAATAATGTCCTCAAGGTTCATCCATATTGTAGCATGTGTCAGAACCGCCTTCCTTTTTAAGGCTGAATGATATTCCATTGTATGTATATACCACATATTGTTTATTTATTCACCAGTTGATGGGCGTTTGGGTTGCTTCCATCTTTTGTGTATTGTGAATAATGCTGCTATGAACGTGAACGAACAAATATTTTTTTGAGATCCTGCTTTCAATTCTTTGGGGTATATATCCAGAAGCGGAATTGCTAGATCATATCGTAATTCAATTTTTAGTTTTTTGAGGAAGTGCTATACTGTTTCCATAGTCTGCGTCATTTTATGTTCCCACCAACGGTGCACACAGGTTCCAATTTCTCCATATCCCTGCCAACACTTGTTCTTTTCTTTTTTCTTTCTTAAAAATAATAGCCGTCCTAATGGGTGTGATGTGGTTTTAATTTGCATTTCCCTAGTGATAAGTGATGTTGAGCATCTTTTCATGTGCTTATTGGCCATTTATATATTTTCTGGAGAAATGTTTATTCAAGTCTTTGGCCCATTTTTTAATTGTTGTTTTTGTTTTTTGTTGTTGTTGAGTTGTAGGAGTTCTGTATCTATTCTGGATATTAACCCCTTATCAGATACATGATTTGCAAATATTTTCTCCCATTCCATGGGTAGTCTTTTCACTCTGTTGATTATGTCCTTTGATGCATAGAAGTTTTAAATTTTGATCTAGTCCAATTTATCTATTTTAACTTTTATTGCCTGTGCTTTTGGTGTCATATCTGAGAAATGTTGGCTAAATCAATGTTATGGAGTTTTCTTCTAAGAGTTTTATAGTTTTAGCCCTTATATTTAGGTTTTTGATAAATTTTGAGTTCATTTTTGTATACAATTTAAGGTAAGGGTCCAACTTCATCTTTTTACACTTGGATATCTAGTTCTCCCAGCACCACTTGTTGTAAAGACTGTCCTTTCCCCGTGAAATTGTCTTAACACCTTTGTCTAAAGTCATCCGATGATATATGTGAGGGTTTATTTCTGGCCTCTCTATTCTATTCCATCAGTCTACATGTCTGTTGTTAAGCCAGTACCACCCTGTTCTGATTACTGTAGCTTTGAAATCAGGAAACATGAGACCTCCAACTTTGTTCTTTTTCAAGATTGTTTTGACTATTCGAGTCCCTTGAGATTCCATGTGAAATAGGATGGACTTTTCTATTTCTATAAAAGATCCCAATGAGATTTTGATAAGGATTGCATTAAATCTATAGATTTCTTTGTGTAGTATTGACACCTTAACAATACTGAAATTTCCAATCTGTGAACATGGAATGTCTTTCCATTTATTTATATCTTCTATAGTTTCTTTCAGCAACACTTTGTAGTTTTCAGTGTACAAGTCTTTCACCACCTTGGTGAAAGTTTATTCCTAGATATTTTATTCTTTTTGATGCTGTTGTAAATGGAATTTAAAAAGAAATTGCTTTTTGGATTGTTCAATGTTAACATATGAAATGCCACTGATTTTTGCCTATTGATTTTGCATTCTGCAACTTTGCTGAATATGTTTGTTAGTTCTAACAGTTATAATTTTTTATAAGATCATGTTGTCTGTGAACAGAGATAATTTTACTTCTTCCTTTCCAACTTGGATGCATTTGATTTCTTTTTCTTGCCTAATTGTCTGGCTAGAACTTCCAATACTATGTTAAATAGAAGAGACAAAAGCAGGCATCCTTGTATTCTTCCTGATCTTAGAAGAACAACTTTCAGTCTTTCACCATGGAGTATGATGTTAGCTCTGGGCTTTTCGTATATGACTTTTATTATGTTGAGGTAGTTTCCTTCTATTCCTAGTTTTTCAAATGTATTCATCATGAAAAGCTGTTGAATTTTGTCAAATATTTTTTTGCCTCAACTGAGATAATCATGTGTTTTCCCCTTCATTCTGTTAATGTGGTGTATTGTATTGGTTGATTTTCATCTGTTAAACCATCCTTGCATTCCAGGAATAAATCTCACTTGGTTGTGGTGCCTAATCATTGTAATGTGCTATTGAATTCTATTTGCTAGTACTTTGTTGAGGATATTTGCATCAATATCATCAGAGATATTAGTCTGGAGTTTTCTTTTCTCATAGTGTCTTTGTCTGGCTTTGGTATCAGAGTAATGCTGGCCTCCTAAAATGAGTTAGGAAGTGTTCCCTCCTCCTCAATTTTTTGGAAGAGTTTGAGGAGGATTTGTGTGAATTCTTCTTTAAATGCTTGCTGGAATTCAACAGCGAAGCCATGAGGTCCTGGACTTTTCTTTGTTAGGAGGTTTTTGATTACTGATTCAATCCGCCCACTTGTTATACATCTGTTCACATTTTCTATTGCTTCGTGATTCAATCTTGGTGAGTTGTGTATTTCTAGGAATTTATCTATTTTACCTAGATTCTCCAATTTGTTGGCATAAATTTTTTGCATAGTATTCTCTTATAGTCCTTTTTATTTGTGTGAAATCGCTCATAACATCTCCTCTTTAATTCCGATTTTAGTTATTTGAGTCTTCTCTCTTTTTTTTCAGTCAGTCTAGCTCAAGGTTTTTCAATTTTGTTGATTTTTTTCAAAGAACCAATTCTTTGTTTTGTTGATTTTCCTCATTTTTTTTTTGTCCTCTATTTTGTTGATCTCTGCTCTAATCTTTATTTTCCTTCTGCTAACCTTGGATTTAGTTTATTCTTTTTTTTCCTAGTTCCTTAAGGTGTAAGGTTAAGTTGTTGATTTGAGATCTTTCTTCTTTTTTAATGTCAATGTTTACAATTGTAAATTTCCCTCTTAGTACTGCTTTTGCTGCATTCCATAAGTTTTGGTGTGTTGTGTTTTCATTATCACTTGTGTCAAGATATCAAGATATTTTCTAATTTCTCTTGCGATATCTTCTTTGATCCATTGGTTGCTTAAGAGTCGTTGCTAAATTTTCATGTATTTCTGGATTTTTCAGTTTTCCTTCTGCTACTGATTTCTAGTTTTATTCCATTTGGATGGGAAAAGATACTCTGTGTGACTTCAATCTTTTAAAATTTATTATAACTTGTTTTGTGGCCTAGCATATCCTAGAGGATGTTACACGTACACTTGAGAAAAATGTGTATTCTGCTGTTGTTGTGTGGAGTGTTCTGTATATATCTGTTAGTCCAATTGGTCTATAGTGTTGTTCAAGTCCTCTGTTTTCTTATTGGTCTTCTGTCTGGTTTTTCTATTGTTTGTTGAAAGTGGGGTATTGATTCTCCTGCTATATTGTGTTGCTGTCTATTTCTTCCTTTCATTTTGTCAATGTTTGCTTCATATATTTAGGAGCTCTGATGTTTGGTGCATATATATTTCTAATTGTTGTATCATCTTGGTGAATTGAATGGCATTTTTTGGTCATACAGTTTGCATTTTATAAAGGCAAATATATCCATCCTTATTTTACGACTTCTGGGTTTTCTGTCTTATTTAGAGAGGCCTTGCCCACTACAATATCAAGAAATAAATTAACAACTTCTTTCTTCTAGATCATTTGTGTTTTTTATGTTTTAACATTTGATCTAGCCAGAGGTCCAAACACCCATTACTTAATGTGGACTTGAGCCTTTGACACTCTGAACTGACTGTGTTCCCCCACATAAGTGCAGACCCCTTAGCTCTCTCCCTCTTGTGTGGTCTGCCTGGCTTAGCCTTGTCTTACTGTTGGCCTCTTTTCCTGCTCTTCTACCAAAATCTGAACAATTATTTAGGTGTTCCCTCCCACCTCCAGAGAGGTTCGTCTCCTGATGTTGCTGGCTCTCCGTATCTGTTAAGTAAATTGTGAGTTTCAGTCAACATTTTGTCGTGGCCTAGCACAGTGCCTGGACAGTGTAAATACATAATAAATATTGATTAAATGGTTACATAGAAGATTGCTGTGACCTGGGTTGCACACACATCCTGAGGAGGTAAAGGTAGACTCAGAGACAAGAAGATGAGGGATTTGCATGTCACACTCAAGGTTGGGCCAGGTCAGCCACTCTTTAATGTCACCTAGGGAGGCGGCCTGGCTTGGGAAGGTGAACGGCTGAACCCAGAGAGGCAGTTATTTTTGCGTGGGATTCATCACCTTTCCCATGAAGAGGGGAATGTTGGTGCTTTCATCTTTGACAATGACTAAGAGGGGCCTGTCGAACCTGATGGTCAGATGCCTATACCAGCCGCTGTCTCTCAAAGGAGTGTTCCCAGACAGTTCTGACCCATTCTCATCGATGGTCAATGCAGCCATATGCAGGGCCTGGAGGGAAGAGAGAACAGAGGCCTGTTTGAGGCAGAGACAGGCTGCACAGCCCCATCACCCAGCCTGGGAGCAAGGCCCAATGTGGAAGGAGCTGTGCTGGGAGCTCAAGGAAGGGCTCCCTCCAGGGCCCCGTTGAGGACCTGAGTCTTTCTAGCATTTCCTTGGTTTAAAAACCAAAACAATGACAAACAAGCAGAATCACCAGCTGGGTGTCTACCATTTGAGCATTTTTATTAAAGAACCACAAGATTCACAACTGAATCATCATGGTGTAGTGAAAGAAAATGAATTTCCATGACAGAGACCTGGGTTCAAATCCCACTTTTCCCACTAACTGTGTCACTTCAAGGAGATGACAAGACTTCTTGAATCCTCAGTTTCCTAAGTAGGAAAATCAGAGCTATGCAATATGATCACTCAAGGCCACTATGGTGCTTCACCCCACTCAGTATAGTTGCTCAATAAATGTGCATCTATGTGCATACGTGCCTGTGCTTGTGTGAGAAGTGTACTTGTATGTATGTGTAAACGAAGACAACAAAATTGAAGATCTTTACTTGGTAACTGTGGGGGTCAATCAATTCATCACACCTACTTACCCAGCCCCATCCCAGACTCCTCGCTTAACCTTTCACTTCCTCGGGGACTGGTCTCTTCCTTGTCCCTCAATACCATGCTCAGGCCTCTCTCATCAACTGGCCTGTCCCTCCCCATCCTCGTGCACCTTCCCTGTGAGGGGCACACCGAAATTTCTCCACCTCCTCAAGGCCGTTGCCTGACTGCACCAGCGCACCCTCACTTCTCCTCCCTCAGCAACACCCTCAGCCTCCCTGGGAAACAGCCCACAACCTCAGGAGGAGAAGATGTTCTTCACTTCATCCTCCTTGGCACGTCTCTTGTTTCTAGTAGCAGATTTTAAGCTCCTTGGGGACGAGGACTGTGACGGGCACCTTCACAGCACCTAGTCCACAACCAGGTACTCACTTTACTGTCATTGACCTGCAGTTGTCTCTTTGGTCACCTTGAATTCTCCTGAATAAATGGCATCTCAGCTGAAATCGCTCGTTAACTCGGACTCAGTGATTCGCCAATTGCTCCCAGCGTCACAGGACGCCGGGGCCAAATGTCCTCTGACATCCCCGAGCCAGGGCCTGTCTTTGTAAGGATGGTTCCTTCAAGGCCCAGAGAAGGGAAGGCCCTGAATGAAGACAAGACAGAGGGAGAGGCTCACCACCTCAGAGGAGGCCCCTACAATGCCCGAAGCCCGTGAGGCGCCTCCTGCACTCAGTCCTCTGACCGCACTCCAGTCTGGGTGACTCCAGTGCCGGTCCTCAGAGGACCTCCATCTGCAGGTGTGTTTGTTTGCTCACACTCACCCCTGAGCTGTGGCCTCCGGACACACTCTGACCTACAGACAGAGGGACAAACTCACCTTGGACACCACCAGGGCTGCTTCCTCAGTGATCCCCAAGAGGTCAGCCTGGTTGCTGAAGACCTTGGTGATGCCCAGGTTGCCCAGGACCTTTATCAGATCGTAGGTTCCAGAAATGGACAGTTTGGGCAAACGTAAATTGGCGAACCTGTCACAATGGTTAGAAAACAAAGGAGTTTCAGAGCATTGAAAGTGTTCCCTTTCTGGTCATTTCTCCCACTTAGTGCCACGAGGATGTGAGGTGAGCCTGTGTTTATTCTACTTTTAGCTCCTCCACACCTGTGTCAGAGAATGTTGGGATCACAGGAACCGTCTTGTCCTGCAAAGCCTCTCAAATGCCACCTCCTCTGAGAAGCCCTCCAGACGGCTCCAGCTGTCCTCTGGGAAGCACACTGTCCTGCAGGGTTCTGTCACCCCCAGAGTGGGAATTCTCTGGGCCAGAATCCAAGGGGAACATGGGGTGTGGTGTCAGGTTCTGAGTGACATTTTATGGTGAATGACGAGGGACTCTAGGGCTGATTTTCAGGTCTTGTCTTCCAAGGGAACAAAGTGTGGCCCCAGGAGGGTTTGACATGTGAGCTGACTGGCGTTTGGGCTCTGTCTGACCCGTTCTGTCAACCCCTCCTTGCTCTGTTCACTCAGCCTCTGGTGCAGGAACAAGGAGTTGGGTGGGAAGAGGTAGTAAAACTTCTATTCTTTTATTTTTTGGTGAGGAGGATTGGCCCTGAGCTAACACCCATTGCCAATACTCCTCTTTTTCCTTGAGGAAGATTGTCACGGAGCTAACATCTGTGCCAGTCTTCCCCTATTTTGTATGTGGGACGCCTCCACATCATGGCCTGACGAGCGGTGTTGACCCACGCCCGGAATCCAAACCCTCGAACCCGGGGCCACCGAAGCTGAGCACGCGAACCTAACCACTATGCCACTGGGCCGCCCCTTCTATTCATTTTTTTAACCTCATACTTTATATTTTCCTTTTCGTTTCATAATGTATATAATAGAATAGTACAGGGGGCATGGGCATTTTATGAATACAGAGATATGCACTAACGTGGGGTCCATGCTCACGTATTACTTCACTACGGCAGACCCAGTCAAATCACACTGATCTAGTGACAGAGGAACCTGAACGCCCTCAAACCTTCACTTTTCTGGCCTCTCCGAGCAGCTTCCCCTGCCCAGCCATGACTTTCCATCCTCTAACTCCACGTCAACTGCTCCCCTGCCGGGAAGCCCACCTCTTCCTTCTCGGTTCTCCCACGGCGTGTGTTGGTGTTGCTCGCCCTGCACTGGGCCCGGGCACTGGGGAGGGGCAGTGTCCATGCTGGGGAGGAAGTCCCCAGGGACAGGACTCTGGCCTCCTCACCTGTGGGCCTGTCCCTCCCACGGAGCCCGGCTGGTCTCCCTGAACTGACGCTGGCCTCTGTCTGGAAGCACAAGGTCGTGCACAGTGGCTGTGGCCCACGGGATGTGGGTCCACCCTCCCACCCTCTGGCCAGGCCTCGTGTGGCAGCTCCCGGGTCAGCCCTGGGCTGGGAATCACCGTCGGTCAATGAGTCTGAGGATGTTGAAGAGGTGCTTCTCAGAGAGCATGTCCTCCAGCTGCTGCATCTTCCCGGGGTCGGGCATGATCAGGAAGGCGGTGACCTTGCCCTGGTAATGCTGCAGCAGGACGCAGGAGGAGAGCACATCGATGCGGCGCACGTCAAACAGGCCCAGGCAGTTGATCGTGAGAACCTTGACGGTGGTCTTCTTGTCCACTTGGAAGTCTTCTTCCATCAAGTGCCCAGCCTCAAATTTATCCTTCCATTTGCCTGGAGAGAGGTGAAGATGTACATCAGCTGGGGGTGGGAAGAAGGTGTAGATAGGTGTGCTAGAGAAGGGAGCCCTGAGGCCCCCTGGTAAGACGCTTCTCTCTGAGCCTCAGCATTACCATCCATAAAATGGGGCTAAAATGAACCCATCAGGCTCCCGAAGGGCTTTGTGAGGATAATCTGAAGCCAGAGGAGGAACCAGAATTTCTGTATCACAGACACTAAACGGCGCTAACCTGGGTGCACAGAGCAGGCACTTTTCCTGTGATTTTATGTTTATTTATGGATGGCCTGAGGATGATTAATGAAACTTATTGGGGCCAGTTGGAAGCTTCCCAAGGCAAACTTGGCACCTCTTTGCCTGAGGTTCCCTGCACCTTGTTAGCGGGCAGTTCAAATCATTCAGGGAGATCACTCTTGTTCTTACCCTGATGGCCTTTTCCTGGACCAACACGTGAAATGTGGACGCCTGGGCAGTTCCCCTCTGCTAGACCAACAGAACGTCACCATCCTGCCAAGTCAGGATGGGCAGAGCCCCAGGGACCCCGAGCCCAATTTTCTCATTGGACGGGAGATGGAGATGGAGGCTGGAGAGGCGATGAGGCCCACCTCAAGCCCACAGCAGAGCTGGGACCTAGATGTGCTGACTCTGGCTCGGCCCTCTCCATCACACTGTTGCCTCAAGAGCAAGAAGCCAACAGTGTGAGGGAAGCAGCCCCTGGCCTTGACTCTCCCCTCCCCTACCCCCGGCTATTCCTGTGGACTGTTTAAACTGCCTGAGGATGCCCTCTGGGGCCCACAGGTTCCTGACAGTGTCAGCACTCAGAGGGAGGAAGGCTGAGACTCAAGTTTGGTTGAGCACCTACTATGTGAATGTATAGTCCGTATTCTTTGTAACTTGTTTTTTGAAAGTATAAAAATCTGACAAGGAGAACATCATTACATCCATGTTACAGAGAGGAAACTAGAAACTCCAAGTGGTAAAATGACTTGCCCACAGTCAAACAGCTAAGAAGTGATAGAGGCAGGATTTGAACCCTGGTTTTCTGACTCCAAAGCTGTCACTGTCTCTACTACACTAGAACTGTCAGAAGTGTGTCCCATAAAACTCTTCCCTTCATATACTCTACTAACATTTGTTTTTCTGGATCTCTATTTTGGGAGACATTGCTTATTGTACGTCCCTCCCTGGTAGGGATTTATAACACACATTAAGACATTAAAGGCACTGAGAAGTCCTGCAGAGAAGACAATGATTTGACTGTTGAACCCATCACTCCCTAACTTTAATGGATCATGGAAGGTATTTTAATGGCTGTGTGTATAGAATTGAGTAACACATGCTGAGATGCACTGCCATATCCTATCTTAGACTGCCAAGGAGATTTAAAGACTGTTTGTGAATATTTTTGGATGTTCCCATTTGAAACAGCTCAGGCTGGTGGTAAAACCTACCGTGAAAGAAAATGTAATTCACCAGAGCAAGACTTGTGTCGTTGTCAAGCTCATTGACCAAATCCACCATTTTTCCTTGGGTTCTCTTCTCTATAAACTTGTTGATCTCTTTCTTGGCCTCTTCAATGTTCCCAAAGTTGATGGAGAAGGCTTGTGAGTGGTACAGCTTTCTGACATCCTCTAAAAATTTATGCACTTGCTTCAGATTCTCATCAATGAGTAGTATATTGCTGGTGGTCAGCTGCAACTCATCACCTGGCTGGTTGAGGCTGTCGAGGAGATGTTGTAAGCCTTTGTGGATATCAGTCTGAACTGTCTCCTTGAAATTGAAATTGAGGCCCTGGGGGATCTGGATGTGAGTGGCACCTTTGGTCCCCAGGGAGAGAATCGCAAAGGCTATAGTGATGCTCACTGGGGAGAAGAAGATGTTGGTGGTGTAGGACTCACGGGCCAGCTCATGGTACAGGCTGAAGTCGAGGTCAGCCAGGTTGGGGGTTATGTTGGGGAGGGGTGGGTGCTGACGGAGATTTTGATCATGCTCTGATGCTTGCAGGGTGCCAGGCACCAGGCAGCACAGGCCTGCCAGCAGGAGGAGGCCCCACGTGATGGAGGATGGCATTGTCCTGCAAGAGAACGAATGGGCACCAAGCCCAAGTCAGGCCACAAGAGGAGTCCCTACGCCACTGATCAGCACCATGGAGAGCAACCACAGTTTCTCAAACAGCTACTATGTGCCAGGCCTGTGCCAAGCACTTTCTGCATCATCACCACTGAAAGACTGAGAACAATAGCAAAGACTTTGATGGTGCTCACCATATGCCAAGCTCCCTTCTAAACACTTGACTGTCTTAACTCGTTGCCCTCTTGTAACAATCCCATGACGTAGGTCACATGACAAGTCTCGATTTACAGATGAGGGGCCAAAGCTCCAAGAAGTTAAGTCACTTATCCAAGGTCACAGAGCAGTAAAGTAGCAGGACCAGAATCACCCAGCCAGGTAGTCTGGGTCTCGAATCCATGCTCTTGACGGCTCCACTAACATTAGCAATGACCTCGCTGTGCAAGTCCCACAGCCCTTATTTTACAAAAGAGGAAACTGAGGCACAAGAATCATACTGTCCATGCACACGATTACCCAGGAGGCAGGGATGATTGGGTCTGGAGCAGCCCTCGGAGGGCTGCCATTGAAGCCTGTTATTTAACAGACAGAGGCACTGTTGCCCAGAAAGGGAAGGATCCTGCCCAATGACACACAGCCAGAACCCAGCGGGGCTGTGAGGAACCCCATCCTGGCTGATTTGGTGCAGACTCTCCCTGACTCCACATACTTCGTCCCTCTCCCTCAGCGACTACAGCCCTCACCTTACAGGCCACTTGAGCCTGGAGCTGATTATCATCTGATCCTCCAACGTCCTGGGCCTGGGAATGCTGTTGAAAAATATCACACGAGAGCTCTCACCCTCGAGGCATCGCAGACGCTAACTTTGTCTCATGGGGTGTCTTGTTATCTTGCTGTTACACACTGTGAAAAGTAAGGCTTGGTGAGTTTCAGCAACTTGCTCAAGGCCACACAGCCGGTCAAGCAGAGCGGGGACAGACAACTCTCTCTGCTTCTGGTCTGGGGCTCTGTGTACGAGGGTGTTCCCCTGATAACCGCCCCCTGAGGCGGGATCTTGGTAGCTTCTCAAGGCCTGGCACTTGGGGAGTCAGGTGTCCCAGGCTCAGTACTGTTGACATTCTGGGCTGGGGAATTCTGTGCTGTGGGGCGCTGTCCTGTGCATTGTAGGATGTGTGGCCTCCTAGAGAAAACTAGATGCCAGTAGCAACCTCTCAACCCCCAGGTGTGACAATCAAAAATTCTCCAGACATTACCCAGCTTCCCCTGGTGTCAAAGTGCCCTGTGGAGGTCCCCTGATGAGGAGGAGGGCTCAGAGCACGAGGCCCACGTGAGCCTCCTCCTCTCAGGTTGGACAGACTTTTCTCATTTCAGAGTGAATTTGGCTCAAGTGAGTCCCAGCTGATTTGCTCATGGGGGCCAAAGTGCTCTTTAGACCTAGTCAGTTTGGGGTGTCCATTCTTCTTGGGTGGGGGCCCTGTCTGGGGATGCCAGGATTCTGCTGTGGGGTGTTGTGCCAGGCCTTCAGGAGACCACGGCAAATGTCCTCACCTGTCGCCTTGGGAGCTCGGATGCCCCAGTTGTCCTTCTAGCAGTGGGAGCTTAATGACAACCCCCTCTGAGTGCCAGCGGTGTCCCCACGAAACCCTCACACCCACCCACAGCCCTTACAAGCCTCTCCTGAGGTAGCTCTATGGTAAGTCTCAGGTCCTAGCCCCCTAATTGTCTGCAGTCCCTGCAGGCAGCTCACCCACCCCCCTGGGCACCACCTGCCCCCAAGCCCTGGGCTTAGATGACAGGGGCCTCGGAGATGCTGGTCCCTCCAGTGACACAGAGTGATGTGGCAGGAGGAGGAAAAGCATGATATTTAGCTTCAGACAGATCCGGCCTCTGATCTGCCTCTGTCACTTACCAGCTGTGGACCCAGGACAACATTTTAATCACTCTGAGCCTCCTCTCTGAAATGAGATTGTTGGGAGGAATGAACGAAGTCAGTCTAGTCATCAAAGCTCACAGCCAGAAGGGATCTGAGACGTCAGCTCTTTGGGGGAAGAGGGTGGTGGGTTTCGCAAAGGAAAGCTTTCAGGACCAGTGAGGAGTCAAAGGATGGGAGATGGGGCCATGAACCCAGATAAGAAAGGGGAGGAGGTGACAGAAAAGATAGCAGGGTTATCTGAGGAGTTAATGAACACACCTCAATCTTTCAGAGGAGGAATCCCAACAAAGAGTTCAAGGCCGGGGGTCCACTGTGCAGGAGGTGGGGGCTTGAGAGCAGACAGGGGAGACTATGGCCGTCCTCTGGAAATCTGGGGAACAGGCCATCATGGGGGAAACTAAAGGGCTTCTGCTTTCTCCAGCGAGATAGTTAAGTGGTGGGGCGTGGAATCTACAAGGCAAGGTCAAAGACTCTGCCTCTGCTGGAGTTGGAAAGAGCCAAGTGAGAAAGAAGGACCCTGAGGCAGAGAAGCACGTTGGAGAATAGAGGGCCCTCCAAGGGGACGTGTCCCTGCCTTCTGCAGGTTGGAGAGACACGGGTGAAGATCACCAAGACCACGGGGTCCTGTCCAAACTGGGGAGGCTGGGAGAAGGAGAAAAGTAACCCCAGTGCAGCCCCGCCCACCAGCATGGATCATTATAGCGGGCCTACTATGTGCTGGGAGTGTTTGAATGAGGCAATTGCATCCTCCTGGCTGACTGCTGAGTGGCACAGCAGAGGCTTGGCTGCCCGCCTTCGAGTCCTGACCCTGGCAGATCAGAGCCAGACCTGTCTGTGCCTCAGTTTTCTCCCCTGTCAAGAGGAGCTAATCATCCTAGCTCAGTGGCCCAGCCTCACCTACCCGCGTCAGCTCAGCAAGAGGCTGAGGGAGAACCACTCACCAGCAGATGGAACTCACTTGTTCCCCAGAGAGGCTTGCTGGGCTGGACTCGCCCCACAGGCTGTCCACACTCCCACACGGCTTCACCTACTTATGGGCAGTCTCGGGGGTTGGGACGCTCAGATAATAAGCCTGGGGTGCCTCCAGAGCTCAGCCAGCAAGGACCTGATATCACCTGGGGGCCTTGCTGTTCTCCCCTGAACTGGCCTAGTCCAGCGGAGCCAGCAGGTGCAAGGCCGTCTGGAAGGGTGGGGCGATGGGAGCCCCGTGGCCATGTAAGACCAAGGGTTCATCTCGCCTCGATGCCCATCTCACGGAGGAGTAAGTGACTGAAACATGTCTGGAGCCTGGGACTGTGCCTGATACTTGGCTGATCTTCTATAAACTTTACTGCAAGGTTCCAGATCCAGAAAACCTCACACTGGGAGCTGGAATCCGTGTCCTTCAAGCCCCAAAGCCCATTTGTCCAGGCACAGACGGGAGATGACAGGCAGCTGCCAAACGCCAAGGCTCAGAGGAATCAGTGAAAGAGGGACACTGGGCCCCCCTGCTGTGGTTACAGGCTTCCAGAATATCAAGACCTCCAAGGAACTTAGTGCTCAAATTTTGCTGGTGATAAAATGGAGGCTGACGGAGGGGAGGTGACCTCTTTGGGTCCCGGGGACGTGAAGGGGAGAGCTGAGAAAAGATCCCAGGTTGTCTGACTCCCAGCTCGGGGTCGTTGGTAACAAAATGTGTGAATATCTGTAATTTTCTGCCAGTGAATCAAGAGACAAGGGAAGCCAGGCGCCGAATGGTTGCTGAAAGGATCTACGGTCTAGATTAACGTTTACTCTTCAGTAAGAACCAGCACTATATAAAGACACTAGGCACAATCATCCATGGAAGAAACCAGTGAGTTAGGGCTCATTCCCCTCATTTTGCAGGAATGGAAACTGAGGCACACAGATCGAATGGCCTGCTCAGGGCTCCACACTAATTAGAAGGATGATTTGGGATTCCTGAATTCTTTCTATTTTGTCATACTCCTGTAGCATTTTTGTCCTAACATCTTAATGCTGAAAGTCACCTCAGAATGAAAGGAAATTACATTGACAAACTCAGAACATGTTTCGAGGCTATGGATAACTACTGACTAAGGAAAAAATCACTTTTTTAACTTAATACACATTTCTAACTTGCTCTGTTTGCTGTGCTGTCTGTGAAAGTTATGCTGTGGCATTAAAAAAATTCCAATGGCTCTGCTTTTTCATGATGTGGTGTTCACTTTGTTCCCAGATAAGTAGAGTGATGCCAAGTGACACCAAATGAGCACCTGGTGACAGAAAGGGGCTTTGACTCCTGAAAGGAAATGACCCAGGCAGTCGTCCGCCAGATCCACCCAGGCCCGACCCTTCCCTGCGGGACTGACTTGCTGTTGCCCTCTCTCCTGTGACTCAGCCCCACATACCCCAGGTATCCCGGCACACGCCCACCACCTCACTGGGCTGACATCCCCCCGCGTGCACTGAGCACTCCTTTTCCGGCACTTTCTAACGTGGCTCCCTCCTGAAGGGTGCCCTCCAGCCTTGCCTTGTCCTCCTCAGACCTCAGTCATCACTCCGGGCTTGCTTCCTCAGTGAAGATGTTGTGAGCGCGTCTCCTCGAGTTCCAGTGGTCTCGGTCAGGATGAGCGGGGCTGTGCTGCAGTAACAGAGACGCTCAGAACCTCAAGGGCTCAACACAGTGAAGGTGATGTCTCGCTCGCTCCACGTGTCTCCTGTGGGGCGAACGCGGGGCTCTGCCCCTCGTGGTGAAGCAAGGACCAGGCTGAAGGAGTCACATTCCTGCTCGGATCTTCCGTCTCTAGCTTCTGTGCTCAGTCCTCATGTAACGATTTCGATAGCAACAGCACCAATCACAAGACGGCTGCTGCCACCTGAGTGCCTGCTCTGGGCACCTGTCCAGCTTTATTAAACAGCCCTTCCTCCCCGCCTGAGTGGCAGACCAACTGAGGGAAAGGACAAAACAAGGCCTACGGGGACACGCAGCGCCTTCGTTTCTGATAAAGCTGGTATTGGAGCCTGGGGCTTAGTTCTGCGGGACAGCGGGCTTCCAGAAACTGGCCCCTGAAATAGCAGCTTCACGCCCCCCAAGCACTGTGAGATCGAGGCTGGGCCTCCCCATGGCACGACACCCAGGCCGCAGGAAGACTTCTGGGCTGCCAGGCCCAAGACAGGAGCCACTTTAGAAACAAGCCATCTCATGGAGTCCACATGGAAACTCCGCAAAGTAGATACTCTTTCTCACCTTTTGCAGATGGGGAAACTGAGGCACAGAGAGGTTGAGGAATCCCCCCAAAGTCGCACAGGCTGCTGTCTCAGAATACCTCTCGTGCTATAACAGAGCCAGTCTCCTGCCACCCTGGGCTGCTCCTGCGTCCTGCTGGGGAGGGAGCCGCCTTGGTGAGAGTGCCTAGCTCTGATTTCTCCGTCAGTCCTCCCAGACTTGGCTCAGTTTCATTCAGAAGCCGTCCAGGCAGGGCCTGGCTGTGAGTGCGGCCCGTGCTCTGCCTGCTGCCCCGATTGTGACTACCCAACAAGGAGCAGCAACAGAAAGGCCCCAGCCTCTAAAGGGGCTCCCACGTGGTTCAGCGTGTGGGTGTTTGTGGATCGTTTCTGAGGGCTCCGGAAGGGACTGAAGATGCACACTCCCCACGCGGCAGGGCTCTAAGGATTCTGCACCCGATTCCAGAGCGTGGGGGGTTTCCCACCACCAAGCAATTCTCCAACCCCAGCTGGGTGTCCTAATATTCAACTCAATTCCGACACTGTCCACCTGGAGACAGCACCTTATCCCACAGGTTAAGGGCTCAGTCCCACGAGACTGCCCCCCACACCCCACACTTCAGATGCCAATCGCAAGTCCAGGTTGTGACCTGTGCTTCTGACCCACAGGCTGTAGAATGGAGCTTCCCACAGCCCCCTCACTGAGTCAGTTAATTTGCTAGAATTCAGGGAAACATTTTACTTACTGGATTATTGATTTATTGTAAAAAGATTTAACTCAAGAACAGCCAGATGGAAGAGATGCAGAGAGCAGGGTCCGGGGAAAGAGCAAGGAGCTCCCGCGCCCTCTCCCAGCTCATCACTCTCCCAGCACCTTCACGTGATCACCAATTGGAAGGCTCTGGAACTCTGTCCTTTAGGTTTTTATGGAGGCTTCATGACATAGGCATGATTTAGTAAAATATTGGCCACTGGTGATTGATGTCAATCTCCAGCCCTCTACCCTCCCTGCAGGTCTGGGGTTGGTTCCCCTGGCAACCAGCCCCCATTCTTAGACGACCTAGGGGCTTTCACTTAGGAAATTCCAAGGGTTTTAGGATCTCTGTGCCAGAAACACGGATGAAAACTAAATATATATCTCTTATTATAAGTCACAGTATCACAGCCTCGTTCATTACCCCTTGTCCACCACCATTGACCACCGTCCATTGACCCCTCCACCAGGAGGGACCTGCTCTCCTTCTCCCTGTGTCCAGGATACTGCAGATACCCTGCAAATATTTGTTTTTCCTTGTGTGTGCCCACCCCATGGTTTGTGGAGAGGATCAAGTGAGCTCACGACACGCAAACCAACACGAGATCTGTGTTCCCCGCCTCTGAATCAGCGCACACGTGTGAGAGCCCAGAAGCACCCCTGACCTTTGTCCTCATTTGATGCTTGAGGCTCAGATGGCCCCACCAGTCAGGACAGAACTTGCACTTCAACTCAAATGTTCATTTATTTGTGCTTAAATCTCACTGGTGTGTCTTTTTCCTGCAAACTGTCAGAGAGGTGTAAATGTCACTACCGCGTCCTCCGCACCTGAGCCGGGGCCTGCTCGTGTGTTTCCCTCTTATGTGTCTCAGGGCAGAGCTGGGTCCCTGCCTGGAGATGGAAACTGATCTGGAACAGCCCAGAACACCCAGCAGCTGTGCTTCAGCTGGGGTTAGGGCAGAGAAGCGGACCCTGTGAGGACTGCGAGGTTGGAATGGTCCATACGGTCTGAGATGGACTGGAGAATGTGCACTGTCAGGGAAGCCCAGGCCTCAGAGTGAGGGACTTGCCTTCTGGGCTGTGCTGTCAGGTCTTCCAACCCACTGGGCCTCCATTTCCCCATCTGTAAATAGGGGATAACGATTCCCAGCCTGTGATCTTCAAGGACCTCTTTTGAGGGTGAGACTAGACAGTGAATACATTTAAAAACTCCAAAGAACAGGCGACGCTGAGGTTTGGGCTGTCCTGCCTGATGTGTGGCACTCTCTCGTCCTCCTGAGGACAAGGTTGCCCCAACGCTTTGCTGGTCCCGTGAATGGACCCTGGTGGTTCCCATATGAGCCCAGGAATTCCCCTCTGGGGGCTTGAAGTTGGTTTGAATTGGGTCTCTGCCAAGGAGAGTCCAAACCAATGTAATGACAGGCCATTCTTGGAGGTAAATGACGGTGTCTTAGGTGAGCGTCCTCAGCTCATTCAGCCTTCTTCACGCTCCCTGGACTCAGGAATCCCGCTGGCCTTGCACCTGTCCCTTTCCTCCCGCAGAGCACCAGTGTCGGGGACTGTGGGGTGTGGCCCAGGTTGCTTGCTCCGGGCTGTGAGCTCTTTAAGCTCAGGTGGGAAGAGCTCCAGAAGGTCGGGGGATCTTCTTGTTGCAGAGGCTCCCTGGGCGTGCGCTGCGGGTTCCCAGTGTTCTGCACACTTTGAGGAGGAATCTAGCTCTGTCTGAGTCCAGCATGGCCGTCTGGTAGGTGGTGTGGGTGACGTGGTGAGTTTTGGAGGAACAGGTGGAGCCCCTGCAGCCAGCTCTGCCACTAACCAGCTCCGTGACCTTGAGCAAGACAACCAGCCTCTCCGAGCCTCGGTTTCTTCATCGGTACAATGTGCCTATGAGAGGAGAGCAGCTGCACTCGCGACATCACAGGGCTGCTGTGAGATTAAACAAGAAAACGCTGGATAGCCCCTCCCAGGGAGCCGGGCTTACAGAGGGAGCTCATGGATGCAACAAGCACAGACCCTCCTATTGGCACCTGCTCTGCTATCCTTTAAATGTTGTTTCAACTATCTGAAGTGAACCTCACACCAACCCAAGGTAGGTTTTATAACCACGATGAGGACATGGAGGCTCAGAGAGGGTTGACAAGTCACTAAAGTCACACAGCTGGAAAGTGGCAGAGTCTGGGCTTGATCCAGGTCTCTAGACCCTCGGGTCTGGTGTGATTCTGGGTGCTGACGATGTTGGTGTCAGTAAAGGAACTGGTGGAAGGTGGAAGTCTCTAGGCAGAGAAAGCTCAAGAGGATATGAGACTCATTTGGGAAACAGTGAATTCTTATCCATTGTATTAAATTATGTTACATGACACATACGTGGCCATTTTGACTTAAAAGGTGTACATTTCACATGACTCAACCTAGGTCTTTAGGACCGCGGCATCCCCAGTGAGTGGCTCAGGCGGTGACAACTAGATTTGTGAGGGACGGGGCAGCCCTCCCACAGGACACGCACATTCCCCTGGGAGTTCAGGGAGTGGCTCCCTCAGTCTGGGGGTCCAGCAGGGCTGGAGGCAGTTACTATTTGGTGGGATCCACCACCTTTCCCACAAAGAGGGGAGCCTTGGTATCTCTGTCATAGATGATTAAGACGAAGGGCCTGTTGAACTCCACATTTTGGTCTATAAAAATGCGGGTGCCTTCCACCTCCGTGGCCGCGGCAGCTTCGGTCCCTTTCTCGTCGACGGTCAGCACAGCCTTGTGCACTGCCTGGAGGGGAGAGAGCACAGAGGCCTGTCCTGAGCAGAGGAAGGGGGCCGCCCTCCACCCGGGCCTGGGAGCAAGGCTGGTGAGGAGGGCGTGACTGGGAGGGCTCAGTCACTCAGGCCTTTCTCCACCCGGCCTGTCCCTCCCCGTCCTCGTCCACCCTCCCTGCGGGGTCACACAGGCCTTTCTCCACCTCCTCAAGGCTGTTGCTTGACTGCACCAGCGCACCCTCACTTCTCCTCCCTGAGCAACACCCTCAGCCTCCCTGGGAAACAGCCCACAACCTCAGGAGGAGAAGATGTTCTTCACTTCATCCTCATTGGCCCATCTCTTGTTTCTAGTAGCAGATTTTAAGCTCCTTGGGGACGAGGACTGAGACGGGCACCTTCACAGCACCTAGTCCACAACCAGGTGCTCACTTTACTGTCATTGACCTGCAGTTGTCTCTGATTACCTTGAATTCTCCTGAATAAATGGCATCTCAGCTGAAATCGCTCGTTAACTCGGACTCAGTGATTTGCCAATAGCTCCCAGCATCACAGGACGCCGGGGCCAAAAGTCCTCTGACATCCCTGAGCCAGGGGCTGTCTTTGTGAATATGGGTCTATCGAGGCCCAGAGAAGGGAAGGCCCTGAACGAAGACGAGACAGAGGGAGAGGCTCACCACCTCAGAGGAGGCTCCTGCAATGCCCAAAGCCCGTGAGGCGCCTCCTGCACTCAGTCCTCTGACCACACTCCAGTCTGGGTGTCTCCAGTGGCGGTCCTCAGAGGACCTCCATCTGCGGGTGTGTTTCTGTGCTCACACTCACCCCTGAGCTGCGGCCCCCGGACACACTCTGACCTACAGACGCAGAAACAAACTCACCTTGGATACCACCAGGCCTGGTTCCTCAGTCATCCCTGAGAGGTCAGCCTGGTTGCTGAAGACCTTGGTGATGCCCAGTTTGCTCAGGATGCTTATCAGATCGTAGGTTCCAGAAATGGACAGTTTAGGCAAACGGATATTGGCCAAACTGTCACAATGGTTAGAAAACAAAGGCGTTTCAGAGTATTGAAAGTGTCTCCTTTCTGGGCGTTTCTCCCACTTAGCGCCCTGTCATCCTGCCTACACGAGGACGCGAGGTCAGCCTGGGTTTATTCTATTTTTAGCTCCTCCACACCTGTGTCAGAGAATGTTAGGATCACAGGGACCATCCTGTCCTGCAAAGTCTCTCAAATGCCACCTCCTCTGAGAAGTGTCGGGGTCTGAGTGACATCTGCTTGGTGAATGTCCACTGACAGCAGGTCGGTTTCCATGGAAACAAAGTGTGGCCCCAGGAGGGTCTGACAGGTGAGCTGACTGGCACTCGGGGTCTGTCTGAGCCGTTCTGGATTCAGCCCCTCCTTGTTCTGTTCACTCAGCCTCTGGTGCAGGAACACCGAGGGGGTGGGGAGAGGTACTAAAACTTCCTGTTTCATCCTAACCTCTCCTCTTTTCTATTTTTATTTTCATATATATACGTTTATTATGTATTCTCTTATATATGATTTATTTCATCTATTTTTAATTCATTTGATTATTTATATATGTTTATATTAAGACTATTTATATATTTATGGATATTTTTATAATGTACATAATGGAATAGTGCAGGGGGCATGGGAATTTTATGAATATGGGGATATGCTCTAATTTGGGGCGCATGCTCTGGTATGACTTCACTACAAAAGCCTCGATCCAGCCACACTGATCTGGTGACGGAGGAACCCCAACATCCTCAAACATGTGCTGCAGGTCACCACTCCGGGCCTTCCCTTTTCCGGCCTCTCTGAGCAGGTTCCCCTGCCCAGCCGTGACCGTCCCTCCTCTAACTCCACATCAACTGCTCCCCTGCCAGGAAGCCCACCTCTTCCCTCTCCGTTCTCCCATGGCATGTGTTGGTGTTGCTCACCCTGCACTGGGCCCGGGCACTGGGGAGGGGCAGTGTCCATGCTGGGGAGGAAGTCCCTGGGGACAGGACTCTGGCCTCCTCACAAGTGGGCCCTGTCCCTCCCATGGAGCCCGGCTGGTCTCCCTCACCTGACGTTGGCCTCTGTCTGGAAGCACTAGGTCGTGCACAGGGGCTGTGGCCCGTGGGATGTGTGTCCACCCTCCCACCCTCTGGCCAGGCATCGTGTGGCAGCTTCCAGGTCAGCCTAAGTTGGAAAGTCACCTTGAGGATCTGTTTTCCAGGAACCTGGCGAGGATTTCCTTGCTGAGCGTGTCCTCCATGTGCTGCAGTCTCCCCTGGTCAGGCAAAATGAAGAAGGCGGTGGTGTTGCCCACGTAGTCCAGGAGCAGCACCCAGCTGGAGAGCGTGTCACAATGGTGGACGTCAAATAAGCCCTTGCGTTTCATCATGGGCACCTTGACTGTGGTGTTCTCGTCCACATGGAAGTCCTCGTCTGTGGTGAAATTAGCCTCGAAGGGCTTCTCCCATTTACCTGGAGAGAAGGGAAGGTGGGCATCGGCCGGGGTGGGAAGTGGTTTAGAAAAGTGTCGTAGAATAAAGGAGCCCTGAACCTCCGAGGTGAGACGCTTCTCTCTGAGCCTCAGCTTCACCATCTGTAAAATGGGGCTAAAGCAAAGTCAGTCTCCGGAAAGGACTTTTGTGAGGGTAACTCAAGACGGGAGTAGGAATTTCTATATTGGCGTCTGTAAGGGATGCCACTCTGGCTGAGGAGAGTAAGCATTTTTACTTGTATTTCATGTTTATTTATTTGAGGGTGGCTTAGGAGATTCTAAATAAAAATTATTGGCACCAGTCTTGATTGCCGCCTCCTTGCCTGAGGCTCCCTGCCCCTCGTTAGTGGGCAGTTCCCATCATTTGGGGAGATCACTCTCGTTCTTACCCTGATGGCCTTTTCGTGGACCAACACGTGATATGTGGACGCCTGGGCAGTTCCCCTCTGCTAGACCAACAGAATGTCACCATCTTGGCAAGTCAGGATGGGCAGAGCCCCAGGGACCCTGAGCCCAATGTTCTCATTGGACGGAAGATGGAGATGGAGGCTGGAGAGGCGATGAGGCCCACCCTAAGCCCACAGCAGAGCTGAGACCTAGATGTGCTGACTCTAGCTCGGCCCTCTCCATCGCACTGTTGCCTCAAGAGCAAGGAGCCAACAGTGTGGAGGAAGCAGCCCCCGGGTTTGACTCTCACCTCCCCTACCCCCGGCTATTCCTGTGGACTGTTTAAACTGCCTGAGGATGCCCTCTGGGGCCCACAGGTTCCTGACAGTGTCAGCACTCAGAGGGAGGAAGGCTGAGACTCAAGTTTAGTTGAGCACCTCCTATGTGAGCATGTGGTCCCATGTTCTCTGTAACATGTTCAATTCTTACAGCAACCTGACAACAAGGGAATTATTATGTCCATGTTACAGAGAGGAAACTAGAACTTTCAGGAGGTAAAATGACCTGCCCATAGTCAAACAGCTAAGAAGCGCTAGAAGGAGGATTTGAACCCTGGTCTTTCTTACGCCAAAGCTGTCACTGTGCTACTACACTAGAGTTGTTCAAAGTATGTTTCATTAAACACTATTCCCTTCATACACTCTGCTAAAATCTGTTTTTATGGGTCTCTATTTTGGGAGATATTGCATATCAAAGGAGATTTACAATGCACAATTAGACACTAAAGGCTCTGAAAAGTCCCACAGGGAAGACAATGATTTGACTATTGAACCCATCATTCCCTAACCTTATTTGATCGTGGAAAGTATTTTAGTGGTTGTGTGTGGAAAATCGAATAACATGTCCTGAGATCCTATCCTGCACTGCAAAGGAAAGTTTAAGAACGGAGTGTTTGAGAATATTTTTGGCTGTTTCTATGGGAAAAAGCTCAGGTTGGTTGTGCAACCTTACCTTTAAAGAAAATGTAATTCACCAGAGCAAAAACTGTGTTTGGTCTAAGTTCTTTGACCAAATCCACAATTTTTCCTTGGGTTTCCTTTTCTACATAATCGTTGATCTGTTTCTTGGCTGCTTCGGTGTCCTTGAAGTTGATGGAGAAGGCTTCTGAGTGGTACAGGTTCTTGATATCCTCCAAAAACTTCTGCACTAGCTTCTCACCCTCGTTGATGAACAGACCATTGCCCATGGTCAGCTGCAGCTGGTTATCCGGCCGGTTGAGGGTGAGGAGAAGATGCTGGAAGCCTTCGTGGATCTGAGCCTCTGCTTGCTCAGTGAGGTTGAAATTGAGGCCCTCCAGGATCTGGGTGTGAGTGTCACCCTTGGCCCCCAGGGAGAGCATCGCAAAGGCTGTGGCGATGCTCACTGGGGAGAAGAAGATGTTGGTGGTGTCGGGCTGATGGGCCACATGATGGTACAGGCTGAAGGCAAAGTCAGCCAGGTTCGGGGCAATCTTGTGGCAGGGTAGCTCCTGCTGGTGTTCGTGATCATGCTTGGAGGCATCTGTCTCCTGGACAGCATCTCCCTGGGGATCCTGAGCCAGGGAGCCAGGGACCAGGCAGCACAGGCCTGTCAGCAGGAGGAGGCCCCATGTGATGGAGGAGGGCATTGTCCTGCAAGAGAGAGAAGGGGCACCAAGCCTGAGTCAGGCCACACGATGAGTCCCTCGCCACTGATCAGCACCATGGAGAGAAACCACGGTTTATTAAACAGCTACTATGTGCCAGGCCGGTGCCAAGCACTTTCTACACCGTCATCACTGAAAGACTCAGAACTATAGCAAAGACTTTGACGGTGCTCACCCTATGCCAAGCTCCCTTCTAAGCACTTGACTGTCTTGTCTCCTTGCCCTCTTGTAACAATCCCATGGGGCAGGTCACATGACAAGTCTCGAATTACAGATGAGGGGACCAAAGGCAAGGGAGGTGTGAGTCACCTGTCCAAGGCCACAGAGCAGAGAAGTAGCAGGACCAGAGTGTACACCCGGGGAGCCCGGGCCTGGAGTCCACGCTGTTGACAGCTCCACTAACCTCGGCAATGGCCCCGAGGTGCAAGTGCCGCAGCCCTTAGTTCACAAAAGAGGAAACTGAGGCACAGGAAGCATACTGTACATGCACATGATTACCCAGGAGGCAGGCCAGATCAGGCTCAGGGGTGATTGGGAAAGCCTGCAGAGGGCTGCCGTGGAAGTCGGTTATTTAATGGACAGAGGCGCTGTTGCCCAGAGGGGAAAAATCTTGCCCAATGACACACAGCCAGAACACAGTGGAGCTTTGAGGAAACTCAGCAGGTGGTGAGGGGGGCCCTGTGCCTACACAACACCCAGGGTGGTCCTCAGCCCCTAGGAGATGTTCCTGAGCCACAGGGCTGCCCTCACGTGAGTCTGTGGCCTCAGCTACATGAACGGGCTGTGGTCCCTGCAGTCAGCTTAGCTGCTCATCCTGGCCACTGCCTGTGTCCCAGCTCTGGGCTCAGCAGTGACGTGGGAGTTAGAGACACTGGTCTCCCCAGTAAAGTGGGGTTTGTGTGTGTGAGGGGGTAGGGGTTGAAAAAGCATCTCTTTTCTCTTCAGAGAGAGCTGGGTTCTAATCTGGGCTCTGCCACTACCAGCTGTGTGACCTAGGACAAGTCATTTTGTCTCTTTGGCTCTCGTTTAGCCTCATATAGAAAGTGAGGTTGTTGAGACAATTTAGTGAAAAAAGTCTAGACACCAAACCTTCCACTGAAAAGATCTGAGGGAGCAGCTCTCTGAGGGAGAGGCTGGTGAGGGTGGCCAACTTGAAGGCTTCAGAGGATAAGCAGGGGCGGGAGATGTGCTCTACGGCTGGGGGAAGATGATAGGGAGCGGCAAGGCCCGTGGCTCAACCTGCAAGAGCAGGCTCTACCTGGTGATGGTCAAAGTCAGTGTCACCCACAGCAACACGGAGCCCGCCGCACCCCACGGAGCTCCTCTGCTCCAGACACGCCCCAGCCTTGGGCCACCAGTCTGCAGCCCCCTACGTGAACCTGCTCTCCTCACAGATGGGAAACTGAGGTCCGAGCAGAGGAGAAGTGCCTGTGACCACCTAGCTAGTTATTACTCAGAGAACTAAAACAATCGTTTTAATAAAATACAAAGACAAAGGAGTCCTTGAATTTGGAATATGAAAACCTGGGGGGAAAAGGTGGAAATAAGAAACACGGGGCTGCATCTACCCCCTCGGACTTTCGAAACATTCTTTCCAATAAAGCAACAAAATGAAGCTGGTTTCTCTCCATCACTTTTTTCTGGCCTTCATGCCTCTAAATAATTCAAATGGAGCAGATCACACGTTACATAATACGTGTTTATATTTTTCTTAAACTAGACAGTGGTTTTAGAGCTGACAATGGTGCTAGAATTTGTCCTGAATATTTGCATCTCCGTCAGGTTTCTCTTTGCTTAACCCACTGGATTTTGGTGTGATCCTTCCTGGTTTATGGAAATTTCCTGTCTTTGCAGGGATCAGAGATCCTGAGGGATTTCGGCCTTCAAAGGGTGGGGACACTAAATATGCCGAGCGGTCTCAGGGCCAGAGGCGGTGGCTTGCAGCCCCGACAGGACGACTACTGCCCTCCTGGCCTTGGCGAGCACCGTCTGGTCCTGGGCCCTCGCTCTCCCAGCTGTGTCAATCAACGTGGGCAAAGACCTAGATGAGGTCCCTGTGCACTGATGCTGGATTCTTAATTTAAGGGGTACCTGGGTTTGGTGGAGAAAATGGACTGAGACTTCCCACGAGGAGGGCTGGGGTGAGGTGCCCCCCACTCAGGGGGCTGCTGGTCTCCTGGAAGGTGCAAGGCTGGCTGGGGCTGCGATGGAGAGGGGCTGCAGCTGGGGTGAGCACGTGCCACCCTCCCCCATCCAACTTCCTGGATGGTACGTCACCTACATGCATGGGCCAAGCTTTAAACAAGAAGAAGGAAGGTGTCACAGTGACATGTCCAGAGCCCAGGGCAGGGGAGCATCTTTCCCAGGAGGGAGGGTGAGGTGAGTGTCCCCTTGCCTAACCTCACATTATTTCCTCTCAGGAGCATAAAAGGAGCGACCAAGAGCAACCCAGCGGGGTCCAGGGACATCACTGCGGCACAGGGTCATGACCTGCTGTAACCTGGCACTGAACAAACCCAGGTGTGAGCCAGGCCTGCCACTTACGGGCCAGCGGCCTTGGCAAGTGACTTCACTGCTTTGAGCCTCGGCCTCCTGTCTGTGAAGTAGGGAAAAGAATCTCCTGCGGGGCAGACATGAGGGACAGACAGGTGATGGGTGGGCGGAACCCCCAGGTGTGGAGGCCCTCCCCACACCTGCTCACAGGCGGGGATGACACCTGAGCACTGGCGGATTTCTTCCTGGCCGGTTGCCCCCTCGCCCAGGACCAGAGAAGGGGCCCCTGCTCAGCACTGAACCGCCTCTGAGTTTGGAAATTTAAAAATTCAGTTCTCCAAGTATTTAGTTACTGCCTCTTAGCTGTGAAGCCCTGTGCCCGGCCAAGGTCAGCATCACCATCACCGTCCTCAGTGTCACACTTGGTCACAATGGGTGTTTCATGTGCACTATCTCATCTGCTCTCCCCTCTAGCTCACCCTAGGAGGTGGGAATTATTATTAGCCCCGTTGTATAGATGGAGAAACTGAGGCCTACTGAGGTTAAGTCACTTACAGAAAATCACAGAGCTAGTTGCTTATGGGACTGGGATTTCATCCTAATTGGCATTTAGATTCCAGACCCTTCTGTGTGTATAAAGCTGAATCCAGAGGGCTTGAAAAAGAAAACCTCAAAGGTGGCATGGCTGAATGAAGAGGGGCAGCATCGCTCTGTGGCTAAGGTCAGAGGCTATGAGGCCAGAATCCCTGAGTTCAATTCACTATCATCTGTGTGACCTTGGAAGAGTTACTTAACCTCTCTGAACCTGAGTTTCCTGGAGATGATAAGGGTGCGCTTGCTCATGGAGCTGTTGTGCAAACTAAATATACACAAAGCACCAAGGAATGCCTGGCACACAGCCAGCTCCCAGGCAGCATCAGCCGCCACAGACGTTCTTGTGGGTCTTTCGGAGCGCTGGGTGGTGGTCTGGCCATGGTCATCTTTGTAGGCCCCATCTCCAAAACCAACGACAGAAAAATCACATCCTTCCAACCCTCCAGAGACCAAGGCCGGTGGAGGTGGGGCGAGGGGAAAGAGGGCAAAGGTCATCCACGTTTTGCCAAAGAGGACAGAGAGGTTGAGCGACCGTCCAGGGTCACCCAGCACCAGAGAAGCCTGGAGGCCAGCCCCGGCTTCCCGTTCCCCAACTGGCGCCTGACACCCGAGAGGATTACGCTGACAGTAGCAACGGGATGGGGAGCGCGGGTTCTAGAACTAGGCGGCCTGAGTTTGAATCCCGGATGCTGTGTGATTTGGGGCAAGTATGAGCCTCTCTGTCCCCAGTTTCCTCACCTGTAGACGGGAATACCCGCGGTAACCACCTCAGGAGGTTGCTGTGGGCCTTAAACGCGCGACTGCAGGCAAGGAGCTGAGAAGCCGCCTGGCCGGAGCGAGGGCCCAGGAACCCAGCTCGAAGCCCCGACGAGAGTGTCCCTCTCAGGGCTTCCCGTGTCCCCAACTCCCAGAGGCCCCCCGTGCACAGGGAGGCCCACTCTGCCACCTCCAGGCTGAGGCCTGGCACGGTTCTGTTCGGGGCAGGTCTGCAGAGGATGGAGGCCCGGTCGCGGCTGGCACCCTGGGCCTCTGGTCCGGCCCGGCCTCCCCACCAGGTCCCTGCTTGAGCCTGGGCTCCCCACTGTCCCTCTCTGGGCCCGTCTTTCCCATCTGTAGAAAGGGAGGAAGAGACGCACCCCAGCAGTGGGGGAGGTGCTGAGGCTGCGGGGGACACTCTACAAAAAGGCAGGAGCTGTGGCAGCAGAAACGCACCCTCTCCTGGGTCCCCTGTCACCAGAGCCAGACACCCACTCCCGCTTCTGCGTACAGAGGCCAGCTCATTCACCAGCAGGTGCTGGGGAGGCCCTGGGCAGGCTGGGGGATCAGGAAGGGACCTCCAGGGCTGCTGTTACCATGACGACAGGACCCAGCCCACCCCGCTCCATCCTCCTGCACCCCGGGGCCTGCCCGAGCAGCACAGGGACGCGGAGGCCTCTCTGGGGCTCTGGCCAGCGGAAGGCAGACTTACGATTCTCTGTCCCAGGCCAAGGCTGGTGACCAAGGCTGAGGAGACAGACCCCTGTCCTCGTCGGTATTTAACCAGTGGCCCCAGAGGGACAACGGGGGAGGGGGTTGGTAAATATTAACCAGGGTCACCCCAGTTATCAGAAGAGCAAACAAGGACTAAGTCCGTTGGCCGGACACTGAGCTGCCTGCCCATGCTGCCCGTAGGTGCTCTGCCGGGGCAGCAGGCAGCCCTCTGCTCCGTATCCCAAAGGAGGTCATTGTGTCCGGCTCATAAACCGCAGCGTCCTGCGTCCAAGGTGGGGGGCCATGACTCAGGCCCTCTTTGGGACAGCATTACTTCGCTGGCCTACGCTCCCGCTGGGGAATTCTCAGTGCCCGCCCCACTGGGAGCAAGAGCTACCATTTACTGGGCCACCTTGAAATGCCTACTGCTGAAGATGCTGCCCTGGTGGGGTCGGAGTAGGTTATGAGCCCATTTGGCAGATGGGGAAGTTGAGGCTGGGAGTGGAGAGGCTGCTCATCCCAAGTCACCAAGCCAGCCTCAAATACGATAACTCTCTCAACTTCCCGAGGAGGAAACGGGGCATGACTGATGCTGACACAGCCACTTTAGGCTGGCGTGGGTGGCCATGGCACAGGCCGGGAGTCAGAGAGTAAATCTATCAGGAAGCGCTGTGCTGCCTCTGGCAAGCTGCTTCCCCTCTCTGAACCAGGAGGTGTTTTCATCTGCATTATAGGGATCTGGAAGTCCCACTTCCTAGCGTGGTTGTCATGGTTGTACAAAATAACTTTTGTACAGCGCCTGGCAGACAGCAGGCTCTTTATTTTGGGTCTGCACACCCTCTGCTCAGCCCTGTTCCCCAGGTTTCTCTGGGCAGGAGGAGGCTCAGTTCCCGGCTACCCTCGGCCTGTTTCTGTTTTCACTGGATGAGGCTCCTGGCAGACTAATGGGATAGTCTTTACTAAGACCAATCCACACACTGCTGGAATTTTCCGCTGGAACGTGGCCCCGATCTGGGACTGTTGCCGGCCCTTCAGTTAACTGGTGGGGGTTGGGGTGGTGGCGCATGGTTGAGGCCAGTAGGTCCCTGCTTGACTGTGATCCCTTTGAAAACCTAAGGCAGGCCACATCACACTCTGTGCACCCCCCGTGCCTGCTTGGCTCAGTGTGTCCTCCAGAGGCATCTGTGGAATGAGCCGATGAGTGCATTTCTGTCCCTTCTCTCATGCCCCCAGTCCCCGCTGTGGGACTCTGCCAGGTGGGTGACCTGCAGCTTCCTCTGGCACACAGGGTCAGGCCCGGGAACCCCGCTCTCCCATTCATTGGCTGTGAGATCTCAGGAGAGCTGTTTAAGCTCCTGGTGCCTCAGTCTCCCCATCTGTGAAATGGGGACGGTGACAGTACCTACCTCATTGGGCTGCTGCAGGGAATAAACACAGTGGTTCAACGTAAGCTCAGAGCCCAGTGTCGGGTACACACACTCAGCCCTTTATGATGGTGCTCTCCCTGTGCCGGTGGGTCTCCCTGATGTCAGTCCCAGTGGGTGTGTGAGGGGAGCATTCCAGGAGCTTCCTCCAGGCTTCTCCCATTCCGTACCCCCAGCCACCCTGTGAGGGGAGAACGCACCACCGCCCACATGGGAGCAGAAGGAGCTCAAAGAGGGCAGGGCTCTCCCTTCCACTCCCTCCCGACTCCCCAGTTATACAGTCTGGCTTCGGGGTCCCAGCTCTTTCCCCTGAGCTGGCTGAATGGGCATCTCCCCCTGGGGCACTACATCCATCCACAGCTTGGAGAGCTGGGCTGTGGTGGAGGTGAGGCCGGCCCTGCATGCCTCCTGGGCTTTTCTTCCTCACCCTGTGCCTCAGTTTCCCCATCTGTGCGTTGGCCTCCCTCCCTGCCCCATCTACCTCCAATTCCAGGCTCTGCAGTGGTGGCCACACCTCCTGCTGCAGCCCGACCTCCTCCTCCTCCTTCAGTGGGCCTCCGACTGCTCTGAAGGGCTCTGAGGGCTACAGTGTGGAAGTCTCATGCGCCCTGACACAGCGCCCAGTCTCTGCCTGCCCCGCCCAGGAAGGAGGAAGGAGGGAGGGAGGAAGGAGGGAGGGAGGAAGAAGGGAGGAAGGAAGGAGGGAGGGAGGAAGGAGCCTCCTGGTGGTGGAGGCAGCAGGTCCAGGAGGGGAGGGGAACTGGAGCAGGAAGCTGCCTCACACAAAGCTGCCAGAAACCAGGCAGATGTCAGACGGCCCTTCCTGGCCCAGTCTGTCCTCGTGTCACCTGCTGTTCCTGCTGAGTTCCAGCCTGTGTGACCCAGGTCGAGCCAGTTCCTCTGAGCCTCTGTAAGAGGGATGGTCACAGCCAGCTCGGAGGATTAATGGAGATGACAGGCATCGCCCTCCGGGCCCGTGGCCTGGCACCAGCATCTTGGCAGGTTTCCAGGGCCAGCTGTAGAGGGAAGAGGGCTGGGCCACCTCTGAAATGTCCAACGGGAGCCCCGCGGAGTCTGGGAAGGGTCTGTGTGTATGGGAGAGGCGTGTGTCACAGACCCTGGCTGGGTGCAGAAAGGACACAAGACATCACTTGGTGGACTTGGGCATTAGTAGGAGAAATGAAGACAGCGCACCCAGCAGGCGGAGTTGGAGGAAGTAAGGGGCTCTGCCTCTTCTGGGGCCCTGCCCCTTTCGAGTCAAGGGCTTCCCTTGTCTCCTTATCTTAGCTTTCCATATCTTCTCATCCATTAGTATTTCTGACTCCCCACTCCACTAGTATTTCATGCTGCAGAGAGCTCCTCTGGACATGCATCCTGGGGAGAAAGGGTGGAATGATCTGGGAAAATGAGCAAGGGCAGAATTCCCGGGATGGGGGGCATCCAGCGGCCATTCTCGAGGGCGCTGTGTCCCATGAACCACAAGCCACGGTGGGGGAAGTCTTGTCCACTTGATTACTTCTGGAATTGTCGATTGCAGATTGAAACTGGGCTGATTCCCTGGGAATTAATGCATCATAGGAAGATCCTGTGGGCTGGTTGTAAATAAGCGGCATTGGGGGAGACCCTGCCCCTCCATGGGCCCTGCCTGGAGACGGCAGTGGGATGGAGAGAAGCATGAGACCTGAGGTGTGGGATCTGCCAGAAGGGACTGAGGGAGAGGGGTGTGCAGGGGGCTCTGTGCCAAGTAGACCGAGGACCAGAGACCTAGACTGGTCAGGAGAGTGATGGTGGGCTTCAGCGCACTGCACCCGTTGGCAGAGTTCCCCAGATAGTGTGGGAACCAGCCTACCAACTGCCCCACGCACACACACACAGACACACCACACGCACCCCCACTGTCAGATTCCCCCAGACTCACCATGGGATCCCCCTCCAGGCACCAGCTCCCTTCCTCAGGGGGCAGTGTGGGTCAGCGGTTAAGGCCTGGGCTCGGGAGCTAAGTGTCTGGGTTCCAGCCTTAACTCCATCACTCTCTTTCCGTGAGATCTTGGCCACTTAACCTCTCTGTGCCTCAGTTTCCTCATCTGTGAGATGGAGGATGAGGATGGTCACTTCCACCAGGAATGTGAAGAGTCAGTGAGGTGATAGCGTGTGAGACTTGGGGCAGCCTCGAGCACAGGTGGGCCGTGAGATGAAGCCCACCCCCGAATGATCTTTGGGGACATGTCCAGGGTCTGGGAAACCTTTCAGACGGGTCTGGGGGCTGAGCAGGAGAAAGACTTGGGGAGCAGTGGTCCTTGTCCAGGGAACCTCCTCAGATTCGAGCTTCAGCTTATCCCAAAGGCCACCAATGCCCTCTCCCGGGGGCTGCGCTCATTTTGCTTCCTGAGGGCCCAGGGCCGGGTGCAAATAGTATCTTCCTGAGCACCTGTGAGGGCCGAGTCGGGCATGGGGTGGTTGGAGCCCAGCTGACTCGGATTCAGGGGAGGACTTCATCTCACCTCTCTGAGCCTCAGTTTCCTCATCTGTAAAATGGGAATAGGGAGAGTGTCTTGCTCAGATAGTTGTTGTGAGGCTTAAATGAGGGCATGCTTGTGGGGTGTTTACCACCAGGCCCGCTGTTAGCATAAGTGGCACCCGCGTCTGTCGTCTCATAACTCATTTAAATTAGTCGATGTTCCAGGTCTGCTCGTCCCGGAGATGAATTGAGTTTGCACTATCAGTTCGCCTCCTCTTGGTGTCTTGCAAATTTACCAACTTGCAACATCTTAGCGGATGCTCTTCTCTCCTGCACATGACCTTCAGCGCCACTTCCATTGCGTGGTTGATTCTCGCTTTTTCTGGAACTATCTGGCTTGTTCACAGCTTCTCATTTTCACTCTTCCCTACTCAGAGAAAAAGAAGGCAGATCAATGCTTCGTAAGTGACAATATAGTTGATAGAAGCAAGAAACACTATCTACAGCTTCATCTCCCACTTGTTAAAATTATAAAACCAATGTTGTTATTATAATTTACCATTTCTACACTTTATTTTCACTTTACCCTTTGAATTTATGGACCATTATGTCCGTTACGGACTTTCAGCCTTTAGGAGACTCAGCCTGTGCTGTTGAACTATAACGAGTATTTCCTTTTGGATGTCAAATTGTCGCATTTTGGCCGATAGGAGCCCCGTGAAGTTATCTCCTGTCTCCTTTCTGCATCCCTTGCTGACACTCCAGAAGGCACACACTTGCTTTCCAGCAATGACACCGCGGCCCAGGCCCATCTTCACCTTCTCCTGCCCCAAGACATGGCATCACGATCCTCTCTGGGGGAGGAAGAGGGCAGAAGGTGGCACCAGTCCTTCTGGGAACCACAGGCAGGACTGGGAGGGCAGGACTCGCCCCTGCAGGGCAGAGGGAGACCTCACAGCACCTTGGGACTTGTTTTTCAGAAATCCATGCCCTGCGTGGGTGGCTCAGATAACAGAGAGCAATAGGGCTCTCCAAACTTGCCCTCATCGAGCGCAGACCTCGGGTTGAAATGGTTCGATTCACCTTGTCTTTATCATGTTGACTTTAAGCATGTTTGTTTGCTTGGTTTTATGGAGTCTCTCGTATTTCATTTTACAATACAAATCCCCAAACTGCCTCCAGTGCCCGGCCTGTCACCACCTGCATCATGGCTTGTAATCCTCAAGTGCTCACTGTCTGCCAGGCTCTGTCTTAACGCCGTGTTTTGGGTACCATGGTTGTTCCCTTAGTACAGATAAGGAAACTGAGGCACAGAGAGTTACCATGATGCTGACGATGCAGCCAGTCTGCCTCCCTTGTCTCGCCCTCCCTCTCTTCCCTTCCTTCCTCTGCCTATAATGAGCTTATGGGGTCATCTTCCTTAATTTCCCCCATCTATTAATATATCTGTTCATTTATTCATTCACACACTAAACATCATGTATTGATCACCTACTAGCTCAGAGTTTGCAAAGGTGAAAAGAAGTGGTTCTCACCGTCCAGGAACTCACATCCTGGTGGGGCCAAACCTGGGGACCACAGAGGCCCTTTCAGATGTCCTGGGAGGGAGGATAAGGCAGAGAGATGGAGACGATGAGTGGGTTTGGGGGATAAACAAGAGGCAGGAGCAACAGATGAGGGTTGACTTTGGGGATCAGTGCCAGGAATGGGGCTGACCCTGTGCTCCCTGGAAGCTGTGCTGGAGTCCACATCTCCACACATTCTGTTCAGTTCTCTCTCTGCCAACACACCCACCTCCCTAGATAGAGTGTCTCAATCCTCTTGTGACAGGAGGGAGCAAAGACTCCAAAGGCAGGTCCACAGCCAGCTGGCAAGACTCTGCAGATGATGAAATGCCCCTTGTTGGGGGGATTACACAGGGTCTTTCCTATTTGCCTCTCATTTCCACTCCATCTCAGCTCTGGGGCTCAGGCCTCCATCTCCCATCCAATAGCCCCTCCTCCTCCTGTGTACCAGGCAGGCAGCTGAGACCCAGCTTCCTCAAAGAACTTGTTTGTCCTGAAGGCCTCCCCAGTGGGGGCTGTTTATCCCCCAACATCTCTGACCCTGGGTACCACAAGAAAGTCCGATTCTCCTAGTCTCACCGCTACCTCCAAACCTCTCCTTCCCTAGCATTCACGTAGCCACCTCCTCGGATGGCCCCACGTTCTCCCAGCCTCGTCCCTGACATCCACAGGCCCGTGGATCACATTCTCCATCACAGGAGAAGGGCATCTGGGCCCAGGCTGGTCTTCTCTGTGTCACTAGGCATCCTTGTAGATGCTCTTCTGAGCTCCTGGCCAGATATTTCTGCCCTTACCATTTAATTACAGAAGGTAAGGCAATGGAATTAACTTTCACAATAATAAACATGAGAGGGTTACTTTCCTGAAAGAATTTATCAACTCAAGAGATAATACAAGCTAATGCCATAAATATGATGAAAAAATATATAATTATATTAATGGGATTATGAATCTACAGTGGATTATTCCGGAGTACAGCTCCTATCTTGAGCACATGTCACATGAGGAAGTTAGTCTGTCCCATGAAAAATCCATGGTATAATGTTTATTAAACTGAGGTATTTGTATGGGAACCTCTGAGGAAGCTCTACAGAGCTTTGGCCAAAAATGGAATAGCTTACTCTGGTCGGCTTTTTAAGATGGGAAGTAATTTTATTTAAAATTGATATTTCATGGCATAAATTTTGGAAATTTCATAAATTTCAGCATAAAAATAAAGCTTCAAAGAAATATTATGTTTTCAGTGGATAGCTTTGGGCGTGTGAACATGTGACTGTTCTTTATTACGGCCGCCCGAGTTCCTCCTGTGGAGGAGGGCTGGCCTCTGTCAGAGGCACAATATGGATTGGATGGACCAGTGTTTGATTGAAATAATTTGTTTCAGACTAATGTATTCTGAGAGACAAACACTAAATTGAGGAATACTTTCAGAGCAAAGTCTTTTCTATTGAGAATGTCATAGTGATTCAAAAATTTCATGTGGGAGTGAGATCAGCATCATGGCAGAGTGATCTTTCACGTAAACTCTCCCTGGATAAGACACAACGAATACGACATGCGCATACCAACAAAGGACACTCACACAACACAAAAGGGCATCTGAGAGACCATCGCAGCAGCACATCTGAGAGTGGACGTGCTGAACCCCCTGGAGGAGTGGGGAGAGGTAAGGAGAAATGCTCCCGCACCCCATTCGATCTGTGACTCTGGTTCATGCAGGTCCCATATGGGGGGGTGTAGGGGCAGCCCTCTGTGGGAAAACCATCACTCTCCAAGTTCTCTCACAGCCTGTGGGAAAATCCCACACAGAGGAGTCTGAACCACAGTGGCGGTGCCGTCAACATCTGAGCACCCCAGGAGAACAGATAGCGAGGGAAGAACCAGAAGATCCCCGGGATCAGGCAGGCAAAAGAGAGACTCCCCTCGCCCCCACACGCCCCGTGCTCCCGCACAACCAATAAGCTGGAGCACTCACAGATGGCAGTGGGCTCAGAATACACAGACCTTGACCCCCACCCAGTGGCGGCATGTGGAAACAGCAAGCAGAATTTGTTAAGATGAGGAGAAACAAGGCAACTTCAGCAGGCATGATGCAAAAATGTGTTAAATCTCCAGACCTGACGGAATGTGACGAGCACCCAGAAATCAACGCTGAAGGCACAGAAATGTATAACCGAAATGACAGAGAACTCAAAATAGCTATCATAAAAAAGCTCAATGAATTACAGGAGAACACAGAATTTCTTCACAAAAGAGATTGAAACCATAAAAAAAAACAACCAATCAGTATTGTTGGAGATGAAAAACACAATGGAGGAGATAAAGGAAAATCTGGAATCTTTAAAAAACAGAGCTGACAACATGGAGGAAAGAATTAGCATTATTGAGGATAAGAATGCAGATATCCTCCAGATGAAGGAGGATAGAGAACTAAGACTAAAAAGAAATGAAGAAATTCTCCGAGAAATATCTGACTCAATTAGGAAATGTGATATAAGAATTATAGGTATTCCTGAGGGAGAGGAGTGGGAAAAAGGAACAGAGAGCTTATTCAAGGAAACAATAGCTGAGAAATTTCCAAATCTGGGGAAGGAGCTGGAAATACCAGTAAACGAAGCCAATAGATCGCCTAAATATATCAACAGGAACAGACCCTCTCCAAGACATATAGTAGTAAAGCTGGCAAAAGTCAATGACAAAGAAACAATATTAAGGGAGGCTAGACAAAAAGAAAAAATAACATACAAAGGAATTCCCGTCAGGCTCTCAGCAGAAATTTTACAGGCTAGGAGGGACTCGAATGACTTATTCAAAATTCTGAAAGATGAATCTTTCAGCCAAGTATACTCTATCCAGTGAAAATATCCTTCAAATATGATGAAGAAATAATAACATTCCCAGATAAACAAAAGCTAAAGGAATTCATGGCCACGAGACCCCCCACTATAAGAAGTGCTCAAGAAGGCTCTCATGTCAGAAAAAAAAGAGAAAGGGAATGCAAAGCTTCAACCAAGGAGAAAAATAGGTAGACAAAATCAGAAAATTAGTAGCTCTCTATCAGAATAGGTTAGCAAACACTTCAATACCAAAATCAAAGATCAAAGGAAGGAAAACACTGAAAATAAATATAACCTCATCACTTTAGACACTCACAACACAAGATGGAATAAGTTGCGACAATAATAACTTAGAAGGGGAAGAGGAAACGGATCGAATCGACTTAGTCTAAGGAAATAAGTGGTCATCCAATAATGGGCTATCTGATCCATGAGATTTTTCATACAAACCTCAATGCAACCCCTAAGCAAATAATCAAAACAGAATCACATATGATAAATAAAAAGAAAACTAAAAGAGTCATCATACAGAACTACCAAACTGAACTGGTCCAAACACACGGGTTGAGAAACAATGGAAATGCAAAAGAACAGGAAAATAAGTGATAAAATAGCAACAGTAAGCCCTCATATATCAATAATGACTCTAAATGTAAATAGATGGAATTCTCCAATTAGAAGACACAGAGTGGCGGGATGGATTAAAAAGCAAGACCCAACAATATGCTGCCTCCAGGAAACACATCTCAGCTCTAAAGACAAACACAGGCTCAGAGTGAAAGGATGGAAGACAGTACTCCAAGCTAATGGCAAGCAAAAGAAAGCAAGTGTTGCCATACTCGTATCAGACAAAGTAGACTTCAAGATAAAACAGGTAATGAGAGACAAAGAGGGGCAATATATAATGATAAAAGGGACACTCCACCAAGAAGACATATCAATTATAAATATATATGCACCCAACATAGGAGCACCAAAGTACATAAAGCAACTATTATCAAAACTAAAAGGAGATATTAACAACAACAGTAAGGGATCTTAATACCGCACTTACATCAATGGAGAGATCATCCAGACAGAAAGTCAATAAGGAAAGTGTGGACTTAAATGAAAAACTAGATGAGATGGACTTAATAGACATATATAGAGCACTCCATCCAAAAGCAGCTGACTACACATTTTTCTCAAGCACACATTGAACATTCTCAAGGATAGATTCCATGTTGGGAAACAAGGGAAGCCTCTATAAATTTAAGAAGGTTGAAATCATAATAAGCATCTTTTCCAACCATAATGCTATGAAACTAGAAATCAACCACAAGAAAATAACTGGGAAAGTGACAAAGATGCGGAGATTACACAGCATGCTACTCAACAACCAATGGATCATCAATGAAATTAAAGGGGAAATCAAAAAGTATCTGTAGACAAATGAAAATGAAAATATGCCATACCAACTCATATGGGATGCAGCAAAAGCAGTCCTGAGAGGGAAACTCATAGCAATACAGGCCCACCTTACAAACAAGAAAAACCCCAAATAAGCAAGCTTAAAGTACGCCTAACAGAACTAGAAAAGGAAGAACAAAGCCCAAAGTCAGTAGAAGGAGAGAAATAATAAAAATTAGATCAGAAATAAATGAAATTTAAACAAACAAACAAAAAAACAATAGAAAAGATCAATGAAATAAAGAGTTGGTTCTTTGAGAAGATAAACAAAATTGACAAACCCTTAGTCAGACTCACTAAGAAAAAAAGAGAAAAGTCTCAAATAAATAAAATTACTAACAAAAGAGGAGAAATTTCAATGGAAACCACGGAAATACAAGGAAGTATAAGAGAATACTATGAAAAACTATACGCCAACAAATTGGACAATCTAGAAGAAATGGATAAATTCTTAGACTTATACAACCTCGCAAAACTGAACCAAGAAGAAATAGAGAATCTGAATAGATCGATCACAAGTAAAGAGATTGAAACAGTAATAAAAAACCTCCCACAAAGTAAAAGTCCAGGACCAGATGGCTTCTCTGGAGAATTTTACCTAACATTCAAAGAAGATTTAATACCTACACTTCTCAAACTATTCCAAAAAATAGAGGAAGATGGAATGCTTCCTAACACATTCTATGAGGCCAACAGCACCTTGATACCAAAGCCAGATAAGGACAATACAAAGAAGGAAAACTACAGACCAATATCCCTGACGAACGTAGACGCAAAAATCCTCAACAAAATATTGGCAAACCGAATACAGCAATACATTAGAAAGATCATACACCATGATCAAGTGGGATTTATACCAGGGACACAGGGATGGTTCAACATCCACAAATCAATCAATGTGATATGCCACATTAACAAAATGATGAATAAAAACTGTATGATCATCTCAATAGATGCAGAGAAGGCATTTGACAAGATCCAACATCCATTTATGATAAAAACTCTCAACAAATCGAGTATAGAAGGAAAGTACCCAACATAATAAAGGCCGTATATGACAAACCAACAGTCAACATCATACTCAATGGGGAAAGTCTGAAAGCCATTCCTCTGAGAACAGGAATAAGACAAGGGTGCCCACTCACCACTCTTATTCAACATAGTACTGGAGGTTTTGGCCAGAGCAATTAGGCAAGAAAAAGGAATAAAAGGAATCCAAATTGGCAACAAAGAAGTGAAACTCTCACTAATTGCAGATGATATGATTTTATATGTAGAAAACCCTAAAGAATCCATTGGAAAACTATTAGAAATAATCAATAACTACAGCAAAGTCGCAGGGTACAAAATCAGCTTTCAAAAATCAGTCACATTTCTGTATGTCAATAACGAACTAACAGAAAGAGAACTGAAAAAGATAATTCCATTTACAATCACAACAAAAAGAATAAAATATCGAGGAATAAATCTTACCAAGGAGGTGAAAGACCTATACAATGAAAACCATAAGACATTATTGAAAGAAATCGATGATGACATAAAGAAATGGAAAGATATCACATGCACAAAGATTGGAAGAATAAACATAGTTAAAATGTCTATATTCCCTAAGGCAGTCTACAGATTCAGTGCAATCCCAATCAGAATCTCAATGACATTCTTCACGGAAATAGAACAAAAAATACTAAAGTTCACATGGGGCATCAGGGTAATGTCGGCTTCATAGAATGAGTTAGGGAACTTCCCCCCCTCCTCAATGTTTTGGAAGAGTTTGAGAAGGATAGGTATTAAGTCTTCTTTGAATGTTTGGTAGAATTCACCAGGGAAGCCATCTGGTCCTGGACTTTTATTTTTGGGGAGGTTTGTGATTACTGTTTCGATCTCCTTACTGGTGATTGGTCTATTCAAATTTTCTATTTCTTCTTGATCCAGTTTTGGAAGGTTGTATGATTCTAAGAATTTATCCATTTCTTCCAGATTGTCGAATTTGTTGGCATATAGCTTTTCATAGTATTCTCTTATAATCTTTTGTATTTCTGGAGGGTCCGTTGTGATTTCTCCTCTTTCATTTCTGATTTTACTTATTTAGCCTTCTCTCTTTTTTTCTTGGTGAGTCTAGCTAAAGGTTCATCAATTTTGTTTATCTTTTCAAAGAACCAGCTCTTGGTTTTATTATTTTTTTTTTTTTTTTTTTTTTTAGTCTCTATTTCATTTATTTCTGCTCTGATTTTCATTATGTCCCTTCTTCTAGTGATTTTGGGCTTTGTTTGTTCTTCTTTTTCCAGTTCCTTTAGGTGTATAGCTAGATAGTTTATTTGAGATTTTTCTTGTTTGTTGAGATAGGCCTGTATTGCTATAAACTTTCCTCTTAGAACCGCTTTTGCTGTATCCCATAAATTATGGCATGTCGTATTTTTGTTTTCATTTGTCTCCAGGTATTTTTTGATTTCTCCTTTGATTTCTTCATTGACTCAATCGTTGTTCAGTAGCATTTTGTTTAATCTCCATGTATTTGTGGTTTTTCTGATTTTCTTCCTATAGTTGATTTCTAGTTTCATACCGTTGTGGTCAGAAAAGATGCTTGGTATTATTTCCATCTTCTTAAATTTATGTAGACTTGTTTTGTGGCCTAATATGTGATCAATCCTGGAGAATGTTCCATATGCATTTGAAAAGAACGTGTATTCTTCGGTTTTTGGATGGAATGTTCTGTATATATCTACTAGGTTCATCTGTTCTAGTGGCCTTCACTTAAGGCCAATGTTTCCTTATTTATCTTCTGTTTGGATGATCTATCTGTTGGTGTAAGAGGAGTGTTAAAGTCCCCTATTATTATTGTGTTACTATTTCTCTTTTTATGTCTGTTAATAATTGCTTTATATATGTAGGTGCTCCTACGTTGGGTGCGTAGATATTTACAAGTGTTATATCCTCTTGTTGGATTGTTACCTTGATCATTATGTAATGCCCTTCTTTGTCTCTTTTTACAGTTTTTGTTTTAAAGTCTATTTTTTCTGATATGAGTATTGCTACCTCAGCTTTCTTTTCAATGCTGTTTGCATGGAGTAACTTTTTCCATCCCTTTACTTTCGGTTTGTGAGTGTCTTTAGGTCTGAAGTGTGTCTCTTGTATGCAGCATATATAGGGGTCTTGTTTTTTTATCCAATCAGCCACCCTATGCCTTTTAATTGGAGCATTTAGTCCATTGACATTTAAAGTATCTATTGATAAGTATGTACTTACAGCCATTTTTTAACTTTTTTTTTCTCAGTATTTTGGTAGTCCTCTGTTCCTTTCTTCTTCTATACAGACTTGATGGTCTCTTTAGTTTGACATCTGTCTGAAAGCTCTACTCTTTAATTCCCCTCCTCCCTCATTTTATGTTTTTGATATCATATATAACCTCTTTTTTGTGCATTTGTATCCATTACCCTCTTATCATGGAAATAGGTAATTTTTCCTACTTGTAGTCTTCTCTTTTCCCCTTCAATCAGTCCCTTTAACATTTCTTGTAGCACTGGTTTCTTGGTGGCAAACTCCTTTAATTTTTGCTTGCCTGGGAAACTTTTTCTCTCTCATTCCATTTTGAATGATAACCTTGCCGGGTAGAGTATTCTTGGCTGTAAGTTTTTTCCATTTAGCATATTAAATATATCGTGCCACTCTCTTCTAGCCTGTAAGGTTTCTGCTGAGAAGTCAGCTGATAGCCTTATGGGGTTTCCTTTGTATGTAACTTGTCTTTCTCTTGCGGCTTTTAGGATTCTCTCTTTATCTTTAATTCTGGATATTTTGATTACGATGTGTCTTGGTGTGGGCCTCTTTGGGTTTATCTTGTTTGGTGCTCTCTGTGCTTCCTGTACCTGGATGTCTGTTTTCTTCCTTAGGTTAGGGAAGTTTTCATCTATTATTTCTTCACCTAGATTCTCTGCCCCCTTTGTCTAGATCTTCTCCTTCTGGGACACCTATAACACGGATGTTAGTGTACTTGATGTTGTCCCAGAGGTCCCTTAGACTGTCCTCACTCTTTTTAATTCTTTCCTCTTTTACCTGTTCAGCTTGGGTGATTTCTTCTAGTCTTTCGTTCAGCTCACAGATCCGTTCTGCTGTATCCTCTACTCTGCTTTTGAGTCCCTCTAGTAAATTTTTCATTTCCAGTATTGTATTCTTCATTTCTGATTGGTTCTTTTTTATATCTTCCATTTCTTTGTTGACATTCTCACTGAGTTCATTTATTCTTCTTCCCACATCAGTCAGCATCCTTAACACTCTTTGTTTGAACTCTCTGTTGGGTAGGTTGCTCATTTCTGTTTCACTTAGTTCCTTTTCTGGGGTTTTCTCCTGTTCCCTTACTTGGAATGTATTCCTTTGCCTCCTCATTTTGCCTCTTTCCCTGTGCTTGTGTCTATGTATTAGGTAGGTCAGCTACATCTCCTGCTCTTGTATAGGTGACCTTATATAGGTGATGCCTTAGGAGGCCTACAGTGTGCTTCCTTCAGTTCTCAATGTTCCAGGAGTGACCCCTATGTGGGCTACGTGTGTATTTCTGTTGTGGCATGTTTGTTCTCTCTGTAGGTGCCCAGGGAGGCTGAGTTATGCTCCTGGTGAGCTGTTGTAATGCTCAGCTGCTTGTAGTTGTTGTGGACCCTTCAGTCTCTTTATCGGGTGTGGGGAGCCCCAGCACAGTTGGCTGCAAGTTCTAATACCACATTTGTGTTGCAGTATTTCTTTGAAGTGAGTAGGCCCCCAGCATGGCAGGTTGTTAAGCTCAGGGGCTTACAATTGCTATAAGCCTCCAGGTTTTAGGTCTCTTGTCAGCTCTCTGAGGAGTGCAGCTGGGTGGGGCTTGCCTCAGGCACAGGAGCACTCAATTGTTTCAGGCTTTGGAAGGTGGGCCAAACCCCCTATGTGAGTCTTTGAGAAGCACAAGTCTTCTACAACTGACAAGCCCCCCTGCCCACAGGACCACACACACAGTCAACACAGTCAACACAGTCCTGCCTGTGTGTGCACCCTGACCTCCTGAAGCGGACCCAGTCTCTCCATGGTGGGAACCCCATACACTGCACCACTGCCCCACACTCTCCACCCACTCCTTGTGCACGCCCTGCCCCACTGAAGTGGGCTCAGTCGCCAGGCTGCAGAGAATCCAGTCCCCAATCTATGCAGGCCCACAAGTTGCCTGAGGGCTTATTGTTGGGTGGGGCCCATCCCTAGAGTGGGCTGCCTGCCCTGGCTGAGCTGGATTAAATTGGTGCTCTAGTGGGTGGGGCAGATCCTGGGCTAGCAGGCCCCAGGGAGAACTCCAATGTGTCTGCTTCAGCACGCCCACACCAGGCCACAACAACGGCTGCTGCCAATGTCCCAGTCCCTGGAGAGGTCTAACCTCTCACTGCGATGCCCTCAGAGCCTATCAGGTGAGTCTCTTTTCACCAAAGCACTGTGCACCTTTTTTTCTGGTGATTTTAGGTTGCTTTCTGAAATGAGTGAGTTTCTGTGTGGGCCCTTTAAGAGCCGGTTTTAATTTCTTTGTGAACCAGCTTTTTTGGGGGTACTCCCCAATGTTTTAGTAGCAGGCAGAGTCAGATATTATGCCACTTGTCTCAATTGTGCTGGGTCCACAAAATGCCTACAGCGGGTGCGCTCCCCTGCTCAGGGCCCCGCTCCTCCAGGGAGGGCTGTGGACCTGTGGGCTGCTCCCAGGCAGCCGTGAAGCTGGCGTTTTTTCTCTCCAGAAGGGAATTTTTGCCTCTTCCACCTCGATTAGGATTGTTGTTTGTTGCAGTAGTTCCTCTTATCCAGTTTTCAGTTCTCTCTCATGGGTAATTTTTCTATGATTGTAAATTGGCTGTGTCTGCAGGAAGAGGTGAGTTCAGAGTCTGCCTACACCACCATCGTGACATCTCCATTTGGTTCTTTTTTATGCAGTCCAATTCTATGTGAAACTTTTTATCTTGTTGTCTGTTTTCTCCGTCTTTTTCTTTATTTTTATCTGCACTTGACAAGAGTGTGTGTTCTCCAGTTGTTGAGTGTAGTGTTCTGTACATGTCAGTTATGCCAAGTTTGTTCAGAACTTGATGTGTCTATTGATTTTCTTGCCTACTTGTTGTGTGGGGATGAAGGACTCATGAGTTTTGGTAACATTTTGTTTCTTGATTTGGGAGCTGGTTATATAGATGTGTTCCTTTTGGGAAAATTCAAGGAGCTGTGCACTTATAATTTATGCACTTTCTGTATGTACATTATACTTCAATAAAACATTTAAAAATATTCAAAAGACCATTTTCTTTTCTGTCAGTCTTTTTAAAGAAAAAATATTATTTTGCCAGTGACAGTTCAGAAACAGAAATGACCAATAGTATCAAATATTTTGCTGCTGAGAATTGGTGAATACCTTCTAGCAATTAAAGGCTCATTACAACAATGGTACTAAACTCATTGTTTTAGCTTGACAAACGTCCAAGGGCACAATTATATGGATGTTAAAAGGACACAAATCTGAAAGACCTTTGACTTCTTTAGACACTAATTTGGGGGAAAAATACTTCTTTTAGGCATTTTTGTGAACTATATTTGTATCTGTCAAGCTTACAGTAGTTTCTCATTAGAACAATTTTCTGTCTATTTATGCTTACCTTTAATGCTAAGATACTCTTTTAATAATAGGAACGATTAGAGAAAGAGAAACCACAGAATGATGGAAAGCCCATGAGTGATAAAACCTTTGAAAAGAAACGTAAATAGTTTTCCTGTGTCTTCACCACTAAGTCACACAAGTGGTGTTGCATCCTGGCATTCTGAAAGACCATGCTGATTTTTTACTTTGATCTGGAAAATTTCTCTACATTCTTTCATTTGTTTTAAAAGTTGATTTCAAAAATTGGCTGCTTAATGTGGTACAGATTTAGGAATATGTGCAAAACGGTGGGGGTCCATGTGGAGGTTCAGGTCCTTCAAGGGGAAGCTTCAAGTTTGATAACAGCAATGGGATTGTGAAATTGATCACTGACTAATGATCTGTTTGATGACAGCAATAAGACTGTGAAATTGATCACTGAATAACTAAGACTGAAATATGTAAATATATAATCAGAATATTTGGGAAAGAGTGCTGCTAGGGAGGGATAGTGATTCTTATTCTCTGTGTTGTCTTGTACGTTTATGGAGATTAATAAGAACTCGGAGGACATTATAGCACTTAAAAGAGTTTGTTTTAGGTAGAGACACTAAGACACCAACAACTCTGCTCAAGAGCATCCCCATTTCTGTTCTGGGCCCTCTTCTGGCACCCCATCAACAAGTAAGGAACAACTTCTTTTTATGTCCCCTTTTTTCCTTTTATAAAAATTAATTATTGCGAAAGTCACTCTATTAGGTGAGATATATTCTTCTAAAGCCCTTTTGCCTCTTATAGTTCATTGTTTCGGGAGTTCTTAATGGTCAATAGGGATCAGAGATACTCAGTCAGCTCACACTAAGGAAAGGAAGCTAGACCATGTGTTTTACTGAAAATGCTGGGAGTTGGAGAGGGAATGGGGTTGGGGTAGCTAAGCATGAACTGAACAATTGCCTTTTCCTTCTGTTTACTACTCTAGGCAAAGAAATCAAGAAATCCAAATTGATTTGAAGCCAGTCTTTTAATAATCAAGATTTTCATGCAAAATATGGCAACTTAGACGAGTGTGCTAGGTATGATCTGTCAGCTATTAAGTTTTAACAATTTTTATTTTATAGTCAAGCATCTTTATGTGAAATATTTACATTATTATTTAAAATCAGAATTAAGTTTGAGTTTTTAATACATCAATAATTTGTAAGTTTTCTTCTGTGAAGATTATTATATTAAAAAAATAGTAGTTTACCCATTTCCATAAGAATAGGTATCCTGGCATTCTAGGAAGACTACTGCCATGACACTATATAATAACATCAAAGAATCTGAGTGTGGTTTTATGAGGAAGGTGGTGCTGTGTCACATATGCCACTTAACTTCTAGATGGGTGTGTACACGCCCCATTTGCTAAATGGATGTGGACATCCATTTGCTGTTAATATTGTTTGTGGCTATAAAGGAGCCACTGCCATGTTTCTATGGTAAAGCGATCACAACAGAATTCTCCTGAAAATAGGGCAATGTTTAGTTTCCCCTTGGGCCCCACAGGCAGAATTATAAACAGTTAAGATTAGGAGAGAGTCAGCATAACGTAAACGACCATGATTTTTTATATATGTTGCACACATATAGTGTATAACAACTGCATACCGATTGACAAGCAAAGTAATTTTAAGGAAACATAAATATCTTTAAAATTATTTATCGAGCCAGTGCCGATGGTTCGGTTCCCAGACAAGGAACCACACCACTCGTCTGTCAGTAGCCATGCTATGGCGGTGGCTCACACAGAAGAACCAGTAGAACTTACAACTATACACAACTATGTAGTGGGGCTGTGGGGGAGGAAAGGAAGAAAAAAAGAGGAAGCTTGGGATCAGATGTTAGCTTAGGGCATATGTTCTGCAAAAAAAAAGTATCAAGAAAAATAACATGTCATGGAAAAAAACATGTTTTTCTTTCATTAAAGATAGACTATTCTCGATTTTCAGCTATATTTTTGGACATTATCTATAGATCTATTTAGAATTCCTAGCCAATAGGGTGATCTCAAGATGGACAAAAGAGATTAGAACTAAAGATAAGTTATTTTCAGGAAAACTTTGTCCATATTACCTGTCTTGGCTGAGCATCGAAAGAAAAATTGTTATTCTGATGTAGAAAAAGTTTAAGGAAATACTTTTTTTAAAAGAATACAGAGTAATTGTTGTGAGGCATGGAATGTGAAAAATAAATGAGAAATAAAAGTCACAAGCATGTTTCATAAGAGGTAGAGGAAAGCATTAAAAAAAGATTGGAAAAGACCAAGTGCTGGTTGACTGGGATTGAGAGAAGCATGTTCTCGTATTTTAAACTCAATCATGTTCTTTTCTAGTAAAAGTTCTGCAGCAGTATATACACCTTCCTTCTCAGCAAAGACTTCTGTGATATCACTAACTGGTAAGTAAAAATCTGAGCTCTTCAAAAATTTGCTCAATTTCATAAAATATGATTTTCTTTAAATGACCTATTTCTTTATTTCTAGATACAAGGTTTTTCCTAAATTTATATCTTTATCAAATACCTAAAAAATTAAATTTTTTCCTAACAATTGAGAAAATACTTGACTATACTATTTTGTCTTCACTGTGTCAAGACGCAGAGTTCAATTCTTGTAGAAGAGGAAAAGGACGGTGACAGGATAGGATTTACCGTGTCTGCGGACCTGCTGAGGCACAGACTAAGTGTTTGTGCAGTAATTTTTAAGGAAGTTAAAAACAGTAGGGATCACCGTGGATCATATGCAGCTAAAATTTACAATATTAGAGATTTGAAAGTTTATACCAGGGACTGACAAACTTTTTCTGAAAGGGCCAGATAGTAAATATTTTCGGCTTTGTTGGGCAAAGTGGTTTCTGTCACAATTGCTCAACTCTGCTGTTAAGTGAAAGCAGCCATACACAATATATAATGAGTAGGTGTGGTTGTGTTCCAATAAAACTTTATTTACAAAAACAGGCAGCAGGCAAGATTTGGCCCACAGCCTGTAGTTTGCTGACCTCTGTGTTATGTAATACAACAGAGAATTATACTATGAATAAGGGAAAATATACTCTTAAAAATTTCTAGTGGCTGTAAGTATAAGTTTTAACTTTTTGCCTTGGAAATATTCATTGAAAATTGTAATATTGACCTATGGCAATTTTTTAGTGTAAATAATAGCAAATATACTCAAAGGTCTGAATTTTTTTTTTCAGGCTGTTATAACTTCAAGCTCTTTTTTTTTTTTATTGAGGTCATAATAGTTTATAACATGGTGAAATTTCAGTTGTACACTATTATTTGTCAGTCACCATATAAATGTGCCCCTTCACCCTTTGTGCCCACCCCCAACCGCCTTCCCCCTGGTAACAGCAAAACTATTCCCTCGGTCCGTGTATTAGTTTATCTTCCAATACAAGTGAAATCATGTGGTGTTTGTCTTTCTCTGCCTGGCTTATTTCGCTTAATATAATACCCTCAAGGCCCATCCATGTTGTTGCAAATGGGACGATTTTGTCTTTTCTTATGGCTGAGAAGTATTCCATTGTATATTTATACCGCATCTTCTTTATCCAGTCATCAGTCGACAGACACTTGGGTTGCTTTCACTTCTTTGCTATAGTGAATAATGCTGCAATGAACGTAGGGGTGCAAAATCTCTTTGGATTGTTGATTTTAAGTTCTTTAGATAAATACCCAGTAGTGGGATAGCTGGGTCATATGGTATTTCTATTTTTAATTTTTTGAGAACTCTCCATACTGTTTTCCATTTAGTTACATTTCCTTTTTAGATTACCTTTTGAGTATTCTTTCTTCCTCTTACTTCTTATTGTGTTCTTACTATTCTCACGAAGAAAATATATGCACTCATTGGCTCCTCTGTAAACAGTGGGTTTTCATTTGCCAGAACAGAACATCTTTCTAATATTAAAGCATTGACATTCATATACAGTATACAGAGCAGTTCTCCAAGGTAGACTGACTATCAGAAGAAACCTGAAAGAATTTGATAACAGTTGAACTGAAGTTATCAACATTTCTTGAAGTGAGGGCCATAGATAATAAAACCAAATGTTGAATTCTTTAGGGAACATTTCAGGGTTTGAGAATTTTATTTACAATATAGAGTGCCTTTAAAAATTGTAAATGTGTATGGAAAGTCAGTTTGAATTAGTTCAATTTGGAGCTAATGGTACAAATGATTATAGATGTCCGTGAGGGGTTCTTCAAACTTGGATGGGTCCCATTGGCCTCTTGGAGATGACTTCACCCAGCTATAAATGAAGATATTTATTCATGAACTTGTAACGCTTCTTGCCAAGAAATTTCTTTGCCTAAATCATTAAGAATATTGATTCAGAACTGGTTTTTAAAAGTTTTAATTATGTGCATTAATTTCTTTAGTTTTTACTTTGCCACCTCCTGTCACCTTGAGAATCAAGAGAGTGTTGATGACGTACAGATCCTAAAATTTAACATCCAAAGTCTTAAATAAAAGTGTGTATTTTATAAGGGTAAATCTTTTACTAAAATATTTGGAAAATACTCTATCCCCGTCTCTATTTGGGGGACAGAGAATATAGGTCGAATGAATTATCTCCTAGGTTATTATTATTTATTACTCAATGAAGTACAGAGTGAGGAAAATGTCACTATACAATTACACATCTGATCTATGAAGAGAAAATGGGAGCAAAATGTCTCCTAACAATGGATTCGGTATTCGCATGGAGAAGAGATTTTATTTACTTGTGGGACTTAAGACGGGCGTCAAGACAATTGTGTCATTGAGGTGAACCTTCAGTGTGCTAGGATTTTGAGAGGCAGGGACGAGTGTGGAATAGCACCCCGTGCAGAGTATGTGTCATCAACAGGAGTGGGTGGCGGTGTCTTCAGGGAGCACCTGCAGGCCGGTTTGGCTGGAGCGTGCAGTGAGTGTAGGAGAGTGGTGCTAAGTGAAACGGAAAGGAAAGATCAGTCATAGCTTGGAAGATTGAACTGAGTACTTTTCCCTTAACGTGAGGCCATCATTTCTGTTTGGTGACCTAGGCCTGTCGTCAGCTACAGCATTCCATCCAAGGCTATGTGGGCTCAGCAGACTGGAGGAAATAGAAAGAGAGTGCTAGGAAGGATTCAGGGAAACGAACTGCGGCGTATCCATTGTTCGTGGGTGTGAAAATCCATGGAACTTTTTAGAAAGCAGTTGGGGAAAGTTTATCAGGAATCTTTTTAAAAATACTCTTTGACTCAAAAAATCTCATTTCTAGTGATCTATCAGGAAGCAATAAAATAAAATACATAAAATGTGATAAAAATATGTCATAATGTGTACCCTTGATATGATGCGATGAAAATAGCACTTTACCTCTGTCATCCTCCCTCAAACACATAACCCTAGTCTAATTGTGGAAAAGCATCTGATAAATTCTAATAGAGGGGCATCCTACAAAGTATTTGACCAGTACCCCTCAAAACTTTTTAGGTCATCAGAAACAAGGAAAGGCTAAGGAATTGTCACAGACAGGGAGAGCATAAGGAGACCTGACAGGTAAATGTAATGTGGTATGCTAGATGGGATCCTGAGACAGAGACAGACATTTAGATAAAAACTAGGGAAATCTGAACACTATGGATTTTAGTTAATAATAAGGTATCACTCTTGGCTCTTTGATTGTAACAAGTGTGGCGCACTAATGTAGGTGTTAATAGTAGGGGAAACTGGGTGAGGGGGTAGATGGAGATTCTTTGTACTATTTTCTCAATTTTTCTATAAACCTGAAGTGTTTAAAAAATAAAATCTATTTTAACAAATAACATTTACAATAACTTTAAAAACATTAAGTGCTCATGGATAAATTTAACAAAATGTGTGCTATGTGTACACTAAAAAATTCAAAACATTGCTGAATGAAATTAAAGAAGACCCTATATAAATTGAGAAATGTACCACGTTTATGGATAGGAAAACTTAATATTGTTGTGATGTCAATTCTTTTTAAATAGAGCCAGAGATTTAATGCAATCCTGGTCAAAATTCGAGCAGTCATTTTGTAAAAATTTACAAGCTGTTTCTAAAATTTATTTTGAAATTTACAGAACTGAGTATAGCCAAAATCGTTTTGAAAAAGAAAAACAAATTTAGAGGACTTAAACTACCTGATCTCAGCACTTCCTAGCAGACTCCAATAATTAAGACCATGTGGCTTACACTGACACATATATTCAGTTGAGTTTCGACAAATGCTCCAAGATGAATCAATGGGGACGGGATAGCGTTTTTAAAAAATGGTGCTGGAACAATTGGATATCCATATTAAAACAACCTGAAAAACTGAACCCCAATTCTTATCTCATACTATACACAAAATTAACTCAAAATGTATTATAAACTTAAGCATAAAAGCTAAAACTATGACATTTCTGAGGAAAATATAGAAGGAAGTAAGTCTTTGATTTTGGAATAGACAAAGATTTCTCCAAACCATAAAAGAAAAAGTTAACATATTACACTTTATCAAAATTTAAAACTTGTGCACTTTGATATAGAGGATTAAAAAATAAAAGGCAGAACAGAGATTGGGAGAAAATATTGATATTACACATACGTGACAAGAACTCACATTCAGTGTACACACAGAAATCTTTAAGCTAATTTTGTTGTTAGTGCTGTCGAGTGGATTCCAACTCCTAGCCACTCTGTGGACAGCAGAGCGGAACCCTGCCCGGTCTTTTAGCGCCATCCTCTCACCTTCGGGCGCTGTATCAGACAGCGCTCCCGGCTATTCACAGGATTTTCATGGCCAATTTTTTCAGAAGTGGGTGGCCAGGTCCTTCTTCCTGGTCTGTCTTAGTCTGGAAGCTCCACTGAAACCTGTCCCCCATGGGGGACCCTGCTGGTATTTGAAATACTGGTGGCATAGCTTTCAGCATCACAGCAGCATGCAGCTGCCACAGTGTGACAACCGACAGACGGGTGGTGTGGTTCTTGACCGGGAAACGAACCCGGGCCATAGCGGCGACAGCCCCAAATGTTAACCACTAGACCACCAGGGCTGGTTGTCTATATGCTGATGACTCCTAAATTTCTGTCTACAGTGTGGACTTCACCTCCAGATCCAGCTGCCTTCCTGACATCTCCCCCTGGATATCCAAGATGTATTTTTTTTTCTGGTTTTTTTTTTTTTTTTTTTTTTTTTGCTGAGGAAGACTGGCCCTGGGCTAACATCTGTGCCCATCTTCCTCTACTTTATATGGGACGCTGCCACAGCATGGCTTGCCAAGAGGTGCATTGGTGTGCGCCCGGGATCCAAACCGGCGAACCTCGGGCCACTGCAGCGGAACTCACGCACTTAACCGCTTGTGCCACCAGCAGGCCCCCTAATAGGTATTTCTGAGCCAAATGTTTCAGTCTGAACTTTTGAACTTGCCCCCAGACCTGTTCCTCCCACAGTCTCCCCATTTTGGTAAATGGCAAGTTGTTAAGGCCAAAAGCTTTGCGATCATCTTTGCCTCCCCTCTTTCTCTCTCCCCCACTTCCAGTCCACTAGCAAAGCCTGCCCCCTCTAGCTTCCTAATAGATCCAGGGCAACTGCTCCTCATCACCTCCACTCCACCACACTGCCCGAGCGGCAGCACCCTGGTCTGGATGGTCACAGTGACCATTTGACTGGTCTCCTTGCTTCCTCCCTCGTCCCCCTAGCATCTTTTCCAAGCTCAGGGGCTTGTGCGGCCCTTTAAAACGCAGGTCAGACTGTGTGCTCCTCTGCCTGGCTCCTGTGCCTTCTCATCTCCCTCAGGAAAAGCCCATCTTTTCCAGGGCCTGAGACATATGGTCCTAGATGCCGGGGCTGCTGGTTCCTCCGTGACCTCATCTCCAACCGCTGAAGCCTCACCGGCCTCCTTGCTGTTCCTCCAGCTCAGCAAGAACACTCCCATCCCAGAACCTTCACACTTGTGCCTGTAACTCTCCTCTCCCCCCAAGACAGCCACACAGTCATCCTCCTTCTTCTGGTGTTTGCTTACCGCTGCCTTCTCAGTGAGGCCTTCCCTGGCATCCACCCGTGCCCTGCTGGCACTGTCTGTCCCTTCCCTGCCCTGTGACTTGTTTGTCTCCCTTCTCGAGAATGTAAGCCCCGTGATATAAGCTTACACGATATAAGCACTGTGTATTATCACAGTGCCTGGCACATGGGAGAACATTATTAAATGCTGGCTGAGTGAAAGAAGAAGCCAGGCGCTGTGATAGACGCTGGGAAAGAGTGGGAAACAGGACAGATGCAGCCCCCACCCTCAGGGAGCCCACAGCTCATGAGGGAGATGGGCATTAGAACCACGCAATTAGTCGGGCATTAGAACCACGCAATTAGACGGGCATAAGTGCTCATTAGGACGGGAAGGCTGAGCTTGGGTCGGGCAAGGGGAAGAGCCGTACCTGGTTTTCATGTTTCTGAGCCACGTGTCCACCAGGTCTGCAGTCAGATAGTCTTCCAGGGCGAGGTGGTCACCTATTTTCTCCATGAGGACCACCAGCATGGTGGCGTTTCCACGGTAGGGCAGTTTGAGGACGTGGCAGTGAAAATTCTTATCAAAGATGGAGGCAAACATGCCCACCTTGTACATCATGGGCACCTTCACCGCCTTGTACTTGTCCGGGTGGAAAGTGTCAGTCTCAGTAAGGAGAGGGTCAAAAGGGGTCAGCCACGTCCCTGAATGGGTGAGAAAAGAACTCGTTGTGGAAACCGCCCTCCTCGAAAGCATCGTTCCTGCTAAAATAATCGAGCGCCAGGGTTCCATCCCCCTTCCTGCCCCACTAGGAAAGGCATTCCCCTATCGCGTTGGTTTTGACCACGCGTCGGGCAAGCAAAATTAATCCCCCAAAGATCAGCCTTTGCCAGGCCTCTTTCCCAGCTGGTAAAACCCCATCCACCTGCAGGCCCTGTTGGAATCACACACAAAAGCAAAGAGGAGTCTCCTAAGGATCCCTGGCTCCCTCGTTGTTCTGGACCCGAACAGATGCGCTGATTCCAGCCCATGCTCTAAGGACCCAGGGCCTTCTGCACTCGCTCCCTGGTGGTTAGCTCCAGCCAAGAGAAGACTTTGGGCCTCTCCCTCCCCTGCTTGACCGCCACTCTGTCTAGGGCTCCCCCATGTGCAAACAGTCCACTGTGGCAGAAGTAAGGACGGTCTCGCTGTGTAGGGTGGTTCTGAGGGAAGGGATGTGTCCCTTGCTGACAAATACCACATGATCCACAGGAGGCCACCAGCGTGTGGGCGCAGGACTCTACACAGACGTCTGCCCTGGGTGTGTGGCCTGACTGACTGGAAGCACGTCCTCCTCCTAGACTTTGCAAGTGGCCTAGTGTCACCTTTCTGTTACAGTGGTGGCCACACAAGTCCAGTGCTCCATTAGCCAGGCAGATGGAAAGAACCGGGGATGAGGGTGTCAGGAGCTCCTCCTTTGAGTCTGGCCTCTGCCCTTTATCATGTGACCTTGATCAACCTAACCTTTCTAAGCCTCACTTTCATATGTACAGTAGGAGGGAGTATCCCCATTTTCTATATTAAGAATCTGAAGACAAGACACTGTCACTTGCCCCAGGTCACAAAAGTAGAGAGTGAAGGAGCAAAAATGTACCCCTAAATCTCCCAGAAGGTAGGCCTTTTTTTTTTTTTTAATGACCCAGAAGATTTGCTGTGTCAGAATGTCAGAGGGGAGCTGGGTGGAGGTGCTTGGAATACTGTAATGTCTACCAGCACATGGGGTCACCAGTGCTGAATGAAAACTTCGTCTAGCGCTGTGCCTGGAACATCCTACATGTTTCAGTCTGTTTGTGGAACCTGAAAACATGCTCACAGAAAAACATCTGGCATTAAGCATACACGGGCCAAACAGAGGAATGGAAGAGACAGACGCAGAGGCCGTGACTTTGGGAAAGCAGAACGTTATCGAGGTACCTTTGAGCGAGATGTAATCCACAAGAATTAATTTGGTGTCAGGATGAATCTCATTGAAGATTTTGGGGATCTTCCCCTGAGTCTCCTTGTTAATGTAATGATTCATGAGCCCTGTGGCCTGTGAGGCATTGTGGAAATTCATAGTCACACACTCTGTACCGAAATACCTCTTGGAAAAATTGAGGAAGGTCTCTTTGACATCAAAATCCTTGTGGATGAAGGCAAAGCTCCCCTGGGCGAGGCCGAGCTCCTGGTTGCGGGAGAGGCTCTCTCTGAGCTGCTTCAAGAGGGCAGGCACGCCCAGGGGCTGGTCTGGTTGGGGACCTGCAGGTGGAGCCCACTCTCCAGCTGGGCTTTGGTCTGCCCTCTGGCCGCCAGCATCAAGGCTGCCACAGTCAAGGACAGGCCGAGCGGGGAGAAGACCACGTTGCTGTCATGCCTCATGGAGATCTTGTGCAGCAGGCTGAACCCGAAGTTGGAGGTGGTCTCAGAGAGCTGCTGCCTGCTGGCCATCAGCCAGGGCTCCTCCTTCTCCTCCTCCTCCTCCTCCTCCTCCTTCCCCACCTCCACCACCAGCACATCCTCCTCCTCCTCCTCCTCCTCTGGAGTCCGCATGCCCTCGCTGGTCTGGTTCTGGGCAGTGGGGTCTGCGGAGTCTCCAGCCCTGTCTGGGCCTGTGGCGACGTGGGCCAAGTGGCCGAGCCGGGCACCAGCCACAGCGGGGCCAGGAGGCAGGGGAGCAGGAGGCTCAGCACGGCCTTCATGTGGGCAGCCGCCGAGGCCACGGGGCGCTTCCCTTCAGCGGCGAGACTCCTCGGGAGGAAAGAGGGCAGAGGTGGTGTTTAGTGCCTGACGCGATGCCTCTCCGCTGTGTCCTGGTACAATTCCGCCAGTGACCCCGCTTCCTCCCTGGGGGGCCGGGGCCTGTCTCCGGGCTCATGCAGCCGAGCCCTGCCTCAGGGAGACCCGGAGCGAGGAGGGGAGGCCTTTGTTCCCCAAGGAGGAGGCGCATTAATTCACAGAGCCACACCTCCCCCGGTTCCCAACCCCGCCAGACCCTCGGGCGGCTCCTGGTCTCCCCAACTTTTCCACTCGTTCCACTGACTCCCAGAAGGGGAGGGGATTAAAGAGCGTGCGTCCTGGGCCTGCCCTGACTGGGGGCGGGTCAGAGCAGGGCTGGAGTCCGGAGGTCCTCACAGACCTTTCGTTGATCTGCTTCATTCATCGCTCTTGTTCATCGGGCCGTACAGTAGCCCGTCCACGCCGGGCTGTGGGGCCTGGGTCTGGACGCGTGTTTGGCTGGGGATTTGGGGGGTCTGGGTGGCCATCAGAGCAAGGAAAAGGGACAGTGCTGAGATGGCCTGCTGTGCTGATGGAAGTCTTCCCTGCCCCTCTCCTGCAGCACCCATCCCGCCCCGGGGCCCGTTGCAGGCCCCTTCCTTCACTAGACCTGGAGCTGCCCCCATAGAGGCAGACGACCAGCCAGTTCATCCTGCCCGACGCCTGGGCTCGGCTCCACCTGGACGGTCTCATCTACTCCTCACAGCCACCTGTGAAGTGTGTCCTCGCTCCCGCCGCCCCAGTTCCCACATCCCAGTGGAGCCAGCCTTCCAGCACCTGCAGTGGGTCTCCAAACCCCATGCTCCTCACCACTAGCTGCGCCCGCCCCACCACTTCTTCCGGCTCCCTCGCATCCCCGGCACAGCCTGCTCCTCAGCACCTGCACGTTTTCCCTCTGAATGAAGACCTGTGGGCTGGGCTGTGCCCGGGGCTGTCTGCACACTCAGTTTCTGGTGTTCAGCGGCCAGCTCCTGACCTGTGTCCCAGAAGCGGCTGGGCAGGTCACCAACACGCACCCTCACTCTCTCCTGGGACCACCCGGTACAGTGGGGAGGGGAGAGGGTGCAGTTCCCATGGGCATAGACCCTCATTCTGAACCAGGCCACCTGGAGCAAAACGTGACAGGGTGAAGTTCCAGGCCTCTGCTCCCTGATGCCGGGGGCTGGGTCCTCGTCTGTGCCTCGTATGAAACGACCCCAGTCCTGGGACTCAGTGCATTGCTCCTTGATTATGTTAAACAGCACCTTAGAATTCAGGGCCTCACTCCCCCACAGCCCGAGCAGCACTACCTTCCTCAGTTTCCTAAACGTCAGTGTTCAGGGATCCTGTCCGATTTGGAATGGCAAGCGTGGGTGCACTTGGTCACTCAGTGCTGTAAATGCTGGGTGAGCTCGTCCTGCAGTGTACCAACGAGCCCAGGTTCATGCCTTCACTACCTTACAGTATTTAGCACTACTTTGTAAATTAATAATTTAATCCTACACAGGCTACTCCCGAATTCAGAGTCGCTTCTCTCTGTGAGAGTTGTGGGAGATCAAGATTTGGCCACCTTGAAATCTATCTCTTTACCTTGGTTGTTTTCTCTAGGGACATTTGACCTCCCCCACTAACTGCCTAAAGAATTTGACATGGTGGCTCCTTCCTGGAACAGATCTATCATGATGGCTGTAAAGATAACGTAGGGTAAATGTTACAATAGGAAAGGCACCAACAAGCCCCTCTTATCAGAAGTTCTGTCTCTCTGGCCACGTTTTCTGGATTACCCTGCGAAGAGTTGCCAGACAATCATTTACATTTATAAGGGAAATCTCCATTTGTAAAGGTATCTCCCTCTCTGTTTGGAGAAGAGAGGGGGATGAGCTCATTTTTAGTAACTTGTCAATGTGGAAGGTGAGGCCTTGAGCTACATAATAACCTTACTCTTGTTTACTGTGCTTTAGTGGTAATCTCCTGTAACTGACTCCCCCCACCCCCAAAATCCTCCTTTGTCATTGGCTGAACATGGTATTTAAGACGAGAATTTCTGCTATTGTGTTGAGAAACGCAGTGTCCCTGCTTTCTCCCATGTATACATGTTATTAAACTTGGTATTATTTTCTCCTGCTAACCTGTCTTGTTGATTATTTGGCCAGCCAGAAGAACCTTAAGGGAAAGGGCAGAGGGAGATTCTCCCTCTTCCCCCGACAGAGTCATTAGGAAATGATCCTGGCCCACCATAGATGTCACCCCTTCCGATTGCTGAGTCTCACCTGAGGCTCCTCCTTCAGTGCAGCGTGCAGCCCAGGAATACGCGGGCGCCACTGCACGCTGCCTACTGGACGGTCCCGTGTCCCCTGAGGTCTCTGTTCATCCACTGATGGAACAGGATATAGGCAGGGTGCACCCCCTCAAACACTAGGTGCCATCAAGCGTGCATCATCCTAAATGGAACCCGAGCGATAAGATATCAACCACTCGCCTGCCATTTCTCAGCCCTGGAGGTACCGGGAGCAGCCCCCACGCCCCAGCCCTGGGAGGGACAGCGGGCTCGCCTGGGCACGGGGGTCCCTGGGAAGAAAGCCAGGGACTTGAGTGTGGCTTGCACAGTGAGTGTGGTGGGCATGAAATCTCAAGCCTTAAGAGCCTCTTCCCCACAGAGGAAGCCCCCTGTGTCTATAACCCGCCTCTCACCCCACCCCTCTCCCCTCGCACCCAGGAGTGAGGGCCTGGAGCAGCCCAGACACCCACCCTGCGCCTTGGAACCCACCCACAGACGAAGAGAACATCTCTTCCCATCCCTCGCTGTTAGACCCTCCTTTAAACTGCAGGCTCTTACCAGTGAGCGGCCCCCTGGTGCCTGGGAAGGTCCTTCATTCAGAGCAGAGACAGAGGTTAGGGTTTGCAGCTGAAAGCCTGCGGTAAATATTTGCTATTCCAAAGTATGCTCCTGGGTGGGACTGTTACTGATTAACACTCTGATTGGAGATGGTGGCGTTTCTGGAAGAGCAAAGACAGAGAGAGAGGCTTCCCGCGTCCCCCAGCAGCTCCTCCAACCCCGAAGAGACAGAAATCCACCAGGACAGCGTCTGTCCCTCCACTCAAGGAGTTGCCCCAGTCAGATCCAGCTCCTCGTGGGAGGAGCCGCTCCAGGCGCTGAGCACCTCGGGGGAAGGAAGGCGATGGCGGATCCCACGGGGGCCTCCTGAGTCCCCAACCTAGGGCTGGGCATCATGGGGGGGGGCGGGCAGAGATGATTAAGCCCCACCCCCCCAACGCCCAAGGGCCTTTCAGTCCAGTGGGAGAGGCAGACAGGTGAATCACGACCAGTGACACAAAGCCTATTTCAAGGTCAACTTACTACTTCACGATGGCGATGGACTCATGAGACTGAATCCTCCAGGACCCAGAGTCAAGGTGGGTCGAGACCCTTTAACACAAAAATTCTCAGACCTATTAGACTCTTTTTAATATATAAATATTTTGTTATGTGCCCCTTACTGCCCTGAAGTGAAATTTATAGTGACTATAACCCACCCACAAAATTTTTTTAAAAACGAAATAATGCTCTAACTATAATATGAGGGGAAATAAAAGTAAATTATAAGAAAATAATGTTTCTTTTAGTGTATAAATCCCCTGGCCGGTTAGAAGGCGCAGCAGTGCCGTCAGATGTGGGACCAGCCAGAGAACCTCTGCTCCCCGCACCCCTGCTGTGTCAGCCGTTCGGTACTATGGCCAGAGTCACTACAGCTGTATGATTTTCTGCAGTGGTGGATCATGCCTGGTGAAGTTCCAAAACAGCAAAATACAAATCTCCCTCTGATTTACATGGCAGTTGTCCTCATAGAAAATTCAGTGGGGATTAAACCCTTGGGGGGCAATGGTGTTTTTATATGAAATAAAACAGTGTGGGACTGGGAGGGTCTAGGCCCAGATAATTTATGAATGGTGTTTTCACCCATATGGACTTGCCGTGGGACATTTGATTCATGCGGGACCCGGGTCACTTAACTGTGATGGACGGTCCTGAGTGTCCCTGTATGTCTGGGCGTCTCTGGTCCTCACTGGCGAAATGCAATAGTGCTCCCCCAAGTCGTTGTGAAAAGCAGAAGTGATCCAACAAGTTTCCAGAATGTTCCTTTGGGGCAGTACCTGCTCTGTGGAGAAGCACTGCCCGAGGAGGTCAAGGCGAGGGGTGCAGGTGGGCGAGGCTGGGCTCAGATGGCACGGGAGCCAGCAGTGGCCTTCCCGTCTCCTTTGTCCTGCAGCTGGGGGGCAGCACTGCACCCGGGGAGCAGGGGCTGATCCTGCAGGCTGGGGGGTGTCAGCTTCTCCAGACGTCTGGGAGGAACCGTGAGTGTGAACACTGTGGGGCGTGGCGTCCCTGGGGCTTCAGAGGTGCCATCAAGTCATCGTGGTGCATTTGATCATCTAGGAGGCTCTTAAAAAGCTGCCGGATTTCAGAAATGGATCTTTATACGGGCAGGCGGCAGAATGTATGGGAAAGAGTGTGAAGGCCTCTGTCTGGCACCCCTGGGCTTGAGTCCCAAGTCCTCCACCCCAGAGTCCTAGCTGCGGGATCTTGGGAATGTAACTTAACCTCTCTGAGCTTGGCTTTTTCCCCTCTGTGGGAGGCCAGAACCACACCTCTGGCCTGTGAATATCTCAGCAGCACCCAGGAACCAGGAAAGAGATGGACAATGTTGCTTCCAAGGCCGTGAGCCCCAGGAAGAGTGGCTCAGAAGCTCTCGGCCGTCAGCGAGGACACGAGTCCTGCAGGCTCCCAGCAGGTCACTCAATGCCCGCCACTGTAGCTGAGCTCTTGCACAGCTGTGTGACCCTGAACAAGCTCCCTAACCTTCTTTGCCTCAGTTTCCTGATCTGTAAAATGGGGCTCTCAAGGCTGAGCTGTTGGGATGGTTGTGAGGATTCAGTGAGGTAAATGCTTGGGACCTGGTAGGAAGCACTGATGGATGGTATTTGTTGTACGATTTTAGAGCCGGAATGAACCTCAGAGGAGACACGGACCCCAGATCCGGGCTTTACAGAGGAGGCAATGCAGGCACATGCCCATAATGCCTTTCCTGCCAGCGTTGGAACCAGAAGAGAACCAGGCCAGCTGACTTCCAGTTTGCACTCGATTTCAGCTCACCTCATGCCTCCGCAGAGACAGATTGGGAAAGATCTGATAGGAAGGGCTCTGGGGATGGCAGTGAACTCAGAGGAGAAGGGACAATCCTTCCTGGAACTCCCCTCAGGCCGGAAGCACAGGCTTCCGAAAGCCACCCCGCAGGGCGAGATCAAGGGGCCTCTAAAGCAATATGTCCTGGCACCGAAGGGGCTAAATATCTGAAAACCACCAGGGCGGGTTATTGGCATCATCAGGCTTCAGGGAACAGCGAGAACCAGGTAGTTTGCTCTGCGTGGGTCCGAGCAAGAGGAAAGCTTGGGCAGGGGTGTTAGCATGGAGGTAGGAAAGAAAGGCTTCCTGAGTCCTTGCAACACGCACACGCCTGTGCCAATGTCCCGCTGTTGCTGGGAGCCTCTCTCTCACCCCCTTCCCCGTTGGCCTTTGATCCCCCGCTTCTGCCCCAGACTGCGCTCCGCGCTGCCTCGCCCGGTGCAGGGACCCTGACACGATTGCAGACTGATCCGCTCTGTCCCCAGTGCTGTCAGCACGATTTATGGCCCAGCCTGAGGCAGAGGGATGGACTGGTTGACTGCCCAGGATTCAAAGTGCTACCTCCAAGTGTGAGGGTGGGGGTAAGGATGGGAGCGAATGGTTGCTTAGTTACCCACAGATCTTGAGGGAGCTCACCTAGCAGAAACACAGACTCGGGATCTTATGAGCTCCTTCCCAAGGCTGGTTGGAAATTCCCCATCCAGCCACGTAGCTTCAGGTCCAGGGACACAGGGACACAGTCCTGGACCCCGGGTGGAGGGAGGAAGGAGCCTTCTGGTCAGTGAGGAACCAGACTGCCTGAAACTAGGACACTGTTCCAGGCAGTTCACTGGGCATCTGGGCCCTCCCCACCACCACTGGTGAGCACGTGTGCATACACGCACACACGCAAACACACACACACCATGTATGCGTGCACGCACCTCTATAACAGTCTGGTTATGTCCTTTCCCTATTTTTCTTTTGACTTGCTGGTCATTATTTATGTATTTCAGTTCTTAACTTTAAAAATTTTATTTTTAACTAGTTTCAAACTTAAGGTAAAATTGCAAGAATAGTTACAAAGACTCCTATAACCCTTTACCCCAAATCACTAATTTTAAACATTTCCCATGTATGTTTTACAATTCTCTCCTCTTTATAGATCTATATCTGCCCCCCTATTATCTTAATCTGAACCATTTGAAATGCTTAGATATTCCCGAGAACAAGAATGTTCTCTTATGTAAACAGTATCAAATAATCAAATCCAAGAAATTTGATATTGTTACCATACCTGAAGCTACAATCATAGTCCGGTTTCACCAGCTGGCCCCGCACTGTTCTTTGTGGCGTTTTGATCTTCGGGATAGGATCCCGTCCAGGGCCGTCCACTGCACTTGATGCCCTGTCTCCCTAGTCTCCTTGAATCTGGGAATGTTGTGCGGCCCTGCTTTTGTCTTTCATTATGTTGACATTTTGACAAGTTCAGGCCACCTATTTTCTAGGCTCTCTAGATTTGGGCTGATCTGATGTATCCCCACAATTAGCCTTAGGTTGTAGATTTGGGGCAGGAATACCATAGAAATGATGCTGGGTCCTTCCTAGAGCATCACATCCAGAGACACCTGACATTCATTTGTCCCGAGTTGGTGACGTTGATTTATTTTTATTTATTTATTTTATTTTATTTATTTTTATTGTGGTGACACTGGTTTATAACATTGTATAAATTTCAGGTGTACATCATTGTACGTCTATTTCTGCGTAGATTACAGCACGTTCACCATGGTGATGTTAATTTTAATGACTTCGTTAAGGTGATGTCCATTTCTCCAACTTATAGCTACCACTTCTCCTTTTGTAATAAGTAACTGGTGAGGAGATACTTTGACACAAATCCAAATATCCTGTTTCTCATCAAATTCTCCACACTCCCAGATTAAGCGTCCATTGAATCTTCTTGCCTGAATCGCTTTTTACTATGATGGTCTAAATCCGTCATTCCCTTCATATTTATTTATCAGCATTATCAGTGTGAATAAGAGGACAAGGCTGTGTGGGGACGGAAGCTGAGATAGGAGCACAGGTCTACAAGCCATGGAACGCCAAGGACCACCGGCCGCCACCAGAAGCTGGAAGAGAGCGTGGAAGGACTCCCTCTCAGAGCATCCGGAAGGAATGAATCCTGGCGACATACTCATCTCAGACTTCTGTCTCCCAAACTCGGAAAGAACTTATTTCTGTGCTTTAAGCCACCTAGTGTGTGATAATTTGTTACATCAGTCTTAGGATACGAATACATTTTATATTGCCAAATTCCCGTCCACAGAGGACTTTTTGCGTTCCCACTAGCAGTGTATGAGAACGACTGTTTCCACACAACCAATAGAGTCTTTTGTGAAGCTTTCAAATTTTTGCCAATATGATGAATATGAAATGATCTCAGTGTAGTTTTAATTTGCTTTTTTTTATTATAAGTGAAGTTGAGCATATTTTCAGATGTTGAATCACCGTATATTAGGGATATCATCTCTTTATCAGTGACATAGCTTGCAAATATTTCTCTCAAATTTTCCTTTCTTTTGACTTTGCTTATGAATTTTTTGATGATGCAATTAACACAAATTATTTTGTGTGCAGTCAAATTTGTCAATCTTTTCTTTAATTTCATCTGGACTTTGAGTCATGGTTAGAAAACATCTGAATTATAAAGGAATTTGCCCATGTTTTCTTCTAGTACTTGTATAGTTTCTTTTTTGTCGTTTTTTTCATTTAGATCTCTGATTCTTAGTTTATTTTTGTGTGTGGTGTGAGGAATGGGTCTCATTTCATCCTTTTCTTTTTTCCAAATGGCTATCCAGTTGTCCCAATACCATTTATTTAAAAATCCTCTATCAAATATTAAATTTTCATTTGTACTTGAGTCTATTTCCAGACTTTCTAACCTATTTCATCGATCTGCCTATCTATTCATGTACCAGTCCCACAGATTTAATTAAAAAATCCGTGTCGTATGCTTTAATATCTGGTTGGGCTAGTTCCCTATCCTCCCTCCCATATTGTCTATCTCCTGAAAAATAATTGTTAGTATTTTTATTGGGATACTATTAAATTGCTAAATTAACTTAGGAAAAGCTGATATCTAGATGATGTTGAGACATCTTATTCAAGGAGGAACATCGTTCCATTTGTTCAAGTCCAATTTTGCATCTTGTAGGAGTATTTTATAATTTTCTCAATATAGGTTTTACACATTTCCGGTTTATTTCTAAGTGTTGTATCTTTTTTGGTTGCTATTCGGTTTTCTCTTCCATTATAGGTTTTAAGTGGCTGTTATTTGTGTATACGAAGGCTATTGTTTTTGCATGTTAATTTTCTATCCTTATATCTTGCTGAATTCTTTTACTGTTTGAGTTTATCATTAATTTGCTAGAGTTATGCAGGTATATTATATGTCATCTGCAATCAGAGACAGTCGTACTTCATTTTTTCCAGTTCTATGGGTCTGCTACTCTAATTGCACGTCTAATAGTCCCGGACAATGTGAAATGGTTGTGGATGTAACGAGCAGCCTCGTCTTACTCCTGACTTGGTGGGAAGGCATTTAGTGTTCTCTCATTAAGATGCTGGCTTTAGGATCCAGGTGTATATGTGTATATATATCTTTGTGTGTGTGTATATTAGAAAGGTATGGATATGTATATTTAAGGAAGTATCTTTCAATTCTTATTTCTCAAGATATATGCCTTATCTATCTATCATCTATCTCTATCTATCATCTATCATCTTTCTATCATCTATATATCTATCATTTATGTATCTATCATCTATCTATCTATCTATCTATCTATCTATCTATCTATCTATCTATCTATCTATCTATCTTTCTATCTATCATCTATCTATCATCATCATCATCATCTGTCATCTATCTATCCATTCTTCTATCCATCTGGTTCTTCTTTACTTCATTTAATGCTTTTCATTCTGAACCAGGATGGTCCGGCCTCTTCCTCCTGAAATGTCTCTCTCGCGCCCTCTAGTGACAAATCTTAACACCATGCCCAGGTGGCAAAGTAAAGGTATTTAAAAGGTTCATTTTGCAGAGCAGCAACGAAGGGAGGATTTGGAGTTGAGAAGCAATAAGTTGCAAATTATTTTTGCTTTAAACAGTTAATTATATTTTAAAGATATTTAAAAAATATTATATACTTATCCACATATTTGTCCTTTCCAGTGCTCTTCATTCTTTCGTGGGGGTCCAAGTTTCCGTCTAGAATCATCTTGTTTCTGCCTAAAGAACTACTTTACAAATTACTTTAGTGAAGGTGATAAACTTTCGCACCTTTTTTTGTCTGAAAAACATCTTTATTTTGCTTTCATTTTTGTAGGATTTTTTTTTTTTTTTTGCTTTTTGAATGATAATATGACGTTTCCCCCCCAGCACCTTAAGGACATCTTCCTATTGTGTTTTGGCTTGCATGATTTCTTCTTTTTAAACTTATTGTCTAGAAATAACTGCAAACTTACAAAAATAATAGTTTCCATATACCCTTCCCCTAGCTTCCACATATTCCATAAGCACAAGGATCAAAACCAGGAAATCAGATTGGTACTAGATTATAATGATATTCTTCAAGTTTTGTCAATTGCCCCACCCTTCTCCTTCAACACCCTGTCATCAGTCTCAATGACAGCTACTTCTTACAGGAAGAGGACCTGGGGCAGACTGGGGGAACCTCCCCCTCCCCAGAGCATTTCTGTGGGGTCCCCCGTGTCCAAAGTCAGACGGCTCTGCGGCTCCTGGGGGCGCAGCCTTAGGTGGGATTCACAACCTTGATGAGGAAAAGGCTACTCCACGTGAAGTGGTCGAAGACCAGGAGGAGGAAGGGCCGGTCGAAGCGGACGGTGAGGGGCTCGGACACCGCGTGGGCGGTGATCGCGGCGGGGGCGTTTGCCCTCGCGCCCTTCTCGTCCAGCTGCAGCCTGGACTGATGCAGCACCTGTTGGGTGGGGACGGGAGGCGGTGGCGGAGCGTCCGCTCTGCGTTGGGAGCCTTCCTCGCCGCCTCGCCCGGGCTCCTCCCACCCTCGGTTTTAGGGACGGGACAGCGAAGCGGAGGCTCAGAGAAGGTCACCTGCTGGCTCCTCGTCTAAGTGGCGGCCCCAGGACTGGAGCCGAGGCCTGTCCGCCTCCAGAACGCGGGCTGCTGGACTGCCTCCCCAGAAAGCCCGCGGGTGGAGCCTCTCCGTGGAGGTCGGGGGTCTGGCGGCCCGAGCTGGACTTCAGCGTCCGTGTGGGCGCTCCTGACCGGGCCCTGGGCGGGCACAGGGAGACCTTTCCACTCTGCTAGGTAAACGCCAGGGTTCAGGTTATGCAAAGTGCCCGCGCCTGCTCTGTGTGGAAAAGGGCCATCTCTGACTGCTGAAACGGTTCTTGTGATCACAATTAGAAGGAAAGCAGCAAAGCGCTTGAGTAGCTTGTATCAAGTCTCGGATGGATCAGAACTGGCTAATTAAATAACACACCCTATGGGCGGGGGACTCGCATTCACTGCACAGCAAGGAACTGCAGGCTCTGAGCGGCTCTGGAAATAGGCACGTGGCTGGGCAGAAGCTGGGATAGGAACCCCTGCGGTGTCTCAGAAATCTGAGGTTTTGAGTCAAATAGAGCCTAGGTCAGATGTCAGACTACTTCCTAGCTCTGTGAGTTATTACCCTCCCGGAGCCAGAGATTCCTCCTCCGAGAAACTGGGATAACCCCCACCTAACACGGAGGTAGCTGTACTGACTCAGTCCCCACACACCGCGCATCTTATCCAGCACGTCCCGTGTGCCAGGGAGCACGGGGTCAGAGCCTGTGCTTGAGGGAGGGGGCTGCCACTACAGCCTCCTCCTGTCCTCTCTGTTTTGTCACCTGTAAGGTCCTGTGCGGGCAGGGCCACGTGTGCGCAATGGAGGCAGACCCAGTGCCTAGCACAGTTTGGGGCCCACAGTAGATGTTCAGTAGATGTTTTCTGAATGTGTGAATGAATCACAGACCACGAAGCTGAAGACGAGGACAATGAACGTAATGGCAGAAGGCTCCTGTGACCTCGTGTAGACAAGTCCCCACTTCCCGGTTCCTTTTTGTGGGGGGCCGCTCACAGTGCAGCCACGACGACTGTGTTGTTCACAATGCCCCCTCGGAGTGGCCTGGTAGAACAGGCAGACGTCCAGACTGCAGCCCTCCCTTGTCACCATCTTCCTGTGTGACTTCAGGGACGTCACATTTCCTTCTGAGCCTCCACCAAGCCTCTTGTAGGACTAGGGGCTGGGACAAGCCCTGGGGCTCCCAGCCTGGGGCCTAGAGGCCTCCTCATGAATGGGTTCCATGTTCCTTATTATTATTTGTATTGCGAATTTGGGGAGAAAGATGGGCTCTAGAGACACTTACCTTCAGCCGGGTGGAGACACTAGCCTCTCTGGTGATGCCTGAGAAATCTGCCCGGTTGTCATGCAAGTCTGCAATGCCCAAGTCCCTCAGGATGTCCCCGAGGTCACAGGCTCCGGAGATGGAGACCTTCGGGACGTACAGGTTCAGGTGTCTGCTCGGCGGGGAAGAAGATGGGGTTAGACCTTCCCGGGGCTGGGCCTGGCCAGCCCGACCCTCATTCACCCTGTGATCCCTCCAGACCCTGCCTCCCAGCAGGACATGCTCTTTGGGGAGGCGGAGGGGGCAGGACAAGAGGCAGGATCGTCTCTCCCCCCACCACACAGGCAGCTTCCTCTTTGGGCCTCTGAATTGCAAACTCTTTTCTTCTCAGATCTTTCTTTGAGCTGACTCCACCTGTGATACAGCTGGACCACTGGACATTGAAGACAAGGGTCCCTAAAGGAGTCCTTGTGGTCCCCCAAGCACCCCCTGGCAGACGCTGAGGAGTCGAGGAGGCAGCCGGCTGGGAGCAGGGGTCCTGGCCCCAGTTATGCCACCCATGCTCTGTGGCTTTAGCCAAGTCCTGTCCCTCTCTGTGCTCGTGTCCTCATCAATACAGCGAGGCAGCACAGCACAACAAGGGCCTCTCTCAGGGCCCTGCAGCAGGTTCCAGTGGATACAGCAGGTTTCTAGAAAGGTAGGTGGAATCAGGCTGGGGCTGGGGCTGGGGTGGGCACCTGCACGTTTTTACCTATCAAGGCAGTAGTTTCATTTAAAAATTTCTTCCTTTTCCTGCTCTCCAGAGGGAGAGAACATGCCAGAAACCCTGAAGCTGGGGGTATCAGCCACAGGGCCTGGGCTCTCCAGCAGGAGCAGGGAAGGCACGAGACCTTCTCTTCACTAAGCAACAGCAAAAACTATTCCCTTCATATACTCTACTAAAATTTGTTTTTCTGGATCTCTATTTTGGGAGACATTGCTTATTGTATGTCCCTCCCTGGTAGGGATTATAACACGCATTAAGACACTAAAGGCTCTGAGAAGTCCTGCAGAGAAGATGGTGATTTGACTGTTGAACCCATCACTCCCTAACTTCATTTGATCGTGGAAGTATTTTAACAGTTGTGTGTAGAAAACTGAGTAACATGCTGAGATGCACTGTCATGTCCTATCTTACACTACCAAGGAGATTTAAAGACTGTTTGTGAATACTTTTGGATGATTCCATTTGAAAGAGCTCAGACTGGTGGTAAAACCTACCGTGAAAGTGACCCCAAATGAGCACATGGTGACGGAAAGGCAGCTTTGACTCCTGAGAGGAAATGTCCCCGGTAGTCATCTGCCAGCTCCCCCTAGACACAGCCCTTCCCTGCAGGACTGACCTGCTGTGGCCGTCTCTCCTGTGACTCAGCCCCACGTGCCCCAGGTCTCCCGGCACACGCCCACCACCTCACTGGGCTGACATCCCCCCGCGTGCACTGAGCACTCTATTTCCGGCACTTTCTAACGTGGCTCCCTCCTGAAGGGTGCCCTCCAGCCTTGCCTCGTCCTCTTCAGACCTCAGTCATCACTCCGGGCTTGCTTCCTCGGTGAAGACGTTGTGAGCGCGTCTCCTCGAGTTCCAGTGGTCTCGGTCAGGATGGGCGGGGCTGTGCTGCAGTAACAGAGACGCTCAGAACCTCAAGGGCTCAACACAGTGAAGGTGATGTCTCGCTCTCTCCACGTGTCTCCTGTGGGGCGAACGCGGGGCTCTGCCCGTCGTCGTGAAGCAAGGACCAGGCTGAAGGAGGCTTCATCTGGTCACATTCCTGCTTGGATCTTCCGTCTCTAGCTTCTGTGCTCAGTCCTCATGTAACGATTTCGATAGCAACAGCACCAATCACAAGACGGCTGCTGCCACCTGAGTGCCTGCTCTTGGCACCTGTCCAGCTTTATTAAACAGCCTTTCCTCCCTGCCTGAGTAGCAGACCAACTGAGGGAAAGGACAAAACAAGGCCTACGGGGACACGCAGCGCCTTTGTTTCTGATAGAGCTGGTATTGGAGCCTGGGGCTTAGTTCTGCGGGACAGTGGGCTTCCAGAAACTGGCCCCTGAAGTAGCAGCTTCACACCCCGCAGCACTGTGAGACCGAGGCTGGGCCTCCCCGTGGCACGACACCCAGGCCACAGGAAGACTTCTGGGCTGCCAGGCCCAAGACAGGAGCCGTTGTAGAAACAAGGCATCTCATGGAGTCCACATGGAAACTCCCCAAAGTAGATATTCTTTCTCACCTTTTGCAGATGGGGAAACTGAGGCACAGAGAGGTTGAGGAATCCCCCCAAAGTCGCACAGGCTGCTGTCTCAGAATATCTCTCGTGCTATAACAGAGCCAGTCTCCTGCCACCCTGGGCTGCTCCTGCGTCCTGCTGGGGAGGGAGCCGCCTTGGTGAGAGTGCCTAGCTCTGATTTCTCCGTCAGTCCTCCCAGACTTGGCTCAGTTTCATTCAGAAGCCGTCCAGGCAGGGCCTGGCTGTGAGTGCGGCCCGTGCTCTGCCTGCTGCCCGGATTGTGACTACCCAACAAGGAGCAGCAACAGAAAGGCCCCAGCCTCTAAAGGGGCTCCCACGTGGTTCAGCGTGTGGGTGTTTGTGGATCGTTTCTGACGGCTCCGGAAGGGACTGAAGGTGCACACTCCCCACGAAGCAAGGGCTCTAAGGATTCTGCACCCGATTCCAGAGCGTGGGGGGTTTCCCACCACCAAGCAATTCTCCAACCTCAGCTGGGTGTCCTAATATTCAACTCAATTCCGACACTGTCCACCTGGAGACAGCACCTTATCCCACAGGTTAAGGGCTCAGTCCCACGAGACTGCCCCCCACACCCCACACTTCAGATGCCAATCGCAAGTCCAGGTTGTGACCTGTGCTTCTGACCCCCAGGCTGTAGAATGGAGCTTCCCACAGCCCCCTCACTGAGTCAGTTAATTTGCTAGAACTCAGGGAAACCTTTTACTTACTGGATTATTGATTTATTGTAAAAAGATTTAACTCAAGAACGGCCAGATGGAAGAGATGCAGAGAGCAGGGTGCGAGGAAAGAGCAAGGTGCTCCCACGCCCTCTCCCAGCTCATCACTCTCCCAGCACCTTCACGTGATCACCAATTGGAAGGCTCTGGAACTCTGTCCTTTAGGTTTTTATGGAGGCTTCATGACATAGGCATGAGTTAGTAAAATATTGGCCACTGGTGATGGATCTCAATCTCCATCCCTCTACCCTCCCTGCAGGTCTGGGGTTGGTTCCCCTGGCAACCAGCCCCCATTCTTAGACGACCTAGGGGCTTTCACTTAGGAAATTCCAAGGGTTTTAGGATCTCTGTGCCAGAAACACGGATGAAAACTAAATATATATTTCTTATTATAAGTCACAGTATCACAGCCTCGTTCATTACCCGTTGTCCACCACCATTGACCCCTCCATCAGGAGGGACCTGCTCTCCTTCTCCCTGTGTCCAGGATACCGCAGATACCCTGCAAATATTTGTTTTTCCTTGTGTGTGCCCACCCCATGGTTTGTGGAGAGGATCAAGTGAACTCATGACATGCAAACCAACATAAGATCTGTGTTTCCCGCCTCTGAATCAGTGCACACGTGTGAGAGCCCAGAAACACCCCTGACCTTTGTCCTCATTTGATGCATGAGGCTCAGTCAGGACAGAACTTGCACTTCAACTCAAATGTTCATTTATTTGTGCTTAAATCTCGCTAGTGTGTCTTTTCCCTGCAAACTGTCAGAGAGGTGTAAATGTCACTACCGCGTCCTCCGCACCTGAGCCGGGGCCTGCTCCTGTGTTTCCCTCTTATGTGTCTCAGGGCAGAGCTGGGTCATTGCCTGGAGATGGAAACTGATCTGGAGCAGCCCAGAACCCCCAGCAGCTGTGCTTCAGCTGGGGTTAGGGCAGAGAAGTGGACCCTGTGAGGACTGCGAGGTTGGAATGGTCCATACGGTCTGAGATGGACTGGAGAATGTGCACTGTCAGGGCAGCCCAGGCCTCAGAGTGAGGGGCCTGCCTTCTGGGCTATGCTGTCAGGTCTTCCAACCCGCTGGGCCTCCATTTCCCCAGCTGTAAATTGGGGAAAATGGTTCCCAGCCTGTGATCTTCAAGGACCTCTTTTGAGGGTGAGACTAGACAGTGAATACATTTAAAAACTCCAAAGAACAGGCGACGCTGAGGTTTAGGCTGTCCTGCCTGATGTGTGGCACACTCCCGTCCTCCTGATGACAAGGTTGCCCAAACGCTTTGCCGGTCCCGTGAACGGACCGTGGTGGTTCCCATATGAGCCAAGGAATGCCCCTGTGGGAGCTTGAAGCTGGTTTGAATTGGGTCTCTGCCAAGCAGAGTCCAGAGTAATGTAATGACAGGCCACTCTTCAAGGTAAATGACGGTGTCTTAGGTGAGCGTCCTCAGCTCATTCAGCCTTCTTGGCGCTCCCTGGACTCAGGAATCCCGCTGGCCTTGCGCCTGCCCCTTTCCTCCTGCAGAGCGCCAGTGTCGGGGACTGCGAGGTGTGCTCCAGGCTGTGAGCTCTTTAAGCTCGGGTGGGAAGAGCTCTAGAAGGTCGCAGGATCTTCTTGCAGAGGCTGCCTGGGCGTGTGCTGTGGGCGCCCAGCATTCTGCACCCTTCGAGGAGGAATCTAGCTCTGTCTGAGTCCAGCGTGGCCGTCTGGTAGGTGGCGTGGGTGACGTGGTGAGGTTTGGAGGAACAGGTGGAGCCCCTGCAGCCAGCTCTGCCACTAACCAGCTCCGTGACCTTGAGCAAGACAACCAGCCTCTCCGAGCCTCGGTTTCTTCATCGGGACAATGTGCCTATGAGAGGAGATCAGCTGCACTCGCGACATCACAGGGCTGCTGTGAGATTAAACAAGAAAATGCTGGATAGCCCTTCCCAGGGAGCCAGGCTTACAGAGGGAGCTCATGGATGCAACAAGCACAGACCCTCGTATTGGCACCTGCTCTGCTGTCCTTTAAGACCTGTTTCAACTATCTGAAGTGAACCTCACACCAACCCAAGGTCGGTTTTATAACCACGATGAGGACATGGAGGCTCAGAGAGGGCTGATAACTCACTAAAGTCACACAGCTGGAAGGTGGCAGAGTCTGAGCTCGATCCAGACTCTAGACCCTCGGGTCTGGTGTGATTCTAGGTGCTGACGATGTTGGTGTCAGTAATGGAACTGGTGGAAGGTGGAAGTCTCTAGGCAGAGAAAGCTCAAGAGGATATGAGGCTTATTTGGGAAACAGTGAATCCTTATCCATTGTATTAAATTATGTGACATGACACATATGTGGCCATTTTGACTTAAAAGGTGTACATTTCACATGACTCAACCTAGGTCTTTAGGTCTGCGTCGTCCCCAGTGAGTGGCTCAGGCGGTGACGACTAGATTTGCGTGGGACAGGGCAGCCCTCCCACAGGACACGCACATTCCGCTGGGAGTTCAGGGAGTGGCTCCCTCAGTCTGGGGGTCCAGCAGGGCTCCCTGACGGCTGTGGCCCTTCAGCAGGGCCCTGGAGGGTGGGAAGGAGCCACGTGGCCCTTCCTGAAAAGGGCTGCTCCCAGGACGGCCTCTAGCGGTGGCGCAGGAGCTGTGGTTTCCCTCTGAAGACCCCAGGGTGGGCCAGGGAGCAGGTTGAAATGTGGCCCCCATCATAACTTAGCCTAGGGAGGGCCGGTGGGGCCAGCGAGGGTCAGTGGTCTGCTGTACTTTCTCTCCCACGACCCAGGGATCGTCAGAATGACTCTCCAGAGCCATCCGGGGCCCCTTGGCCAAAGGGTGAGGGAGGAGGAGAGCACACAGGGCAAGAGTCTTGGGGGCCTGACAGTGCTGGGCGAGTTTGAGCAGGTGATGCACCTTCACCTGGGTCTCCTCACCTGGGGAGAAGAGTAACGTGGTCGAGGATTCCTGGGGCAGAGGTGAAGTGAGGAGGACAGAAGTGTGTACTCCCAGTCCAGCCCCACTGGACAGGGCTCTAGGGAAATCAGCCAGAGCCATTTACAGAAAAGACCCGTGAGCTGTTGGGGTCCAAGCCTGGCTCAGGTGACGATGCAGGATGGGAAGGGGACCTGCTCTTCTCCCTCTGCTGCTGCAGATGTGGCAGCTCCATGTCCCCGCAGAGCTGAAGGCTCCGGGGGCAGCAGGGAGGCAGCCTCGTGGGCGGCACTGGCCGCCCCGCAGGGTGAGGGGCTCGCACAAGGCGGCGGGGGGTGCAGTGAGCACTGGCAGGGGTGGGGGCTTAGCAGGTGGAACTGGTGGACGCGTGGTGGAGGTGGGGGCCTCGGGCTGGTCTCTGAGCCCGAGAGAGTCCACCTTGGGGATTCCCAGACAAGACTGAGAGGCCTGGAGCTTTCCCATGTCAGTAAGCTGTGGGTTTCGGCCAACATTTCATCGTGGCCTAGCTAGCACAGGGCCTGGATGGTGTCAATGCCTAATTGATATTAATACAGCGGACACAGGAAAGATTGCTGTGACCTGGGGTCACACACATCCTGAGGACGTAAAGGGAGACTCAGAGACAAGAGGATGAGGGACTTGCACGTCACACTCAAGCCTGGGCCAGGTCAGCCATTCTTTAATGTCGTCTAGGGCGGGGGCCTGGCCTGGTGTGGGGGCTGAACCAGAGAGGAAGTTATGTTTTGGTGGGATCCACCACCTTTCCCACGAAGAGGGGACTCTTGGTGTATCTGTCGTAGATGATTAAGACGAAGGGCCTGTTGAACTCCACATTTGGGGGTGACAACACAGCTGACGACCCAACGATGAATTCCACGAGAGTGGCCCCGGCAGCTTCAGTCCCTTTCTCGTCGATGGTCAGCACAGCCTTGTGCACTGCCTGGAGGGGAGAGAGCACAGTGGCCTGTCCTGAGCAGGGGAAGGTGGCCGCCCCCCACCCGGGCCTGGGAGCAAAGCTTGATGAGGAGGGCGTGACCGGGAGGGCTCAGTCACTCAGGCCTTTCTCCACCCGGCCTGTCCCTCCCCGTCCTCGTCCACCCTCCCTGCGGGGGTGCACAGGCCTTTCTCTACCTCCTCAAGGCCTTTGCCTGACTGCACCAGCGCACCCTCACGTCTCCTCCCTGAGCAACACCTTCAGCCTCCCTGGGAAACAGCCCACAACCTCAGGAGGAGAAGATGTTCTTCACTTCATCCTCCTTGGCACGTCTCTTGTTTCTAGTAGCAGATTTTAAGCTCCTTGGGGAAGAGGACTGAGACGGAGATCTTCACAGCACCTAGTCCACAACCAGGTGCTCACTTCGCACTGTCATTGACCTACAGTTGTCTCTTTGGTCACCTTGAATTCTCCTGAATAAATGGCATGTCAGCCAAAATCACATGTTAACTTGGACTCAGCGATTCGCCAATAGCTCCCAGCGTCACAGGACGCCGGGGCCAAAAGTCTTCTGACATTCCCGTGCCAGGGGCTGACTTTGTAAATATGGGTCCATCGAGGCCCAGAGAAGGGAAGGCCCTGAACGAAGACGAGACAGAGGGAGAGGCTCACCATCTCAGAGGAGGCCCCAACAATGCCCGAAGCCCATGAGGCGCCTCCTGCACTCAGTTCTCTGACCGCACTCCAGTCTGGGTGACTCCAGTTTTGGTCCTCAGAGGACCTCCATCTGCAGGTGTGTTTGTGTGCTCATACTCACCCCTGAGCTGTGGCCCCTGGACACACTCTGACCTACAGACACAGGGACAAACTCACCTTGGACACCTTCAGGGGCACTTCCTCAGCGATCCCTGAGAGGTCAGCCTGGTTGCTGAAGACCTTGGTGATGCCCAGGTTGCCCAGGACCTTTATCAGATCGTAGGTTCCAGAAATGGACAGTTTGGGCAAACATAAATTGGCGAACCTGTCACAATGGTTAGAAAACAAAGGAGTTTCAGAGCATTGCAAGTGTTTCCTTTCTGGTCATTTTCCCCACTTAGCACCCTGTCCCCCTGCCCATACGAGGACGCAAGGTCAGCCTGTGTTTATTCTATTTTTAGCTCCTCCACACCCGTGTCAGGGAATGTTAGGATCACAGGGACCATCTTGTCCTCCAAAGCCTCTCCAACGCCACCTCCTCTGAGAAGTGTCAGGTTCTGAGTGACATCTGCTCGGTGAATGATGAGTGACTGCGGGGCTGGTTTTCAGCCCTAGGTTTCCATGGAAACAAAGTGTGGCCCCAGGAAGGTCTGACAGGTGAGCTGACTGGCACTCAGGGTCTGTCTGAGCCGTTCTGGATTCAGCCCCTCCTTGTTCTGTTCACTCAGCCTCTGTTGCAGGAAGACGGAGGGGGTGGGGAGAGGTACTAAAACTTCCTGTTTCATATTAACCTGTCCTCTTGTCTATTTTTATTTTCATATATATACGTTTATTATGCTTCTCCTATATATGATTTATTTTACCTATTTTAATTCATTTGATTATTTACATGTATTTATATGACATATGTTTATATATTGATGGATATTTTTATGGTGTCTATAATAGAATAGTGCAGGGGGGGTGGGCATTTTATGAATATGGGGATATGCACTAATTTGAGGCGCATGCTCAGGTATGACTTCACTACAAGAGCCCCAATCTGGCCACACTGATCTGGTGACGGAGGAAGCCCAAACCCTCAAACACGTGCTGCAGGTTGCCACTCTGGACCTTCCCTTTTCCGGCCTCTCTGAGCAGGTTCCCCTGCCCAGCTGTGACCTTTCCTCCTCTAACTTCACGTCAACTGCTCCCCTGCCGGGAAGCCCACCTCTTCCCTCTCGGTTCTCGCATGGCGTGTGTTGGTGTTGATCACCTTGCACTGGGCCCCGGCACCGGGGAGGCGCAGTGTCCATGCTGGGGAGGAAGTCCCCAGGGACAGGACTCTGGCCTCCTCACCTGTGGGCCCTGTCCCTCCCACGGAGCCCAGCTGGTCTCCCTGAGCTGACGCTGGCCTCTGTCTGGAAGCACAAGGTCGTGCACAGGGGCTGTGGCCCGCGGGATGTGTGTCCGCCCTCCCACCCACTGGCCAGGCCTCGTGTGGCAGCTCCCGGGTGAGCCCTGGTGGGAAAGTCACCTTGAGGATCTGTTTTCCAGGAACGTGGCGAGGATTTCCTTGCTGAGCGTGTCCTCCAGGTGCTGCAGTTTCCCCGGGTCAGGCAGGATGAAGAAGGTGGTGGCGTTGCCCACGTAGTTGAAGAGCAGTACCCAACTGGAGAGAGTGTCAGAGTGGTGGACGTCAAACACGCCGTGGCCTTTCATCATGCGCACCTTGACTGTGGTGTTCTCGTCCACATGGAAGTCCTCGTCTGTGGTGAAATTAGCTTCGAAGGGCTTCTCCCATTTGCCTGGACAGAAGGGAAGGTGGGCATCAGCCAGGGTGGGAAGAGGTTTAGAAAAGTGTCGTAGAATAAAGGGGCCCTGAACCTCCGAGGTGAGATGCTTCTCTCTGAGCCTCAGCCTCACCATCTGCAAAATGGGGCTAAAGCGATGTCAGTCTCCGGAAAGGACTTTTGTGAGGATAACATAAGACGGGAGTAGGATCCAGAATTTCTAGATTGGTGTCTATAAGGGATGGCGCTCTGGCTGTGCAGAGTAAGCATTTTTACTTGTATTTCATGTTTATTTATTCGTAGGTGGCTTGGGAGATTCTAAATGAAAATTATTGGCTCCCATGGTACTTGGCACCTCCTTGACTGAGGCTCCCTGCCCCTCGTTACCGGGCAGTTCTCATCATTTGGGGAGATCACTCTTGTTCCTACCCTGATGGCCTTTTCCTGGACCAACACGTGAAATGTGGACGCCTGGCCAGCTCCCCTCTGCTAGACCAACAGAAAGTCACCATCCTGCCAAGTCAGGATGGGCAGAGCCCCAGGGACCCTGAGCCCAAGGTTCTCATTGGACGGGAGATGGAGATGGAGGCTGGGGAGGTGATGAGACCCACCCTAAGCCCACAGTAGAGCTGAGACCTAGATGTGCTGATTCCAGCTCGGCCCTCACCATCGCACTGTTGCCACGAGAGCAAGGAGCCAACAGTGTGAAGGAAGCAGCACCCGGGTTTGACTCTCACCTCACCTACCCCCTGGCTATTCCCATGGACTGTTTAAACTGCCTAAGGACGCCCTCTGGGGCCCACAGGTTCCTGACAGTATCAGCACTCAGAGGGAGGAAGGCTGAGATCAAGTTTAGTTGAGCACCTACTATGTGAGCATGTGGTCCCATGTTCTCTGCAATGTGTTCAATTCTTACAGAAACCTGACAACAAGGGAATTATTATGTCCATGTTACAGAGAGGAAACTAGAACCTCCAGGAGGTAAAACGACTTGCTCATAGTCAAACAGCTGAGAAGCAGTAGAGGAAGGATTTGAACCCTGGTCTTTCTGACTCCAAAGCTGTCACTGTTTCTCCTACACTAGAGTTGTTCAAAGTATGTTTCATGAAACACTATTCCCTTCATACACTCTGCTACAATCTGTTTTTCTGGATCTCTATTTTGGGAGACATTGCATATGGAAGTCCCCTCCCTGGTAGGCATTTACAATGCATAATTGGACACTAAAGGCTCTGAAAAGTCCTGCAGAGAAGACAATGATTTGACTGTTGAACCCATCATTCCCTAACCTTATTTGATTGTGGGAAGTTTTTTTAGTGGTTGTGTGTGGAAAATCGAATAACACATCCTGAGATCCTATCCTGCACTGCAAAGGAAAGTTTAAGAATTGAGTGTTTGAGAATATTTTTGGCTGTTTCCATGGGAACAAGCTCAGGTTGGTTGTGCAACCTTACCTTTAAAGAAAATGTAATTCACCAGAGCTAAAAGTGCGTCTTCGCTAAGTTCTTTGACCAATTCCACAATTTTTCCTTGGGTTCCCTTTTCTACATAATCGTTGATCTGTTTCTTGGCCGCTTCGGTGTCCTTGAAGTTGATGGAGAAGGCTTCTGAGTGGTAAAGTTTCTTGACATCCTCCAAAAACTTATTCACTAGCTTCGCACTCTCATTGATGAACAGACCATTGCCCGCGGTCACCTGTAGCTGGTTATCCGGCCGGTTGAGGGTGTGGAGCAGATCCTGGAAGCTTTCATGGATCTGAGCCTCTGATTGCTCAGTGAGGTTGAAATTGAGGCCCTCCAGGATCTGCGTGTGAGTGTCACCCTTGGCCCCCAGGGAGAGCATCGCAAAGGCTGTGGCGATGCTCACTGGGGAGAAGAAGATGTTGGTGGTGTTGGGCTGACGGGCCACATGACGGTACAGGCTGAAGGCAAAGTCAGCCAGGTTCGGGGCAATCTTGTGGCAGGGTAGCTCCTGCTGTTGTTTGTGATCATGCTTGGAGGCATCTGTCTCCTGGACAGCATCTCGCTGGGGATCCTGAGCCAGGGAGCCAGGGACCAGGCAGCACAGGCCTGTCAGCAGGAGGAGGCCCCACGTGATGGAGGAGGGCATTGTCCTGCAAGAGAGAGAGGGGCACCAAGCCCAAGTCAGGCCACACGATGAGTGCCTCGGCCACTGATCAGCACCATGGAGAGCCACCACAGTTTATCAAACAGCTACTATGTGCCAGGCCTGTGCCAAGCACTTTCTACATCGTCATCACTGAAAGACTCAGAACAATAGCAAAGACTTTGACGGTGCTCACTGTATGCCAAGCTCCCTTCTACGCACTTGACTGTCTTATCTTCTTGCCCTCTTGTAACAATCCCATGAGGCAGGTCACGTGACAAGTCTCGATTTACAGATGAGGGGACTAAATGCGAGGGAGGTGTGAGTCACCTGTCCAAGGCCACAAAGCAGAGAAGTAGCAGGACCAGGGTGTACACCCAGGAGCCCGGGCCTGGAGTCCACACTCTTGATGGCTCCACTAACATCAGCACTGACTCCGAGGTGCAAGTGCTGCAGCCCTTAGTTCACAAAAGAGGAAACTGAGGCACAGGAAGCATACTCTACATGCACATGACTACCCAGGAGGCAGGCCAGATCAGGCTCAGGGGTGATTGGCAAAGCCTGCAGAGGGCTTCTGTGGAACTCGGTTATTTAATGGACAGAGGCGCTGTTGCCCAGAAGGGGAAGAATCTTGCCCAATGTCACACAGCCAGAACACAGCGGAGCTTTGAGGAAACACAGCAGGGGAGTTGTGCCCACTTACCACCCAGGGTGGTCCTCAGCCCCTAGGAGATGTTCCTGAGCCAGAGGGCTGCCCTCACCATGAGTCTGTGGCCTCAGCTACATGAACGGGCTGTGGTCCCTGCAGTCAGCTTAGCTTCTCATCCTGGCCACTGCCTGTGTCCCAGCTCTGGGCTCAGCAGTGACGTGGGAGTTAGAGACGCTGGTCTCTCCAGTAAAGTGGGGTTTGTGTGGGGGGGAGGGTAGGGGTTGAAAAAGCATCTCTTTACTCTTCAGAGAGAGCTGGGTTCTAATCTGGGCTCTGCCACTATCCAGCTGTGTGACCTAGGACAAGTCATTTTGTCGCTTTGGCCCTCATTTAGCCTCATACAGAAAGTGAGGTTGTTGAGAAAATTTAGTGAAAAAAGTCTAGACACCAAACCTTCCACTGAAGGGATCTGAAGGAGCAGCTCTCTGAGGGAGAGGCTGGTGAGGGTGGCCAACTTGAAGGCTTCAGAGGATAAGCAGGGGCGGGAGATGTGCTCTACGGCTGGGGGGAGACAATACGGAGCAGCAAGGCCCGTGGCTCAACCTGCAAGAGCAGGCTCTACCTGGTGACGGTCAAAGTCAGCGTCACCCACAGCAACACGGAGCCCGCCACACCCCACGGAGCTCCTCTACTCCAGACACGCCCAGCCTCGGGCCACCAGTCTGCAGCCCCCGACGTGAACCTGCTCTCCTCAGAGGTGGGAAACTGAGGTCCCAGCAGAGGAGAAGTGCCTGCGACCACCTAGCTAGTTATTACTCAGAGAACTAAAACAATCGTTTTAATAAAATACAAAGACAAAGGAGTCCTTGCATTGGGAATATGAAAACCTGGGGGGAAAAGTTGGAAATAAGAAACACGGGGCTGCATCTACCCCCTCGGAATTTTAAATATTTCTTTTCAATAAAGCAGCAAAGTGACGCTGGTTTCTCTCCACCAAATTTTTTCTGGCTTTCATGCCTCTAAATGAGCCAAATGGAGCAGATCACACATTACATAATACGTGTTTATATTTTTCTTAAACTAGACAGTGGTTTTAGAGCTGACGGTGGTGCTAGAAGTAGTCCTGAATATTTCCATCTCCGTCAGGTTTCTCTTTGCTTAACCCACTGGATTTTGGTGTGATCCTTCCTGGGTTATGGAAATTCCCCGTCTTTGCAGGGCTCAGAGGTCCTGAGGGATTTCGGCCTTCAAAGGGCGGGGACACTAAATATGCCAAGTGGTCTCAGGGCCAGAGGCGGCGGCTTCCAGCCCCGACAGGAGTACTCCAGCCCTCCTGGCCTTGGCGAGCGCCGACTGGTTCTGGGCCCTCGCTCTCCCAGCTGTGTCCATCGACGTGGGCGAAGACCTAGATGAGGTCCCTGTGCACTGATGCTGGATTCTTAATTAAAGGGGTACCTGGGTTTGGTGGAGAAAATGGACTGAGATTTCCCATGGGGAGGGCTGGGGTGAGGTGCCCCCCACTCAGGGGGCTACTGGCCTCCTGGAAGGTGCAAGGCTGGCTGGGGCTGCGATGGAGAGGGGCTGCAGCTGGGGTGAGCACGTGCCGCCCTACCCCATCCCTCTTCCTGGATGGTACATCACCTACTCTGGCGTCTCCTTTTACAGTAAAGGGTCTGAGGCCCAAGGGTCGGGGCCTCGCCAAGGCCACACAGTGAGTCAGTGACAACGGTGGACCAAGCCTTGGTTTTCCATCCACTCCAACTGCAGAGGGAGACGGCCATGTCCTCAGGTCTCAGACTTTGTGGATATCAGAATTGGGCCCTGAGGGACCCTGACGTCAGCCTTGAGCCTCCTGTTGGCTCCCTTTTGACCACTAATCTGTTCCTTACTACTTCAGGGGCCGGAGTTTTCTGCTGTCTCCTAGCACTTCTATCAAAAGTAGCACCCCACATCCCCAAAACCTCGTGTGGGGGAGCCAACCAGAGATGAGGCAGCAGATGGGGAGGCACCCAGAGGTGCATGGTGCCTTTAAACCAGAAGAGTTAAGGCGTCACAGTGAATGTCCAGAGCCCGGGGCAGGGGAGCATCTTTGCCAGGAGGGAGGGTGAGGTGAGCGTCCCCTTGCCTAATCTCACACCATTTCCTCCCAGGAGCCGGAAAGGAGCAACCAAGAGCAACCCAGCGGGGTCCAGAGACATCACTGTGGCACAGGGTCATGACCTGCTGACACCTGGCACTGAACAAGCCCAGGTGTGAGCCAGGCCTGCCACTTACGGGCCAGTGGCCTTGGCAAGTGACTTCACTGCTTTGAGCCTCGGCCTCCAGTCTGTGAAATGGGGAAATGAATCTCTTTCGGGGCCGACGTGAGGGACAGACAGGTGATGGGTGGGCGCACCCCCCAGGTATGGAGGCCCTCCCCACACCTGCTCACAGGCGGGGATGGCACGTGAGCATTGGCGGATTTCTTCCTGGCCGGTTGCCGACTCGCCCAGGACCAGAGAAGGGGCCCCTGCTCAGCACTGAACCGCCTCTGAGTTTGGAAAATTTAAAATTCAGTTCTCCAAGTATTTAGTTACTGCCTCTTAGCTGTGAAGCCCTGTGCCCGGCAACGTCAGCATCAGCATCACCGTCCTCAGTGTCACACTTGGTCACAACAGGTGTTTCATGTGCACTGTCTCATCTACTCTCCCCTCTAGCTCACCCTAGGAGGTGGGAATTATTATTAGCCCCGTTGTATAGATGTAGAAACTGAGGCCTACTGAGGTTAAGTCACTTACAGAAAATCACAGAGCTAGTTGGTTATGGGACTGGGATTTCATCCTAATCGGCATTTAGATTCCAGACCCTTCTGTGTGTATAAAGCTGAATCCAGAGGACTTGAAACAGAAAACCTCAAAGGTGGCCTGGCTGAATGAAGAGGGGCAGCATCGCTCTGTGGCTAAGGTCGGAGGCTGCGAGGCCAGAATCCCTGAGTTCAATTCACTATCAGCTGTGTGACCTTGGACGAGTTACTTAACCTCTCTGAACCTGAGTTTCCTGGAGATGATAAGGGTGCGCTTGCTCATGGAGCTGTTGTGCAAACTAAATATACACAAAGCACCAAGGAATGCCTGGCACACAGCCAGCTCCCAGGCAGCATCAGCCACCACAGATGTTCTTGTGGATCTTTCGGAGTGCTGGGTGGTGGCCTGGCCGTGGTCATCTTTGTAGGCCCCATCTCCAAAACCAACGACAGAAAAATCACATCCTTCCAACCCTCCAGAGACCAAGGCCAGTGGGGGTGGGGTGAGGGGAAAGAGGGCAAAGGTCATCCACGTTTTGCCAAAGAGGACAGAGAGGTTGAGCGACCGTCCAGGGTCACCCAGCACCAGAGAAGCCTGGAGGCCAGCCCCGGCTTCCCGTTCCCCAACTGGCGCCTGACACCCGAGAGGATTACGCTGACAGTAGCAACGGGATCGGGAGCGCGGGTTCTAGGACTAGGCGGCCTGAGTTTGAATCCCGGATGCTGTGTGATTTGGGGCAAGTATGAGCCTCTCTGTCCCCAGTTTCCTCACCTGTAGACGGGAATACCCGCGGTAACCACCTCAGGAGGTTGCTGTGGGCCTTAAACGCGCGACTGCAGGCAAGGAGCTGAGAAGCCGCCTGGCCGGAGCGAGGGCCCAGGAACCCAGCTCGAAGCCCCGACGGCAGTGTCCCTCTCAGGGCTTCCCGTGTCCCCAACTCCCAGAGGCCCCCCGTGCACAGGGAGGCCCACTCTGCCACCTCCAGGCTGAGGCCTGGCACGGTTCTGTTCGGGGGAGGTCTGCAGAGGATGGAGGCCCGGTGCGCGGCTGGCACCCTGGGCCTCTGGTCCGGCCTGGCCTCCCCACAAGGTCCCTGCTTGAGCCTGGGCTCCTCACTGTCCCTCTCTGGGCCCGTCTTTCTGGTCTGTAGAAGGGGAGGAAGAGACGCACCCAAGCAGTGGGGGAGGTGCTGAGGCTGTGGGGGACACTCTACAAAAAGGCAGGAGCTGTGCCAGCAGAAATGCAGCCCCTCCCGGGGTCCCAGGTCACCAGAGCCAGACACCCACTCCTGCTTCTGCGTACAGAGGCCAGCTCATTCACCAGCAGGTGCTGGGGAGGCCCCGGGCAGGCTGGGGGATCAGAAAGGGACCTCCAGGGCTGCTGTTACCATGACGACAGGATCCAGCCCACCCCGCTCCATCCTCCTGCACCCCGGGGCCTGCCCGAGCAGCACAGGGACGCGGAGGCCTCTCTGGGGCTCTGGCCAGCGGAAGGCAGACTTACGATTCTCTGTCCCAGGCCAAGGCTGGTGACCAAGGCTGAGGAGACAGACCCCCGTCCTCGTCGGTATTTAACCAGTGGCCCCAGAGGGACAACGGGGGAGGCAGTTGGTGAATATTAACCAGGGTCACCCCAGTTATCCGAAGAGCAAACAGGGACTAAGTCCGTTGGCCGGACACTGAGCTGCCCGCCCACGCTTCCCGTAGGTGCTCTGCCAGGGCAGCAGGCAGCCCTCTGCTCCGTATCCCAAAGGAGGTCATGGTGTCCGGCTCATAAACCGCAGCGTCCTGTCTCCAAGGTGGGGAGGCATGACTCTGGCCATCTTTGGGACAGCATTACTTCGCTGGCCTACGCTCCCGCTGGGGAATTTTCAGTGCCTGCCCCACTGGGAGCAAGAGCTACCATTTACTGCACCACCTTGAAATGCCTACTGCTGCAGATGCTGCCCTGGTGGGGTCGGAGTAGCTTATGAGCCCATTTGGCAGATGGGGAAGTTGAGGCTGGGAGTGGAGAGGCTGCTCATCCCAAGTCACTAAGCCAGCCTCAAATATGATAACTCTCTCAACCTCCCGAGGAGGAAATGGGGCATGACTGATGCTGACACAGCCACTTTAGGCTGGCGTGGGTGGCCATGGCACAGGCCGGGAGTCAGAGAGTAAATCTATAAGGAAGCGCTGTGCTGCCTCTGGCAAGCTGCTTCCCCTCTCTGAACCAGGAGGTGTTTTCATCTGCATTGTAGGGATCTGGAAGTCCCACTTCCTAGCGTGGTTTTCAGGGTGTACAAAATAACTTTTGTACAGTGCCTGGCACACAGCAGGCTCTTTATTTTTGGTCTGCACAGCCCTCTGCTCAGCCCTGTTCCCCAGGTTTCTCTGGGCAGGAGGAGGCTCAGTTCCTGGCCACCCTCGGCCTGTTTCTGTTTTCACTGGATGAGGCTCCTGGCAGACTAATGGGATAGTCTTTACTGAGACCAATCCACACACTGCTGGAATTTTCCCCTGGAACGTGGCCCTGATCTGGGGCTGTTGCAAGCCCTTCAGTGCACTGGTGGGCGTTGGGGTGGTGGCTCAGGGTTGAGGCCAGTAGGGCCCTGCTTGACCGCGATCCCTTTGAAAACCTAAGGCAGGCCACATCACACTCTGTGCACCCCCCGTGCCTGCTTGGCTCAGTGTGTCCCCCAGAGGCATCTGCGGAATGAGCGGATGAGTGCATTTCTCTCCCTTCTCTCATGCCCAAGTGCCCGCTGTGGGACTTTGCCAGGTGGGTGACCTGCAGCTTCCTCTGGCACACAGGGTCAGGCCAGGGAACCCCGCTCTCCCGTTCATTGGCTGTGAGATCTCAGGAGAGCTGTTAAGCTCCCTCTGCCTCAGTCTCCCCATATGTGAAACGGGGACGGTGACAGTACCTACCTCATTGGGCTGCTGCAGGGAATAAACACAGTGGTTCAACGTAAGCTCAAAGCCCAGTGTCGGGTGCACACAGTCAGCCCTTTATGATGGTGCTCTCCCTGTGCCGGTGGGTCTCCCTGGTGTCAGTCCCAGTGGGTGTGTGAGGGGAGCATTCCAGGAGCTTCCTCCAGGCTTCTCCCATTCCGTACCCCCAGCCACCCTGTGAGGGGAGAACGCACCACCCCCCACACGGGAGCAGAAGGAGCTCAAAGAGGGGAGGGCTCTCCCTTCCACTCCCTCCCGACTCCCCAGTTCTACAGTCCGGCTTCGGGGTCCCAGCTCTTTCCCCTGAGCTGGCTGAATGGGCATCTCCCCCTGGGGCGCTACATCCATCCACAGCTTGGAGAGCTGGGCTGTGGTGGAGGTGAGGCCTACCCTGCATGCCTCCTGGGCTTTTCTTCCATACCCTGTGCCTCAGTTTCCCCATCTGTGCGTTGGCCTCCCTCCCTGCCCCATCTACCTCCAATTCCAGGCTCTGCAGTGGTGGCCACACCTCCTGCTGCAGCCCAACCTCCTCCTCCTCCTTCGGTGGGCCTCCAACTGCTCTGAAGGGCTCTGAGGGCTACAGTGTGGAAGTCTCATGCGCCCTGACACAGCACCCAGTCTCTGCCTGCCCCGCCCAGGAAGGAGGAAGGAGGGAGGGAGGAAGGAGGGAGGGAGGAAGGAGGGCAGGAGGAAGGAGGGAGGGAGGAAGGAGGGAGGGAGGAAGGAGGGAGGGAGGAAGGAGACTCCTGGTGGTGGAGGCAGCAGGTCTGTCCGGGAGGGGTGGGGAATTGGAGCAGGAAGCTGCCTCGCACAGCGCTGCCAGAAACCAGGCAGATGCCAGAGGGACCATCCCTGCCCTGGCTGTCCTGCGTGTCACCTGCTGTTCCTGCTGAGTTCCAGCCAGTGTGACCCAGGTCGAGCCAGTTCCTCTGAGCCTCTGTAGGAGAGATGGTCACAGCCAGCTCTGAGGATTAATGGAGATGACAGGCATCGCCCTCCTGGCCCGTGGCCTGGCACCAGCATCTTGGCAGGTTTCCAGGGCCAGCTGTAGAGGGAAGAGGGCTGGGCCACCTCTGAAATGTCCAACGGGAGCCCCGCGGAGTCTGGGAAGGGTCTGTGTGTATGGGAGAGGCGTGTGTCACAGACCCTGGCTGGGTGCAGAAATGACACAAGACATCACTTGGTGGACTTGGGCATTAGTGGGAGAAATGAAGACAGCGCACTCAGCAGGCGGAGTTGCAGGAAGTAAGTGGCTCTGCCTCTTCTGGGGCCCTGCCCCTTTCGAGTCAAGGGCTTTCCTTGTCTCCTTATCTTAGCTTTCCATATCTCCTCATCCATTAGTATTTCTGACTCCCCACTCCACTAGTATTTCATGCTGCAGAGAGCTCCTCTGGACATGCATCCTGGAGAGAAAGGGTGGAATGATCTGGGAAAATGAGCAAGGGCAGAATTCCCGGGATGGGGGGCATCCAGCGGCCATTCTCCAGGACGCTGTGTCCCATGAACCACAAGCCACGGTGGGGGAAGTCTTGTCCACTTGATTACTTCTGGAATTGTCGATGGCAGATTGAATCTGGGCTGATTCCCTGGGAATTAATGCATCATAGGAAGATCCTGTGGGCTGGTTGTAAATAAGCGGCATTGGGGGAGACCCTGCCCCTCCATGGGCCCTGCCTGGAGACGGCAGTGGGATGGAGAGAAGCATGAGAGCTGAGGTGTGGGATCTGCCAGAAGGGACTGAGGGAGAGGGGTGTGCAGGGGGCTCTGTGCCAAGTAGACCGAGGACCAGAGGCCCAGACTGGTCAGGAGAGTGATGGTGGGCTTCAGCGCACTGCACGCGTTGGCAGAGTTCCCCAGAGAGTGTGGGAACCAGCCTACCAACTGCCCCACGCACACACACACAGAGACACCACACACACCCCCACTGTCAGATTCCCCCAGACTCACCATGGGATCCCCCTCCAGGCACCAGCTCCCTTCCTCAGGGGGCAGTGTGGGTCAGCGGTTAAGGCCTTGGCTCGGGAGCTAAGTATCTGGGTTCAAGCCTTAAATCCATCACTCTCTTTCCGTGAGATCTTGGCCACTTAACCTCTCTGTGCCTCAGTTTCCTCATCTGTGAGATGGAGGATGAGGATGGTCACTTCCACCAGGAATGTGAAGAGTCAGTGAGGTGATAGCGTGTGAGACTTGGGGCAGCCTCGAGCACAGGTGGGCCGTGAGTTGAAGCCCACCCCCGAATGATCTTTGGGGACGTGTCCAGGGCCTGGGAAACATTTCAGACGGGTCTGGGGGCGGAGCATGAGAAAGACTTGGGGAGCAGTGGTCCTTGTCCAGGGAACCTCTTCAGATTCAAGCTTCGGCTTACCCCAAAAGGCCACCAATGCCCTCTCCCGGGGGCTGCGCTCATTTTGCTTCCTGAGGGCCCAGGGCCAGGTGCAAATAGCATCTTCCTGAGCACCTGTGAGCACAGAGGGCCGAGTCGGGCATGGGGTGGTTGGAGCCCAGCTGACTCGGATTCAGGGGAGGACTTCATCTCACCTCTCTGAGCCTCAGTTTCCTCATCTGTATAATGGGAATAGGGAGAGTGTCTTGCTCATATAGTTGTTGTGAGGCCTAAATGAGGGCATGCTTGTGGGGTGTTTACCACCAGGCCCGCCGTTAGCATAAGTGGCACCCGCGTCTGTCGTCTCATAACTCGTTTAAATTAGTCGATGTTCCAGGCCTGCTCTTCCCAGAGATGAATTGAGTTTACACCATCAGTTCGCCTCCCCTTGGCGTCTTGCAAATCTACCAACTTGTAACATCTTAGCGCATGCTCTTCTCTCCTGCACATGACCTCCAGCGCCACTTACATTGCGTGGTTGATTCTCGCTTTTTCTGGAATTATCTGGTTTGTTCACAGCTTCCCATTTTCACTCTTCCCTACTCAGAGAAACAGAAGGCAGATCAATGCTTCGTAAGTGACAATATAGTTGATAGAAGCAAGAAACACTATCTACAGCTTCATCTCCCACTTGTTAAAATTATAAAACCAATGTTGTTATTATAACTTACTATTTCTACACTTTATTTTCACTTTACCCTTTGAATTTATGGACCATTATGGCCGTTACGGACTTTCAGCCTTTAGGAGACTCAGCCTGTGCTGTTGAACTATAATGAGTATTTCCTTTTGGATGTCAAATTGTCGCATTTTGGCCGATAGGAGCCCCATGAAGTTATCTCCTTTCTCCTTTCAGCATCCCTTGCTGACACTCCAGATGGCACACACTTGCTTTCCAGCAATGACACCGCGGCCCAGGCCCATCTAAACCTTCTCCTGTCCCAAGACATGGCATCACGACCCTCTCTGGGAGAGGAAGAGGGCAGAAGGTGGCACTGGTCCTTCCGGGAACCACAGGCAGGGCTGGAAGGGCAGGACTCGCCCTTACAGGGCAGAGGGAGACCTCACAGGACCTTGGGACTTGTTTTTCAGAAATCCATGCCCTGCGTGGGTGACTCAGATAACAGAGAGCAATAGGGCTCTCCAAACTTGCCCTCATCGAGCGCAGACCTTGGGTTGAAATGGTTCGATTCACCTTGTCTTTATCATGTTGACTTTAAGCATGTTTGTTTGCTTGGTTTTATGGAATCTCTCGTATTTCATTTTACAATGCAAATCCCCAAACTGCCTCCAGTGCCCGGCCTGTCACCACCTGCATCGTGGCTTGTACTCCTCAAGTGCTCACTGTCTGCCAGGCTCTGTCTTAACGCCGTGTTTTGGGTACCACGGTTGCTCCCTTAGTACAGATAAGGAAACTGAAGCACAGAGAGTTACCATGATGCTGACGATGCAGCCAGTCTGCCTCCCTTGTCTCGCCCTTCCTCTCTTCCCTTCCTTCCTCTGCCTATAAACAGCTTATGGGGTCATCTTCCTTAATTTCCCCCATCTATTAATATATCTGTTCATTTATTCATTCACACACTAAACATCATGTATTGATCACCTACTGGCTCAGAGTTTGCAAAGGTGAAAAGATGTGGTTCCCAGAGTCCAGGAACTCACATCCTGGTGGGGCCAAACCTGGGGACCACAGAGGCCCTTTCGGATGTCCTGGGAGGGAGGATAAGGCAGAGAGATGGAGATGAGGAGTGGGCTTGGGGGATAAACAAGAGGCAGGAGCAACAGATGAGGGTTGACTTTGGGGATCAGTGCCAGGCGTGGGGCTGACCCTGCGCTCCCTGGAAGCTGTGCTGGAGTCCACATCTCCACACATTCTGTTCAGTTCTCTCTCTGCCAACACACCCACTTCCCTAGATAGAGTTTCTCAATCCTCTTGTGACAAGAGGGAGCAAAGACTCCAAAGGCAGGTCCACAGCCAGCTGGCAAGACTCTGCAGATGATGAAATGCCCCTTGTTGGGGGGATTACACAGCGTCTGTCCTATTTGCCTCTCTTTTCCACCCCATCTCAGCTCTGGGGCTCAGGCCCCCATCTCTCATCCAATAGCCCCTCCTCCTCCTGTGTATCAGGCAGGCAGCTGAGACCCAGCTTCCTCAAAGAACTTGTTTGTCCTGAAGTCCTCCCCAGTGGGGGCTGTTTAACCCCCAACATCTCTGACCCTGGGTACCACAAGAAAGTCCGATTCTCCTAGTCTCACCGCTACCTCCAAACCTCTCCTTCCCTAGCATTCACGTAGCCACCTCCCCGGATGGCCCCACGTTCTCCCAGCCTCGTCCCTGACATCCACAGGCCTGTGGATCACATTCTCTGTCACAGGAGAAGGGCATCTGGGCCCAGCCTGGTCTTCTCTGTGTCACTAGGCATCCTTGTGGATGCTCTTCTGAGCCCCTGGCCAGATATTTCTGCCCTTACCATTTAATTACAGAAGGCTAGGCAATGGAGTTAACTTTCACAATAATAAACATGAGAGGGTTACTTTCCTGAAAGAATTTATCAACTCAAGAGATAATACAAGCTAATGCCATAAATATGATGAAAAAAATAATATAATTATATTAATGGGATTATTAATCTACAGTGGATTATTCTGGAGTACAGCTCCTATCTTGAGCACATGTCACATGAGGAAGTTAGTCTGTCCCATGAAAAATCCATGGTATAATGTTTATTAAACTGAGGTATTTGTATGGGAACCTCTGAGGAAGCTCTACAGAGCTTTGGGCCAAAAATGGAATAGCTTACTCTGGTCGGCTTTTTAAGATGGGAAGTAATTTTATTTAAAAAGGATATTTCATGGCATAAATTTTGGAAATTTCATAAATTTCAGCATAAAAATAAAGCTTCAAAGAAATATTATGTTTGCAGTGGATAGCTTTGGGCGTGTGAACATGTGACTGTTCTTTATTACGGCCGCCCGAGTTACTCCTGTGGAGAAGGGCTGTCCTCTGTCAGAGACACAATATGGATTGGATGGACCAGTGTTTGATTGAAATAATTTGTTTCAGACTAACGTATTCTGAAAGACAAACAGTAAATTGAGGAATACTTTCAGAGCAAAGTCTTTTCTATTGAGAATGTCATAATGATTCAAAAGTTTCGTGTGGGAGTGAGATCAGCATCATGGCAGAGTGAACTTTCACGTAAACTCTCCCTGGATAAGACACAACGAATACGACATGCGCATACCCACAAAGGACACTCACACAACACAAAAGGGCATCTGAGAGACCATCGCAGCAGCACATCTGGGAGTGGACGTGCTGGAGCCCCTGGAGGTGTAGGGAAAGGTAAGGAGAAATGCTCCCGCACCCCATTTGATCTGTGACTCTGGTTCATGCAGCTCCCAGATGGGCGGGTAGGGGCAGCCCTCTGTGGGAAAACCATCACTCTCCAGGTTCTCTCACAGCCTGTGGGAAAATCCCACACAGAGGAGTCTGAACCACAGTGGGGGTGCCGTCAACATCTGAGCACCCCAGGAGAGCAGATAGCGAGGGAAGAACTAGAAGATCCCCGGGATCAGGCAGGCAAAAGAGAGACTCCCCTCGCCCCCACACGCCCCATGCTCCCGCACAACCAATAAGCCAGAGCACTCGCAGATGGCAGTGGGCTCAGAATACACAGACCTTGACCCCCACCCAGTGGCGGCATGTGGAAACAGCAAGCAGAATTTGTTAAGATGAGGAGAAACAAGGCGACTTCAGCAGGCATGATGCAAAAATGTGTAAATCTCCAGACCTGAAGGAATGTGACGAGCACCCAGAAATCAACCCTGAAGGCACAGAAATGTATAACCGAAATGACAGAGAACTCAAAATAGCTATCATAAAAAAGCTCAATGAATTACAGGAGAACACAGAATTTCTTCACAAAAGAGATTGAAACCATAAAAAAAAACCAACCAATCAGTATTGTTGGAGATGAAAAACACAATGGAGGAGATAAAGGAAAATCTGGAATCTTTAAAAAACAGAGCTGACAACATGGAGGAAAGAATTAGCATTATTGAGGATAAGAATGCAGATATCCTCCTGATGGAGGAGGAGAGAGAACTAAGACTAAAAAGAAATGAAGAAATTCTCCGAGAAATATCTGACTCAATTAGGAAATGTGATATAAGAATTATAGTATTCCTGAGGGAGAGGAGTGGGAAAAAGGAACAGAGAGCTTATTCAAGGAAACAATAGCTGAGAAATTCCCAAATCTGGGGAAGGAGCTGGAAATACCAGTAAACGAAGCCAATAGATCGCCTAAATATATCAACAGGAACAGACCCTCTCCAAGACACATAGTAGTAAAGCTGGCAAAAGTGAATGACAAAGAAACAATATTAAGGGCAGCTAGACAAAAAGAAAAAATAACATACAAAGGAATTCCAGTCAGGATCTCAGCAGAAATTTTACAGGCTAGGAGGGACTCAAATGACTTATTCAAAATTCTGAAGGACAAATCTTTCAGCCAAGAATACTCTATCCAGTGAAAATATCCTTCAAATATGATGAAGAAATAATGACTTTCCCAGATAAACAAAAGCTAAAGGAATTCATGGCCACGAGACCCCCCACTATAAGAAGTGCTCAGGAAGGCTCTCATGTCAAAAAAAAAAGAGAAAGGGAATACAAAGCTTCAACCAAGGAGAAAAATAGGTAGACAAAAATCAGAAAATTAGTAGCTCTCTATCAGAATAGGTTAGCAAACACTTCAATACCAAAATCAAAGATCAAAGGAAGGAAAACACTGAAAATAAATATAACCTCATCACTTCAGACACTCACAACACAAGATGGAACAAGCTGTGACAATACTAACTTAGAAGGGGAAGAGGAAATGGATGGAAATGACTTAGTCTAAGTAAATAAGTGGTCATCCGATAATGGGCTATCTGATCCATGAGATTTTTTATACAAACCTCAATGAAACCCCTAAGCAAATAATCAAAACAGAATCACATATGATAAATAAAAAGAAAACTAAAAGAGTCATCATACAGAACTACCAAACTGAACTGGTCCAAACACACAGGATGAGAAACAATGGAAATGCAAAAGAACAGGAAAATAAGTGATCAAATAGCAACAGTAAGCCCTCATATATCAATAATGACTCTAAATGTAAATGGATGGAATTCTCCAATTAGAAGACACAGAGTGGTGGGATGGATTAAAAAGCAAGACCCAACAATATGCCGCCTCCAGGAAACACATCTCAGCTCTAAAGACAAACACAGGCTCAGAGTGAAAGGATGGAAGACAGTACTCCAAGCTAATGGCAAACAAAAGAAAGCAAGTGTTGCCATACTCGTATCAGACAAAGTAGACTTCAAGATAAAACAGGTAATGAGAGACAAAGAGGGGCAATATATAATGATAAAAGGGACACTCCACCAAGAAGACATATCAATTATAAATATATATGCACCCAACATAGGAGCACCAAAGTATGTAAAGCAACTATTATGAAAACTAAAAGGAGATATTAACAACAACACAATAACAGTAAGGGATCTTAATACCGCACTTACATCAATGGATAGATCATCCAGACAGAAAGTCAATAAGGAAAGTGTGGACTTAAATGAAAAACTAGATGAGATGGACTTAATAGACATATATAGAGCACTCCATCCAAAAGCAGCTGACTACACATTTATCTCAAGCACACATTGAACATTCTCAAGGATAGATTCCATGTTGGGAAACAAGGGAAGCCTCTATAAATTTAAGAAGATTAAAATAATAATAAGCATCTTTTCCAACCATAATGCTATGAAACTAGAAATCAACCACAAGAAAATAACCGGGAAAGTGACAAAGATGCAGAGATTACACAGCATGCTACTGAACAACCAATGGATCATCGATGAAATTAAAGGAGAAATCAAAAAGTATCTGTAGACAAATGAAAATGAAAATATGCCATACCAACTCATATGGGATGCAGCAAAAGCAGTCCTGAGAGGGAAACTCATAGCAATACAGGCCCACCTTACAAACAAGAAAAACCCCAAATAAGCAACCTTAAAGTACGCCTAACAGAACTAGAAAAGGAAGAACAAAGCCCAAACTCAGTAGAAGGATAGAAATAATAAAAATTAGATCAGAAATAAATGAAATTCAAACAAACAAACAAAAAAAATAGAAAAGATCAATGAAATAAAGAGTTGGTTCTTTGAGAAGATAAACAAAATTGACAAACCTTAGTCAGACTCACTAAGAAAAAAAGAGAAAAGTCTCAAATAAATAAAATTACTAACCAAAGGGGAGAAATTTCAATGGAAACCACGGAAATACAAGGAAGTATAAGAGAATACTATGAAAAACTATATGCCAACAAATTGGACAATCTAGAAGAAATGGATAAATTCTTAGACTTATACAACCTCGCAAAACTGAACCAAGAAGAAATGGAGAATCTGAATAGATCAATCACAAGTAAAGAGATTGAAACAGTAATCCAAAAACGCCCAAAAAGTAAAAGTCCAGGACCAGATGGCTTCTCTGGAGAATTTTACCAAACATTCAAAGAAGATTTAATACCTACCCTTCTCAAACTATTCCAAAAAATAGAGGAAGATGGAATGCTTCCTAACACATTCTATGAGGCCAACAGCACCTTGATACCAAAGCCAGATAAGGACAATACAAAGAAGGAAAACTACAGACCAATATCCCTGACGATCGTAGACGCAAAAATCCTCAACAAAATATTGGCAAACCGAATACAGCAATACATTAGAAAGATCATACACCATGATCAAGTGGGATTTATACCAGGGACACAGGGATGGTTCAACATCCACAAATCAATCAATGTGATATGCCACATTAACAAAATGATGAATAAAAACTGTATGATCATCTCAATAGATGCAGAGAAGGCATTTGACAAGATCCAACATCCATTTATGATAAAAACTCTCAACAAATAGAGTATAGAAGGAAAGTACCCAACATAATAAAGGCCATATATGACAAAGCAACAGTCAACATCATACTCAATGGGGAAAGTCTGAAAGCCATTCCTCTGAGAACAGGAATAAGACAAGTGTGCCCACTCACCACTCTTATTCAACATAGTACTGGAGGTTTTGGCCAGAGCAATTAGGCAAGAAAAAGGAATAAAAGGAATCCAAATTGGCAACAAAGAAGTGAAACTCTCACTAATTGCAGATGATATGATTTTATATGTAGAAAACCCTAAAGAATCCATTGGAAAACTATTAGAAATAATCAATAACTACAGCAAAGTCGCAGGGTACAAAATCAGCTTTCAAAACTCAGTCGCATTTCTGTATGCCAATAACGAACTAACAGAAAGAGAACTGAAAAAGATAATTCCATTTACAATCACAACAAAAAGAAGAAAATATCGAGTTATAAATCTTACCAAGGAGGTGAAAGACCTGTACAATGAAAACCATAAGACATTATTGAAAGAAATCGATGATGACATAAAGAAATGGAAAGATATCACATGCACAAAGATTGGAAGAATAAACATAGTTAAAATGTCTATATTCCCTAAGGCAGTCTACAGATTCAGTGCAATCCCAATCAGAATCTCAATGACATTCTTCATGGAAATAGAACAAAAAATACTAAAATTCACATGGGGCATCAGGGTAACGTCGGCTTCGTAGAACGAGTTAGGGAGCTTCCCCCCCTCCTCAATTTTTTGGAAGAGATTGAGAAGGATAGGTATTAAGTCTTCTTTGAATGTTTGGTAGAATTCACCAGGGAAGCCATCTGGTCATGGACTTTTATTTTTGGGGAGGTTTGTGATTACTATTTCGATTTCCTTACTGGTGATGGGTCTATTCAAATTTTCTATTTCTTCTTGATCCAGTTTTGAAAGGTTGTATGATTCTAAGAATTTATCCATTTCTTCCAGATTGTCGAATTTGTTGGCATATAGCTTTTCATAGTATCCTCTTATAATCTTTTGTATTTCTGAGGTGTCTGTGGTAATTTCTCCTCTTTCATTTCTGATTTTACTTATTTGAGCCTTCTCTCTTTTTTTCTTGGTGAGTCTAGCTACAGGTTTATCAATTTTGTTTATCTTTTCAAAGAACCAGCTCTTGGTTTTATTATTTTTTTCTATTGTTTTTTTTTAGTCTCTATTTCATTTATTTCTGCTCTGATTTTCATTATTTCCCTTCTTCTAGTGATTTTGGGCTTCGTTTGTTCTTCTTTTTCCAGTTCCTTTAGGTGTATAGCTAGATAGTTTATTTGAGATTTTTCTTGTTTGTTGAGATAGGCCTGTATTGCTATAAACTTCCCTCTTAGAACCGCTTTTGCTGTATCCCATAAATTATGGCATGTCGTATTTTCGTTTTCATTTGTCTCCAGGTATTTTTTGATTTCTCCTTTGATTTCTTCATTGACTGAATCGTTGTTCAGTAGCATTTTGTTTAATCTCCATGTATTTGTGGTTTTTCTGATTTTCTTCCTATAGTTGATTTCTAGTTTCACACCGTTGTGGTCAGAAAAGATGCTTGGTATTATTTCCAACTTCTTAAATTTATGTAGACTTGTTTTGTGGCCTAATATGTGATCAATCCTGGAGAATGTTCCATGTGCATTTGAAAAGAACGTGTATTCTTCGGTTTTTGGATGGAATGTTCTGTATATATCTACTAGGTCCATCTGTTCTAGTGTGCCACTTAAGGCCAATGTTTCCTTATTTATCTTCTGTTTGGATGATCTATATGTTGGTGTAAGAGGAGTGTTAAAGTTCCCTATTGTTATTGTGTTACTATTTCTCTTTTTATGTCTGTTAATAATTGCTTTATATATGTAGGTGCTCCTACGTTGGGTGCGTAGATATTTACAAGTGTTATATCCTCTTGTTGGATTGTTACCTTGATCATTATGTAATGCCCTTCTTTGTTTCTTTTTACAATTTTTGTTTTAAAGTCTATTTTTTCTGATATGAGTATTGCTACCGCAGCTTTCTTTTCAATGCTATTTGCATGGAGTATCTTTTTCCATCCCTTCACTTTCAGTTTGTGAGTGTCTTTAGGTCTGAAGTGTCTCTTGTATGCAGCATATATAGGGGTCTTGTTTTTATATCCAATCAGCCACCCTATGCCTTTTTTTTTTTAATTTTTTGTTTATTGCAGTAACATTGGTTTATAACATTGTAAAAATTTCAGGTGTACATCATTGTACTTCTATTTCTGCATGGACTACATCATGTTCACCACCAAAATACTAATTACAACCCATCACCACACACATGTACCGAATTATCCCTTTCACCCTCCTCCCTCCCCCCTTCCCCTCTGGTAACCACCAATCCAATCTCTGTCCCTATGTGTTTGTTTATTGTTGTTATTATCTACTACTTAATGAAGGAAATCATACGGTATTTGACCTTCTCCCTCTGACTTATTTCACTTTGCATTATACCCTCAATGTCCATCCATGTTGTCACAAATGGCTGGATTTCATCGTTTCTTATGGCTGAGTAGTATTCCATTGTGTATATATACCACAGCTTCTTTATCCATTCGTCCCTTGATGGGCACTTAGGTTGCTTCCAAGTCTTGGCTATCGTGAATAAGGCTGCAATGAACACAGGGGTGCATGTACCTTTGCAAATTGGTGTTTTCAAGTTCTTTGGATAAATACCCAACAGTGGAATAGCTGGATCATATGGTACTTCTATCCTTGATTTTTTGAGGAATCTCCATACTGTTTTCCATAGTGGCTGCACCAGTTTGCACTCCCACCAGCAGTGTATGAGAGTTCCCTTCTCTCCACATCCTCTCCAACACATGTTGTTTCCTGTCTTGTTAATTATAGCCATTCTGACGGGCGTGAGGTGATATCTCATTGTAGTTTTGATTTGCATTTCCCTGATAGTTAGTGATTTTGAACATCTTTTCATGTGTCTGTTGGCCATCTGTATATCTTCTTTGGAGAAATGTCTGTTCAGGTCTTTTGCCCATTTTTAATTGGGTTGGTAGTTTTTGTTGTTGAGATGCATGAGTTCTTTATATATTTTGGAGATTAAGCCCTTATCAGATGTATGGTTTGCAAATATCTTCTCCCAATTGTTAGGTTGTCTTTTCGTTTTGTTGATGGTTTCCTTTGCTGTGCAGAAGCTTTTTAGTTTGATGTAGTCCCATTTGTTTATTTTTTCTATTGTTTCTCTTGCCCGGTCAGATGTGGTGTTTGAAAAGATGTTGCTAAGACTGATGTCGAAGAGCGTACTGCCTATGTTTTCTTCTAGAACTTTCACAGTTTCAGGTCTTACATTCAAGTCTTTAATCCATTTGGAGTTAATTTTTGTGTATGGTGTAAGGTAAGAGTCTACTTTCATTTTTTTGCATATGGCTATCCAGTTTTCCCAACACCATTTGTTGAAGAGACTTTCTTTTCCCCATTGTATGTTCTTGGCTCCTTTGTCAAAGATTAGCTGTCCATAGATGTGTGGGTTTATTTCTGGGCTTTCGATTCTATTCCATTGATCTGTGTGTCTGTTTTTGTGCCAGTACCATGCTGTTTTGGTTACTATAGCTTTGTAGTATATTTTGAAATCAGGAGTGTGATACCTCCAGCTTTGTTCTTTTTCTCAGGATTCCTTTAGCTATTCGGGGTCTTTTGTTGTTCCATATAAATTTTAGGATTCTTTGTTCTATTTCTGTGAAAAATGTTGTTGGAACTTTGATAGGGATTGCATTGAATCTATAGATGGCTTTAGGAAGCATGGACATCTTAACTATGTTAATTCTTCCAATCCAAGAGCACGGAATATCTTTCCATTTCTTTGTGTCTTCTTCAATTTCTTTCAGCAATGTTTTATAGTTTTCAGTGTACAGATCTTTCACCTCTTTGGTTAAGTTTATTCCTAGGTATTTTATTCTTTTTGTTGCAATTGTAAATGGGATGGTATTCTTAATTTCTCTTTCTGCTACTTCTTTGTTAGTGTACAGAAATGCAACTGATTTTTGTATGTTGATTTTGTATCCTACAACTTTCCCATATTCGTTTATTACTTCTAAAAGTTTTCTGGTGGATTCTTTAGGGTTTTCTATATATAAAATCATGTCATCTGCAAATAGTGACAGTTTCACTTCTTCCTTTCCAATTTGGATCCCTTTTATTTCTTTCTCTTGCCTGATTGCTCTGGCTAGGACTTCCAGTACTATGTTAAATAGGAGTGGTGACAGTGGGCATCCTTGTCTGGTTCCTGTTCTTAGAGGGATAGCTTTCAGTTTTTCACCATTGAGGATGATATTAGCTGTGGGTTTCTCATATATGGTCTTTATTATGTTGAGGTACTTTCCTTCTATACCCATTTTATTCAGAGTTTTTATCATAAATGGATGCGGAATCTTGTCAAATGCTTTCTCTGCATCTATTGAGATGATCATGTGATTTTTGTTCTTCATTTTATTAATGTGGTGTATTACGTTGATTGATTTGCGAATGTTAAACCATCCCTGCATAGCTGGAATAAATCCCACTTGATCATGGTGTATAATCTTTTTAACGTATTGTTGTATGCGATTTGCTAGTATTTTGTTGAGGATTTTCGCATCGATGTTCATCAGTGATATTGGCCTGTAATTTTCTTTTTTTGTGTTGTCCTTGTCTGGTTTTGGTATCTGGGTAATGTCAGCTTCGTAGAATGAGTTAGGGAGCTTCCCCCCCTCCTCAATTTTTTGGAAGAGTTTGAGAAGGATAGGTATTAAGTCTTCTTTGAATGTTTGGTAGAATTCACCAGGGAAGCCGTCTAGTCCTGGACTTTTATTTTTGGGGAGGTTTTTGATTACTGTTTCAATCTCCTTACTGGTGATTGGTCTATTCAATTTCTCTACTTCTTCTTGATCCAGTTTTGGAAGGTTGTATGATTCTAAGAATTTATCCATTTCTTCCAGATTGTCGAATTGGTTGGCATATAGTTTTTCATAGTATTCTCTTATAATCTTTTGTATTTCTGAGGTGTCTGTTGTAACCTCTCCTCTTTCATTTCTGATTTTACTTATTTGTGCCTTCTCTTTTTTTCTTGGTGAGTCTAGCTAAAGGTTTGTCAATTTTGTTGATCTTTTCAAAGAACCAGCTCTTGGTTTTATTAATTTTTCTATTGTTTTGTTGGTCTCCATTTCATTTATTTCTGCTCTGATTTTTATTATTTCCCTTCTTCTACTGATTTTGGGTTTTGTTTGTTCTTCTTTTTCCAGTTCCTTTAGGTGCATTGTTAGATTGTTTATTTGAGATTTTTCTTGTTTGTTGAGATAGGCCTGTATTGCTATAAACTTCCCTCTTAGAACCGCTTTTGCTGTATCCCATAAATTCTGGCATGTCGTATTTTCATTTTCATTTGTCTCCAGGTATTTTTTGATTTCTTCTTTGATTTCTTCGTTAACCCAATCGTTGTTCAGTAGCATTTTGTTTAATCTCCATGTATTTGTGGCTTTTCTGATTTTCTTCCTATAGTTGATTTCTAGTTTCATACCGTTGTGGTCAGAAAAGATGCTTGGTATTATTTCAATCTTCTTAAATTTATGGAGACTGGTTTTGTGGCCTAATATGTGATAAATCCTGGAGAATGTTCCATGTGCATTTGAAAAGAACGTGTATTCTTCGGTTTTTGGATGGAATGCTCTGTATATATCTCCTAGGTCCATCTGTTCTAGTGTGTCGTTTAAGGCCAATGTTTCCTTATTTATCTTCTGTTTGGACGATCTATCCGTTGGTGTAAGTGGAGTGTTAAAGTCCCCTCCTATTATTGTGTTACTGTCTATTTCTGTTTTTATGTCTGTTAATAATTGCTTTATATATTTAGGTGCACCTACATTGGGTGCCTAGATATTTACAAGTGTTATATCCTCTTGTTGGATTATTCCCTTGATCATTATGTAATGCCCTTCTTTGTCTCTTTTTACAGTTTTTGTTTTAAAGTCTATTTTGTCTGATATGAGTACTGCTACCCCAGCTTTCTTTTCATTGCCATTTGCGTGGAGTATCTTTTTCCATCCCTTCACTTTCAGTTTGTGAGAGTCTTTAGGTCTGAAGTGTGTCTCTTGTATGCAGCATATATAGGGGTCTTGTTTTTTTATCCTGTCACCCACCCTATGCCTTTTAATTGGAGCATTTAGTCCATTGACGTTTAAAGTAGCTATTGATAAGTATGTACTTACTGCCATTTTTTAACTTTTTTTTTTTCCTCAGTGTTTTAGTAGTCCTTCTCTGTTCCTTACTTCTTCTATACAGAATTGATGGTCACTTTAGTTTGACTTCTGTCTGAAAGCTGTACTCTTTAACTACCCTCCTCCCTCCTTTTATGTTTTTGATATCATATCCAACCTCTTTTTTGTGCATTTGTATCCATTACGTTCTAATCGTGGAAATAGATAATTTTTCCTATTTGTGGTCTTCTCTTTTCCCCTTAAATCAGTCCCTTTAACATTTCTTGTAACACTGGTTTCTTGGTGACAAACTCCTTTAATTTTTGCTTATCTGGGAAAATTTTGATCTCTCCTTCCATTTTGAACGATAACCTTGCTGGGTAGAGTATTCTTGGCTGTAAGTTTTTTCCTTTTAGCACTTTAAATATATCGTGCCATTCTCTTCTAGCCTGTAAGGTTTCTGCTGAGAAGTCAGCTGATAGCCTTATGGGGTTTCCTTTGTATGTAACTTGACATTCTCTTGCTGCTTTTAGGATTCTCTCTTTATCTTTAATTCTGGACATTTTGATTATGATGTGTCTTGGTGTGAGCCTCTTTGGGTTTATCTTGTTTGGGGCTCTCTGTGAATCCTGTACCTGGATGTCTGTTTCCTTCCTTAGGTTAGGGAAGTTTTCATCTACTATTTCTTGAAATAGATTCTCTACCCCCTTGTCTCGCTCTTCTCCTTCCGGGACACCTATAACACGGATGTTAGTGCGCTTGATGTTGTCCCAGAGGTCCCTTAGACTGTCCTCACTCTTTTTAATTCTTTTCTCTTTTACCTGTTCACCTTGGGTAATTTCTTCTAGTCTTTCTTCCAGCTCACAGATCCGTTCTTCTGTGTCCTCTACTCTGCTTTTGAGTCCCTCTAATGAATTTTTCATTTCCAGTATTGTATTCTTCATTTCTGATTGGTTCTTTTTTATATCTTCCATTTCTTTGTTGACATTCTCACTGAGTTCATCTATTCTTCTCCCCAGATCAGTGAGCATCCTTAACACTCTTAGTTTGAACTCTCTGTCGGGTAGGTTGCTCATTTCTGTTTCAGTTAGTTCCTTTTCTGTGGTTTTGTCCTGTTCCCTTACTTGGAATGTATTCTTTTGCCTCCTCATTTTGCCTCTTTCCCTGTGCTTGTGTCTGTGTATTAGGTAGGTCAGCTACATCTCCTGCTCTTGGATAGGTGACCTTATGTAACTGATGCCTTAGGAGGCTTCCAGTGTGCTTCCCTCAGTTCTCAATGTTCCAGGGGTGTCCCCTATGTGGGCTACGTGTGTCCTCTATTGTGGCCTGTTAGCTCTCCCTATAGGCACCCAGGGAGGCTGAGTTATGCTCCTGGCCAGCTGTTGTAATGCTCAGCTGCTTGTAGTTGTTGTGGGCCCTTCAGTCTCTTTATCAGGTGTGGGGAGCCCCAGCACAGTTGGCTGCAAGTTCTAATACCACATTTGTGTTGCAGTATTTCTTTTAAGTGAGTAGGACCCCAGTGTGGCAGGTTGTTAGGCTCAGGGCCTTACAATTGCTGTAAACCTCTAGCCTATTAGGTCTCTTGTCAGCTCTCTGAGGATTGCAGCTGGGTGGGGCTGCCCTTAGGCACAGGAGCACCCAATAGTTTCAGGCTTTGGAAGGTGGGGCAAACCTCCTATGTGGGTGTTTGAGAAGCACAAGTCTTCTGCAGCTGACAAGCCCTGTTGCCCACAGGTCCACACACACAGTCAACACAGTCCTGCCCCGTGTGATTGCCCCGACCTCCCCAAGCGGACCCAGTCTCTCCACGGCGGGAGCCCCACACACTCCGCCACCACCCCACACTCTCCACCCGCTCCTTGTGCACACCCTGCCCCGCTCAAGTCAGCTCAGTTGCCAGGCTGCAGAGAATCCAGTCACCAATCTATGCAGGCCCACAAGTTACATGAGGGCTTGTTGTTGGGTGGGGCCAGTCTCCAGGGTAGGCTGCCTGCCCTGGCTGAGCTGGATTAAATCGGTGCTCTAGCGGGTGGAGCAGACCCTGGGCTAGCAGGTCTCAGGGAGAACTCCAATGGCGTCTGTGTCAGCACGCTCACACCAGGCCACAACAATGGCCGCCGCCAATGTCCCAGTCCCTGGAGAGGTCTCACCCTTCACCGAGATGCACTCAGGGCCTATTAGGTGAGTCTCTTGTCACCGAAGCACTGTGCACCTTTCTTTCTGGTGATTTTAGGATGCTTTCTGGAACGGGTGAGTTTGTGCGTGGGCCCTTTAAGAGCCAGTTTTAGTTTCTTTGTGAACCGGGTTTTCTGGGGGCGCTACCCAATGCCTTAGTAGCAGGCACAGTCAGATATTATGCCGCTGGTCTTGACTGTGCTGGGTCCACAAAATGCCCACAGCGGGGGCGCTCCCCGGCTCAGGGCCCCGCGCCTCCAGGGAGGCTGCGTACCTGTGAGCTGCTCCCGGCGGCCGTGACGCAGGCAGATTGTGAAGGCGGCGTTTTTCCTCTCCAGAAGGGAGTCTCTGCCTCTTCTACCCCAGTTAGGATTGTCCGTTGTTGCAGGAGTTCCTCTTATCCAGTTTTCAGTTCTGTCTCAGGGGTAATTTTTCCACGAGTAGTTGTAAATTGGCTGTGTCCACGGGAGGAGGTGAGTTCAGAGTCTGCCTACGCCGCCATCTTGACTCCGCATCCACCCTATGCCTTTTAATTGGAGCATTTAGTCCATTGACATTTAACGTAGCTATTGATAAGTATGTACTTACAGCCATTTTTTAACTTTTTTTTTTCTCAGTATTTTAGTAGTCCTCTGTTCCTTTCTTCTTCTATACAGAATTGATGGTCTCTTTAGTTTGACCTCTGTCTGAAAGCTCTACTCTTTAACTCTCCTCCTCCCACATTTAATGTTTTTAATATCATATCTAACCTCTTTTTTGTGCATTTGTTTCCATTAGCCTCTTATCATGGAAATAGATAATTTTTCCTACTTGTAGTCTTCTCTTTTCCCCTTCAATCAGTCCCTTTAACATTTCTTGTAGCACCGGTTTCTTGGTGACAAACTCCTTTAATTTTTGCTTGTCTGGGAAACTTTTTCTCTCTCCTTCCATTTTGAATGATAACCTTGCCAGGTAGAGTATTCTTGGCTGTAAGTTTTTTCCTTTTAGCACTTTAAATATATCATGCCACTCTCTTCTAGCCTGTAAGGTTTCTGCTGAGAAGCCAGCTGATAGCCTTATGGGGTTTCCTTTGTATGTAACTTGTCTTTCTCTTGCGGCTTTTAGGATTCTCTCTTTATCTTTAATTCTGGATATTTTGATTATGATATGTCTTGGTGTGGGCCTCTTTGGGTTTATCTTGTTTGATGCTCTCTGGGCTTCCTGTACCTGGATGTCTGTTTCCTTCCTTATGTTAGGGAAGTTTTCATCTATTATTTCTTCAACTAGATTCTCTGCCCCTTTGTCTAGCTCTTCTCCCTCTGGGACACCTATAACATGGATGTTAGTGTACTTGATGTTGTCCCAGAGGTCCCTTAGACTGTCCTCTCTCTTTTTAATTCTTTTTTCTTTACCTCTTCAGCTTGGGTGATTTCTTCTAGTCTTTCGTACAGCTCGCAGATCTGTTCTGCTGTATCCTCTACTCTGCTTTTGAGTCCCTCAAGTGAATTTTTCATTTCCAGTATTGTATTCTTCATTTCTGATTGGTTCTTTTTTATATCTTCCATTTCTTTGTTGACATTCTCACTGAGTTCATCTATTCTTCTTCCCACATCAGTGAGCATCCTTAACACTCTTTGTTTGAACTCTCTGTCGGGTAGGTTGCTCATTTCTGTTTCACTTAGTTCCTTTTCTTAGGTTTTGTCCTGTTCCCTTACTTGGAATGTGTTCCTTTGCCTCCTCATTTTGCCTCTTTTCCTGTGCTTGTGTCTATGTATTAGGTAGGTCAGCTACATCTCCTGCTCTTGGATAGGTGACCTTATATAAGTGATGCCTTAGGAGGTCTGCAGTGTGCTTCCCTCAGTTCTCAATGTTCCAGGAGTGACCCCTATGTGGGCTACGTGTGTACTTCTGTTGTGGCATGTTTGTTCTCTCTGTAGGCACCCAGGGAGGCTGAGTTATGCTCCTGACCAGCTGTTGTAATGCTTAGCTGCTTGTAGTTGTTGTGGGCCCTTCAGTCTCTTTATCGGGTATGGGGAGCCCCAGCACAGTTGGCTGAAAGTTCTAATACCACATTTGTGTTGCAGTATTTCTTTGAAGTGAGTAGGCCCCCAGCATGGCAGGTTGTTAGGCTCAGGGGCTCTAAATTGCTATAAGCCTCCAGTCCTTTAGGTCTCTTGTCAGCTCTCTGAGGAGTGCAGCTGGGTAGGGCTGGCCTCAGGCACAGGAGCACTCAATTGTTTCAGGCTTTGGAAGGTGGGCCAAACCCCCATGTGAGTCTTTAAGAAACACAAGTCTTCTGCGGCTGACAAGCCCCCCTGCCCACAGGACCACACACACAGTCAACACAGTCCTGCCCGTGTGCGCACACTGACCTCCTGAAGTGGACCCAGTCTCTCCATGGTGGGAACCCCATACACTGCACCACTGCCCCACACTCTCCACCCACTCCTTGTGCACGCCCTGCCCCACTGAAGTGGGCTCAGTCGCCAGGCTGCAGAGAATCCAGTCCCCAATCTATGCAGGCCCACAAGTTGTCTGAGGGCTTATTGTTGGGTGGGGCCCGTCCCTAGAGTGGGCTGCCTGCCCTGGGTGAGCTGGATTAAATTGGTGCTCTAGTGGGTGGGGCAGACCCTGGGCTAGCAGGCCCCAGGGAGAACTCCAATGTGTCTGCTTCAGCACGCCCACACCAGGCCACAACAACGGCCACTGCCAATGTTCCAGTCCCTGGAGAGGTCTAACCTCTCACTGTGATGCCCTCAGAGCCTATCAGGTGAGTCTCTTTTCACCAAAGCACTGTGCACCTTTCTTTCTGGTGATTTTAGGTTGCTTTCTGAAATGAGTGAGTTTCTGTGTGGGCCCTTTAAGAGCTGGTTTTAATTTCTTTGTGAACCAGCTTTTTTGGGGGTACTCCCCAATGTTTTAGTAGCAGGCAGAGTCAGATATTATTCCACATGTCTTGATTGTGCTGGGTCCACAAAATGCCTACAGCGGGTGCGCTCCCCTGCTCAGGGCCCCGCTCCTCCAGGGAGGGCTGCGGACCTGTGGGCTGCTCCCAGGCAGCCGTGAAGCTGGCATTTTTTCTCTCCAGAAGGGAATTTCTGCCTCTTCCACCTCGATTAGGATTGTTGTTTGTTGCAGTAGTTCCTCTTATCCAGTTTTCAGTTCTCTCTCAGGGGTAATTTTTCCATGATTGTAAATTGGCTGTGTCCACAGGAGGAGGTGAGTTCAGAGTCTGCCTACACCACCATCGTGACTTCTCCATTTGGTTCTTTTTTATGCAGTCCAATTCTATGTGAAACTTTTTATCTTGTTGTCTGTTTTCTCCGTCTTTTTCTTTATTTTTATCTGCACTTGACAAGAGTGTGTGTTCTCCAGTTGTTGAGTGTAGTGTTCTGTACATGCCAGTTATGCCAAGTTTGTTCAGAACTTGATGTGTCTATTGATTTTCTTGCCTACTTGTTGTGTTGGAATGAAGGACTCCTGAGTTTTGGTAACATTTTGTTTCTTGATTTGGGAGCTGGTTATATAGATGTGTTCCTTTTGGGAAAATTCAAGGAGCTGTGCACTTATAATTTATGCATTTTCTGTATGTACATTATACTTCATTAAAACATTTAAAAATATTCAAAAGACCATTTTCTTTTCTGTCAGTCTTTTTAAAGAAAAAATATTATTTTGCCAGTGACAGTTCAGAAACAGAAATGACCAATAGTATCAAATATTTCGCTGCTGAGAATTGGTAAATACCTTCTAGAAATTAAAGGCTCATTACAACAATGGTACTAAACTCATTGTTTTAGCTTGACAAACCCCCAAGGGCACAATTATATGAATGTTAAAAGGACACAAATCTGAAAGAACTTTGACTTCTTTAGACACTAATTTGGGGGAAAATACTTCTTTTAGGCATTTTTGTGAACTATATTTGTATCTGTCAAGCTTACAGTAGTTTCTATTAGAACAATTTTCTGTCTATTTATGCTTACCTTTAATGCTAAGATACTCTTTTAATAATAGAAACGATTAGAGAAAGAGAAGCAACAGAATGATGGAAAGCTCATGAGTGATAAAACCTTTGAAAAGAAACGTAAATAGTTTTCCTGTGTCTTCACCACTAAGTCACACAAGTGGTGTTGCCTCGTGGCATTCTGAAAGACCATGCTGATTTTTTACTTTGATCTGGAAAATTTCTCCACATTCTTTCATTTTTTTTAAAAGTTGATTTCAAAGATTGGCTGCTTAATGTGCTACAGATTTAGGAATACGTGCATAAACGGTGGGGGTCCGTGTGGAGTTTCAGGTCCTTCAAGGGAAAGCTTCAAGTTTGATAACAGCAATGCGATTGTGAAATTGATCACTGGCTAATGATCAGTTTGATGACAGCAATAAGATTGTGAACTTGATCACTGAATAACTAAGATTGAAATATCTAAATATATGTAAGAATATTAGGGAAAGAGTGCTGCTAGCGAGGGATAGTGATTCATATTCTCTGTGTTGTCTTGTACGTTTATGGAGATTAATAAGAACTTGGAGGACATTATAGCCCTTAAAAGAGTTTGTTTTAGGTAGAGACACTAAGACACCAACAACTCTGCTCAAGAGCATCCCCATTTCTGTTCTGGGCCCTCTTCTGGCACCCCACCAACAAATAAGAAACAACTGCTTTTTATGTCTCCTTATTTTCCTTTTATAAAAATTAATTATTGGGAAAGTCACTCTATTAGGTGAGATATATTCTTCTAAAGCCCTTTTGCCTCTTATAGTTCATTGTTTTGGGAGTTCTTAATGGTCAACAGGGATCAGAGATACTCAGTCAGCTCACACTAAGGAAAGGAAGCTAGACCACGTGTTTTACTGAAAATGCTGGGAGTTGGAGAGGGAATGGGGTTGGGGTAGCTAAGCATGACTGAACAATCGCCTTTTCCTTCTGTTTATCACTCTAGGCAAAGAAATCAAGAAATCCAAATTGATTTGAAGCCAGTCTTTTAATAATCAAGATTTTCATGCAAAATATGGCAACTTAGACGAGTGTGCTAGGTATGATCTGTCAGCTATTAAGTTTTAACTTAATTTTTATTTTATAGTCAAGCATCTTTATGTGAAATATTTACATTATTATTTAAAATCAGAATTAAGTTTGAGTTTTTAATAGATCAATAGTTTGTAAGTTTTCTTCTGTGAAGATTGTTATATTAAAAAAATAGTAGTTTACCCATTTCCATAAGAATAGGTATCCTGGCATTCTAGGAAGACTACTGCCATGACACTATATAATAACATCACGGAATCTGAGTGTGGTTTTATGAGGAAGGTGGTGCTGTGTCACATATGCCACTCAACTTCTAGATGGGTGTGTACACGCCCCATTTGCTAAATGGATGTGGACATCCATTTGCTGTTAATATTGTTTGTGCCTATAAAGGAGCCACTGGCATGTTTCTATGGTAAAGTGATCACAACACAATTCTCCTGAAAATAGGGAAATGTTTAGTTTCCCCTTGGGCCCCACAGGCAGAATTATAAACAGTTAAGATTAGGAGAAAGTCACCATAAAGTAAACGACCATGAGTTTTTATATATGTTGCACACATATAGTGAATAACAACTGCATATCGATTGATAAGCAAAGAAATTTTAAGGAAACGTAAATGTCTTTAAAATTATTTATCAAGCCAGCCCCGATGGTTCAGTTCCCAGACAGGGAACCACACCACTCGTCTGTCAGTAGCCATGCTATGGCGGTGGCTCACACAGAGGAACCAGTAGAACTTACCACTATACACAACTATGTAGTGGGGCTGTGGGGGAGGAAAGGAAGAAAAAAAGAGGAAGATTGGGATCAGATGTTAGCTTAGGGGATATGTTCTTCAAAAAAAAAGTATCAAGAAAATTAACATGTCATGGAAAAAACCATGTTTTTCTTTCATTAAAGATAGACTATTCTAGATTTTCAGTTATATTTTTGGACATTATCTATAGATCTATTTAGAATTCCAGCCAATAGGATGATCTCAAGATGGACAAAAGAGATTAGAACTAAAGATAAGTTATTTCCAGGAAAACTTTGTCCATATTACGTGTCTTGGCCGGGCATCGAAAGAAAAACTGTGATTCTGATGTAGAAAAAGTCTAAGGAAATACTTTTTTAAAAAAAATACAGAGTAATTGTGAGGCATGGAATGTGAAAAATAAATGAGAAATAAAAGTCACAAGCATGTTTCATAAGAAGTAGAGGAAAGCATCAAATAAAGATTAGAAAAGACCAAGTGCTGGTTGACTGGGATTGAGAGAAGCATGTTCTTGTATTTTAAACTCAATCATGTTCTTTTCCAGTAAAAGTTCTGCAGCAGCATATACACCTTCCTGCTCAGTAAAGACTTCTGTGATATCACTAACTGGTAAGTAAAAATCTGGGCTCTTCAAAAATTTGCTAAATTTCATAAAATATGATTTTCTTTAAATGACCTATTTCTTTATTTCTAGATACAAGGTTTTTCCTAAATTTATATCTTTATCAAATACCTAAAAAATTAAATTTTTTCATAACAATTGAGAAAATACTTGACTGTACTATTTTGTCTTCACTGTGTCAAGACGCAGAGTTCAATTCTTGTAGAAGAGGAAAAGGACGGTGACAGGATAGGATTTACCGTGTCCGCGGACCTGCTGAAGCACAGACTAAGTGTTTGTGCAGTAATTTTTAAGGAAGTTAAAAACAGTAGGGATCACCGTGGATCATATGCAGCTAAAATTTACAATATTAGAGATTTGAAAGTTTATACCAGGGACTGACAAACTTTTTCTGAAAGGGCCAGATAGTAAATATTTTAGGCTTTGTTGGGCAAAGTGGTTTCTGTCACAATTACTCAGCTCTGTTGTTGAGTGAAAGCAGCCATACACAATATATAATGAGTAGGTGTGGTTGTGTTCCAATAAAACTTTATTTACAAAAACAGGCAGCAGGCAAGATTTGGCCCACAGGCTGTAGTTTGCTGACCTCTGTGCTATGTAATACAACACAGAATTATACTCTGAATAAGGGAAAATATACTACTAAAAATTTCTAGTGGCTGTAAGTATAAGTTTTAACTTTTTGCCTTGGAAATATTCATTGAAAATTGTAATATTGACCTATGGCAATTTTTTAGTGTAAATAATAGCAAATATACTCAAAGGTCTGAATTTTTTTTTTTCAGGCTGTTATAACTTCAAGCTCTTTTTTTTTTATTGAGGTCATAATAGTTTATAACATGGTGAAATTTCAGTTGTACACTATTATTTGTCAGTCACCATATAAATGCGCCCCTTCACCCTTTGTGCCCACCCCCAACCGCCTTCCCCCTGGTAACAACAAAACTATTCCCTCGGTCCGTGCATTAGTTTATCTTCCAAATATGAGTGAAATCATGTGGTGTTTGTCTTTCTCTGTCTGGCTTATTTCGCTTAACATAATACCCTCAAGGCCCATCCATGTTGTTGCAAATGGGACGATTTTGTCTTTTCTTATGGCTGAGAAGTATTCCATTGTATATTTATACCACATCTTCTTTATCCAGTCATCAGCCAACAGATACTTGGGTTGCTTTCACTTCTTGGCTATAGTGAATAATGCTGCAATGAACGTAGGGGTGCAAAATCTCTTTGGATTGTTGATTTTAAGTTCTTTAGATAAATACCCAGTAGTGCGATAGCTGGGGCATATGGTATTTCTATTGTTAATTTTTTGAGAACTCTCCACACTGTTTTCCATTTAGTTACATTTCCTTTTTAGATTACCTTTTGAGTATTCTTTCTTCCTCTTACTTCTTATTGTGTTCTTACTATTCTCACGAAGAAAATATATGCACTCATTGGCTCCTCTGTAAACAGTGGGTTTTCATTTGCCAGAACAGAACATCTTTCTAATATTAAAGCATTGACATTCATATACAGTATATAGAGCAGTTCTCCAAGGTAGACTGACTATCAGAAGAAACCTGAAAGAATTTGATAACAGTTGAACTGAAGTTATCAACATTTCTTGAAGTGAGGGCCATAGATAATAAAACCAAATGTTGAATTCTTTAGGGAACATTTCAGGGTTTGAGAATTTTATTTACAATATAGAGTGCCTTTAAAAATTGTAAATGTGTATGGAAAGTCAGTTTGAATTAGCTCAATTTGGAGCTAATGGTACAAATGATTATAGATGTCCGTGAGGCGTTCTTCAAACTTGGATGGGTCCCATTGGCTTCTTGGAGATGACTTCATCCAGCTATAAGTGAAGATATTTATTCATGAACTTGTAACGCTTCTTGCCAAGAAATTTCTTTGCCTAAATCATTAAGAATATTGATTCAGAACTGGTTTTTAAAAGTTTTAATTATGTGCATTAATTTCTTTAGTTTTTACTTTGCCACCTCCTGTCACCTTGAGAATCAAGAGAGTGTTGATGACGTACAGATCCTAAAATTTAACATCCAAAGTCTTAAATAAAAGTGTGTATTTTATAAGGGTAAATCTTTTACTAAAATATTTGGAAAATACTCTATCCCCGTCTCTATTTGGGGGACAGAGAATATAGGTCGAATGAAATATCTCCTAGGTTATTATTATTTATTACTTAATGAAGTAGACTGAGGAAAATGTCACTATACAATTCCACATCTGATCTATGAAGAGAAAATGGGAGCAAAATGTCTCCTAACAATGGATTAGGTGTTCACATGGAGAAGAGATTTTATTTACTTGTGGGACTTAAGACGGGCGTCAAGACAATTGTGTCATTGAGGTGAACCTTCAGTGTGCTAGGATTTTGAGAGGCAGGGACGAGTGTGGAATAGCACCCCATGCAGAGTATCTGTCATCAACAGGAGTGGGTGGCGGTGTCTTCAGGGAGCACCAGCAGGCCGGTTTGGCTGGAGCGTGCAGTGAGTGTAGGAGAGTGGTGCTAAGTGAAAAGGAAAGGAAAGATCAGTCATAGCTTGGAAGGTTGAACTGAGTACTTTTCCCTTAACGTGAGCCCATCATTTCTGTTTGGTGACCTAGGCCTGTCGTCAGCTACAGCATTCCATCCAAGGCTATGTGGGCTCAGCAGACTGGAGGAAATAGAAAGAGAGTGCTAGGAAGGATTCAGGGAAACGAACTGCGGCGTATCCATTGTTAGTGGGTGTGAAAATCCATGGAACTTTTTAGAAAGCAGTTGGGAAAGTTTATCAGGAATCTTTTTAAAAATACTCTTTGACTCAAAAAATCTCATTTCTAGTGATCTGTCAGGAAGCAATAAAATAAAATACATAAAATGTGATAAAAATATGTCATAATGTGTACCCTTGATATGATGCGATGAAAATAGCACTTTACCTCTGTCATCCTCCCTCAAACACATAACCCTAGTCTAATTGCGGAAAAGCATCTGATAAATTCTAATAGAGGGGCATCCTACAAAGTATTTGACCAGTACCCCTCAAAACTTTTTAGGTCATCAGAAACAAGGAAAGGCTAAGGAACTATCACAGACAGGGAGAGCTTAAGGAGACCTGACAGGTAAATGTAATGTGGTATGCTAGATGGGATCCTGAGACAGAGACAGACATTTAGATAAAAACTAGGGAAATCTGAACACTATGGATTTTAGTTAATAATAAGGTATCACTCTTGGCTCTTTGATTGTAACAAGTGTGGCGCACTAATGTAGGTGTTAGTAGGGGAAACTGGGTGAGGGGGTAGATGGAGATTCTTTGTACTATTTTCTCAATTTTTCTATAAACCTGAAGTGTTTTAAAAAATAAAATCTATTTTAACAAATAACATTTACAATAACTTTAAAAACATTAAGTGCTCATGGATAAATTTAACAAAATGTGTGCTATGTGTACACTAAAAAATTCAAAACATTGCTGAATGAAATTAAAGAAGACCCTATATAAATGGAGAAATGTACCACGTTTATGGATAGGAAAACTTAATATTGTTGTGATGTCAATTCTTTTTAAATAGAGCCAGAGATTTAATGCAATCCTGGTCAAAATTCGAGCAGTCTTTTTGTAGAAATTTACAAGCTGTTTCTAAAATTTATATTGAAATTTACAGAACTGAGTATGGCCAAAATCGTTTTGAAAAAGAAAAACAAATTTAGAGGACTTAAACTACCTGATCTCAGCACTTCCTAGCAGACTCCAATAATTAAGACCACGTGGCTTACACTGACACATATATTCAGTTGAGTTTTGACAAATGCTCCAAGATAAATCAATGGGGACGGGATAGCGTTTTTAAAAAATGGTGCTGGAACAATTGGATATCCATATTAAAACAACCTGAAAAACTGAACCCCAATTCTTATCTCATACTATACACAAAATTAACTCAAAATGTATTATAAACTTAAGCATAAAAGCTAAAACTACGACATTTCTGAGGAAAATATAGAAGGAAGTAAGTCTTTGATTTTGGAATAGACAAAGATTTCTCCAAAGCATAAAAGAAAAGATTAATACATTAGACTTTATCAAAATTCAAAACTTGAGCACTTTGATATAGAGGATTAAAAAATAAAAGGCAGAACAGAGATTGGGAGAAAATATTGATATTACACATACGTGACAAGAACTCACATTCAGTGTACACAAAGAAATCTTTAAGCTAATTTTACTGTTAGTGCTGTCGAGTGGATTCCAACTCCTAGCAACCCTGTGGACAGCAGAGCGGGACCCTGCCCGGTCTTTTTGCACCATCCTCTCACCTTCCGGCGCTGTGTCAGACAACGCTGCCTGCTATTCACAGGATGTTCATGGCCTCTTCCCTGCAGAGGAAGCCCCTGTGTCTATAACCGACCTCTCACCCCACCCCTGTCCCCTCGCACCCAGGAGTGAGGGCCCAGCGCAGCCCAGACACCCACCCTGCACCTTGGAACCCACCCACAGACAAAGAGAACATCTCTCCCCATCCCTCGCTGTTAGACAGTTTGAAGGTCTCCTTTAACCCACCGGCTCTTACCAGTGAGCGGCACCCTGGTACCTGGGAAGGTCCTTCATTCAGAGCAGAGACAGAGGTTAGGGTTTGCAGCTGAAAGCCTGTGGTAAATATTTGCTATTCCAAAGTATGCTCCTGGGTGGGACTGTTACTGATTAACACTCTGATTGGAGATGGTGGCGTTTCTGGAAGAGCAAAGACAGAGAGAGAGGCTTCCCGCATCCCCCAGCAGCTCCTCCAACCCCGAAGAGACAGAAATCCACCAGGACAGCGTCTGTCCCTCCACTCAAGGAGTTGCCCCAGTCAGATCCAGCTCCTCGTGGGAGGAGCCACTCCAGGCGCTGAGCACCTCGGGGGAAGGAAGGCGATGGCGGGTCCCACGGGGGCCTCCTGAGTCCCCAACCTAGGGCTGGGCATCATGGGGGGGGGCGGGCAGAGATGATTAAGCCCCACCCCCCCAACGCCCAAGGGCCTTTCAGTCCAGTGGGAGAGGCAGACAGGTGAATCGCGACCAGTGACACAAAGCCTATTTCAAGGTCAACTTACTACTTCACGATGGTGATGGACTCATGAGACTGAATCCTCCAGGACCCAGAGTCAAGGTGGGTCAAGACCCTTTAACACAAAAATTCTCAGACCTATTAGACTCTTTTTAATATATAAATATTTTGTTATGTGCCCCTTACTGCCCTGAAGTGAAATTTATAGTGACTATAACCCACCCACAAAATTTTTTTAAAAACGAAATAGTGCTCTAACTATAATATGAGGGGAAATAAAAGTAAATTATAAGAAAATAATGTTTCTTTTAGTATATAAACGCCCCGGGCTGTTAGAAGGCGCAGCAGCGCCGTCAGATGTGGGACCAGCCAGAGAATCTCTGTGCCCCGCACCCGCGCTGTGTCAGCCGTTCGGTACTATGGCCAGAGTCACTACAGCCGTATGATTTCCTGCAGTGGTGGATCATGCCTGGTGAAGTTCCAAAACAGCAAAATACAAATCTCCCTCTGATTTACATGGCAGTTGTCTTCATAGAAAATTCAGTGGGGATTAAACCCTTGGGGGGCAATGGTGTTTTTATATGAAATAAAACAGTGTGGGACTGGGAGGGTCTAGGCCCAGATAATTTATGAATGGTGTTTTCACCCATATGGACTTGCCGTGGGACATTTGAGTCATGTGGGACCCGGGTCACTTAACTGTGGTGGACGGTCCTGAGTGTCCCTGTATGTTGGGCGTCTCTGGTCCTCACTGGCGAAATGCAATAGTGCTCCCCCAAGTCGTTGTGAAAAGCAGAAGTGATCCAACAAGTTTCCAGAGTGTTCCTTTGGGGCAGTACCTGGCTCTGTGGAGAAGCACTGCCTGAGGAGGTCAAGGCGAGGGGTGCAGGTGGGCGAGGCTGGGCTCAGAAGGCACGGGAGCCAGCAGTGGCCTTCCCGTCTCCTTTGTCCTGCAGCTGGGGGGCAGCACTGCACCCGGGGAGCAGGGGCTGATCCTGCAGGCTGGGGGGTGTCAGCTTCTCCAGACGTCTGGGAGGAACCGTGAGTGTGAACACTGTGGGGCGTGGCGTCCCTGGGGCTTCAGAGGTGCCATCAAGTCATCGTGGTGCATTTGATCATCTAGGAGGCTCTTAAAAAGCTGCCGGATTTCAGAAATGGATCTTTACACGGGCAGGCGGCAGAATGTATGGGAAAGAGTGTGAAGGCCTCTGTCTGGCACCCCTGGGCTTGAGTCCCAAGTCCTCCACCCCAGAGTCCTAGCTGCAGGATCTTGGGAATGTAACTTAACCTCTCTGAGCTTGGCTTTTTCCCCTCTGTGGGAGGCCAGAACCACACCTCTGGCATGTGAATATCTCAGCAGCACCCAGGAACCAGGAAAGAGATGGACAACATTGCTTCCAAGGCCGTGAGCCCCAGGAAGAGTGGCTCAGAAGCTCTCCGCCGTCAGTGAGGACACGAGTCCTGCAGGCTCCCAGCAGGTCACTCAATGCCCGCCACTGTAGCTGAGCTCTTGCACAGCTGTGTGACCCTGAACAAGCTCCCTAACCTTCTTTGCCTCAGTTTCCTGATCTGTAAAATGGGGCTCTCAAGGCTGAGCTGTTGGGATGGTTGTGAGGATTCAGTGAGGTAAATGCTTGGGACCTGGTAGGAAGCGCTGACAGATGGTATTTGTTGTACGATTTTAGAGCCGGAATGAACCTCAGAGGAGACACGGACCCCAGATCCGGGCTTTACAAGAGGAGGCAATGCAGGCACATGCCCATAATGCCTTTCCTGCCAGCGTTGGAACCAGAAGAGAACCAGGCCAGCTGACTTCCAGTTTGCACTCGATTTCAGCTCACCTCGTGCCTCCGCAGAGACAGATTGGGAAAGATCTGATAGGAAGGGCTCTGGGGATGGCAGTGAACTCAGAGGAGAAGGGACAATCCTTCCTGGAACTCCCCTCAGGCCGGAAGCACAGGCTTCTGAAAGCCACCCCGCAGGGCGAGATCAAGGGGCCTCTAAAGCAATATGTCCTGGCACCGAAGGGGCTAAATATCTGAAAACCACCAGGGCGGGTTATTGGCATCATCAGGCTTCAGGGAACAGCGAGAACCAGGTAGTTTGCTCTGCGTGGGTCCGAGCAAGAGGAAAGCTTGGGCAGGGGTGTTAGCATGGAGGTAGGAAAGAAAGGCTTCCTGAGTGCCTGCAACACGCACACGCCTGCGTCAATGTCCGCTGTTGCTGGGAGCCTCTCTCTCGCCCCCACCCCCTTCCCCGTTGGCCTTTGATCCCCCGCTTCTGCCCCAGACTGCGCTCCGCGCTGCCTCGCCCGGTGCAGGGACACTGACACGATTGCAGACTGATCCGCTCTGTCCCCAGTGCTGTCAGCACGATTTATGGCCCAGCCTGAGGCAGAGGGATGGACTGGTTGACTGCCCAGGATTCAAAGTGCTACCTCCAAGTGTGAGGGTGGGGGTAAGGATGGGAGCGAATGGTTGCTTAGTTACCCACAGATCTTGAGGGAGCTCACCTAGCAGAAACACAGACTCGGGATCTTACGAGCTCCTTCCCAAGGCTGGTTGGAAATTCCCCATCCAGCCACGTAGCTTCAGGTCCAGGGACACAGGGACACAGTCCTGGACCCCGGGTGGGGGGAGGAAGGAGCCTTCTGGTCAGTGAGGAACCATACTGCCTGAAACTAGGACACTGTTCCAGGCGGTTCACTGGGCATCTGGGCCCTCCCCACCACAACTGGTGAGCACGTGTGCATACACGCACACACGCAAACACACACACACCATGTATGCGTGCACGCACCTCTATAACAGTCTGGTTATGTCCTTTGCCTATTATTCTTTTGACTTGCTGGTCATTATTTATGTATTTCAGTTCTTAACTTTAAAAATTTTATTTTTAACTAGTTTCAAACTTAAGGTAAAATTGCAAGAATAGTTACAAAGACTCCTATAACCCTTTACCCCAAATCACTAATTTTAAACATTTCCCATGTATGTTTTACAATTCTCTCCTCTTTATAGATCTATATCTGCCCCCCTATTATCTTAATCTGAACCATTTGAAATGCTTAGATATTCCCGAGAACAAGAATGTTCTCTTATGTAAACAGTATCAAATTATCAAATCCAAGAAATTTGATATTGTTACCATACCTGAAGCTACAATCATAGTCCGGTTTCACCAGCTGGCCCCGCACTGTTCTTTGTGGCATTTTGATCTTCGGGATAGGATCCCGTCCAGGGCCGTCCACTGCACTTGGTGCCCTGTCTCCCTAGTCTCCTTGAATCTGGGAATGTTGTGCGGCCCTGCTTTTGTCTTTCATTATGTTGACATTTTGACAAGTTCAGGCCACCTATTTTCTAGGCTCTCTAGATTTGGGCTGATCTGATGTATCCCCACAATTAGCCTTAGGTTGTAGATTTGGGGCAGGAATACCATAGAAATGATGCTGGGTCCTTCCTAGAGCATCACATCCAGAGACACCTGACATTCATTTGTCACAAGTTGGTGACGTTGATTTATTTTTATTTATTTATTTTATTTTATTTATTTTTATTGTGGTGACACTGGTTTATAACATTGTATAAATTTCAAGTGTACATCATTGTACGTCTATTTCTGTGTAGATTACATCACATTCACCATGGTGATGTTAATTTTAATGACTTCGTTAAGGTGATGTCCATTTCTCCAACTTATAGCTACCACTTCTCCTTTTGTAATAAGTAACTGGTGAGGAGATACTTTGACACAAATCCAAATATCCTGTTTCTCATCAAATTCTCCACACTCCCAGATTAAGTGTCCATTGAATCTTCTTGCCTGAATCGCTTTTTACTATGATGGTCTAAATCCGTCATTCCCTTCATATTTATTTATCAGCATTATCAGTGTGAATAAGAGGACAAGGCTGTGTGGGGACGGAAGCTGAGATAGGAGCACAGGTCTACAAGCCATGGAACGCCAAGGACCACCAGCCGCCACCAGAAGCTGGGAGAGAGCGTGGAAGGACTCCCTCTCAGAGCATCTGGAAGGAATGAATCCTGGCGACATACTCATGTCAGACTTCTGCCTCCCAAACTCGGAAAGAACTTATTTCTGTGCTTTAAGCCACCTAGTGTGTGATAATTTGTTACATCAGTCTTAGGATATGAATACATTTTATATTGCCAAATTCCCTTCCACAGAGGACTTTTTTGCGTTCCCACTAGCAGTGTATGAGAACGACTGTTTCCACACAACCAATAGAGTGTTTTGTGAAGCTTTCAAATTTTTGCCAATATGATGGATATGAAATGATCTCAGTGTAGTTTTAATTTGCTTTTTTTATTATAAGTGAAGTTGAGCATATTTTCAGATGTTGAATCACCGTATATTAGGGATATCATCTCTTTATCAGTGACATAGCTTGCAAATATTTCTCTCAAATTTTCCTTTCTTTTGACTTTGCTTATGAATTTTTTGATGATGCAATTAACACAAATTATTTTGTGTGCAGTCAAATTTGTCAATCCTTTCTTTAATTTCATCTGGACCTTGAGTCATGGTTAGAAAACATCTGAATTATAAAGGAATTTGCCGATGTTTTCTTCTAGTACTTGTATAGTTTCTTTTTTGTCGTTTTTTTTCATTTAGATCTCTGATTCTTAGTTTATTTTTGTGTGTGGTGTGAGGAATGGGTCTCATTTCATCCTTTTCTTTTTTCCAAATGGCTATCCAGTTGTCCCAATACCATTTATTTAAAAATCCTCTATCAAATATTAAATTTTCATTTGTACTTGAGTCTATTTCCAGACTTTCTAACCTATTTCATCGATCTGCCTATCTATTCATGTACCAGTCCTACAGATTTAATTAAAGAATCCGTGTGGTATGCTTTAATATCTGGTTGGGCTAGTTCCCTATCCTCCCTCCCATATTGTCTATCTCCCGAAAAATAATTGTTAGTGTTTTTATTGGGATACCATTAAATTGCTAAATTAACTTAGGAAAAGCTGATATCTAGATGATGTTGAGACATCTTATTCAAGGAGGAACATCGTTCCATTTGTTCAAGTCCAATTTTGCGTCTTGTAGGAGTATTTTATAATTTTCTCAATATAGGTTTTACACATTTCTGGTTTATTTCTAAGTGTTGTATCTTTTTTGGTTGCTATTCGGTTTTCTCTTCCATTATAGATTTTAAGTGGCTGTTATTTGTGTATATGAAGGCTATTGTTTTTGCATGTTAATTTTCTATCCTTATATCTTGCTGAATTCTTTTACTGTTTGAGTTTATCATTAATTTGCTAGAGTTATGCAGGTATATTACATGTCATCTGCAATCAGAGACAGTTGTACTTCATTTTTTCCAGTTCTATGGGTCTGCTACTCTAATTGCACGTCTAATAGTCCCGGACAATGTGAAATGGTTGTGGATGTAACGAGCAGCCTCGTCTTACTCCTGACTTGCTGGGAAGGCATTTAGTGTTCTCTCATTAAGATGCTGGCTTTAGGATCCAGGTGTATATGTGTATATATATCTTTGTGTGTGTGTATATTAGAAAGGTATGGATATGTATGTTTAAGGAAGTATCTTTCAATTCTGATTTCACAGGATATATGCCTTATCTATCTATCATCCATCTCTATCTATGATCTATCATCTTTCTATCATCTATATATCTATCATTTATGTATCTATCATCTATCTATCTATCTTTCTATCTATCATCTATCTATCTATCATCATCATCATCTGTCATCTATCTATCCATTCTTCTATCCATCTGGTTCTTCTTTACTTCATTTAATGCTTTTCGTTCGGAACCAGGAGGGTCCGGCCTCCTCCTACTGAAATGTCTCTCTAGCGCCCTCTACTGGCAAATCTTAACACAATGCCCAGGTGGCAAAGTAAAGGTATTTAAAAGGTTCATTTCTCAGGACAGCAACGAAGGGAGGATTTGGAGTTGAGAAGCAATAAGCTGAGAATTATTTTTGATTTAAACAGTTAATTACATTTTAAAGTTATTTTAAAAACATTGTATACTTATCCACATATTTGTCCTTTCCAGTGCTCTTCATTCTTTCATGGGGGTCCAAGTTTCCATCTAGAATCATCTTGTTTCTGCCTAAAGAACTACTTTACAAATTTCTTTAGCGAAGGTGATAAACTTTCGCACCTTTGTTTGTCTGAAAAACATCTTTATTTTGCTTTCATTTTTGTAGGATTTTTTTTTTTTTTTTTTGCTTTTTGAAAGATAATATGACGTTTCCCCCCCAGCACCTTAAGGACATCTTTCCGTTGTGTTTTGGCTTGCATGATTTCTTCTTTTTAAACTTATTGTCTAGAAATAATTGCAAACTTACAAAAATAATAGTTTCCGTATACCCTTCCCCTAGCTTCCACATATTCCATAAGCACAAGGATCAAAACCAGGAAATCAGATTGGTACTAGATTATACTGATATTCTTCAAATTTTGTCAATTGCCCCACCCTTCTCCTTCAACACCCTGTCATCAGTCTCAATGACAGCTACTTCTTACAGGAAGAGGACCTGGGGCAGACTGGGGGAACCTCCCCCTCCCCAGAGCATTTCTGTGGGGTCCCCCGTGTCCAAAGTCAGACGGCTCTGCGGCTCCTGGGGGCGCAGCCTTAGGTGGGATTCACAACCTTGACGAGGAAAAGGCTGCTCCACGTGAAGTGGTCGAAGACCAGGAGGAGGAAGGGCCGGTCGAAGCGGACGGTGAGGGGCTCGGACACCGCGTGGGCGGTGATCGCGGCGGGGGCGTTTGCCCTCGCGCCCTTCTCGTCCAGCTGCAGCCTGGACTGATGCAGCACCTGTTGGGTGGGGACGGGAGGCGGTGGCGGAGCGTCCGCTCTGCGTTGGGAGCCTTCCTCGCCGCCTCGCCCGGGCTCCTCCCACCCTCGGTTTTAGGGATGGGACAGCGAAGCGGAGGCTCAGAGAAGGTCACCTGCCGGCTCCTCGTCTAAGTGGCGGCCCCAGGACTGGAGCCGAGGCCTGTCCGCCTCCAGAACGCGGGCTGCTGGACTGCCTCCCCAGAAAGCCCGCGGGTGGAGCCTCTCCGTGGAGGTCGGGGGTCTGGCGGCCCGAGCTGGACTTCAGCGTCCGTGTGGGCACTCCTGACCGGGCCCTGGGCGGGCACAGGGAGACCTTTCCACTCTGCTAGGTAAACGCCAGGGTTCAGGTTATGCAAAGTGCCCGCGCCTGCTCTGTGTGGAAAAGGGCCATCTCTGACTGCTGAAACGGTTCTTGTGATCACAATTAGAAGGAAAGCAGCAAAGCGCTTGAGTAGCTTGTATCAAGTCTCGGGTGGATCAGAACTGGCTAATTAAATAACACACCCTATGGGCCGGGGACTCGCATTCACTGCACAGCAAGGAACTGCAGGCTCTGAGCGGCTCTGGAAATAGGCACGTGGCTGGGCAGAAGCTGGGATAGGAACCCCTGCGGTGTCTCAGAAATCTGAGGTTTTGAGTCAAATAGAGCCTAGGTCAGATGTCAGACTACTTCCTAGCTCTGTGAGTTATTACCCTCCCGGAGCCAGAGATTCCTCCTCCGAGAAACTGGGATAACCCCCACCTAACACGGAGGTAGCTGTACTGACTCAGTCCCCACACACCGCGCATCTTATCCAGCACGTCCCGTGTGCCAGGGAGCACGGGGTCAGAGCCTGTGCTTGAGGGAGGGGGCTGCCACTACAGCCTCCTCCTGTCCTCTCTGTTTTGTCACCTGTAAGGTCCTGTGCGGGCAGGGCCACGTGTGCGCAATGGAGGCAGACCCAGTGCCTAGCACAGTTTGGGGCCCACAGTAGATGTTCAGTAGATGTTTTCTGAATGCGTGAATGAATCACAGACCACGAAGCTGAAGACGAGGACAATGAACGTAATGGCAGAAGGCTTCTGTGACCTCGTGTAGACAAGTCCCCACTTCCCGGTTCCTTTTTGTGGGGGGCCGCTCACAGTGCAGCCACGACGAATGTGTTGTTCACAGTGCCCCCTCGGAGTGGCCTGGTAGAGCAGGCAGACGTCCAGACTGCAGCTCTCCCTTGTCACCATCTTCCTGTGTGACTTCAGGGACGTCACATTTCCTTCTGAGCCTCCACCAAGCCTCTTGTAGGACTAGGGGCTGGGACAAGCCCTGGGGCTCCCAGACTGGGGCCTAGAGGCCTCCTCATGAATGGGTTCCATGTTCCTTACTATTATTTGTATTGTGAATTTGGGGAGAAAGATGGGCTCTAGAGACACTTACCTTCAGCCGGGTGGAGACACTGGCCTCTCTGGTGATGCCTGAGAAATCTGCCTAGTTGTCGTGCAAGTCTGCAATGCCCAAGTCCCTCAGGATGTCCCTGAGGTCACAGGCTCCGGAGATGGAGACCTTCGGGACGTACAGGTTCAGGTGTCTGCTCGGCGGGGGAGCAGATGGGGTTAGACCTTCCCGGGGCTGGGCCTGGCCAGCCCGACCCTCATTCGCCCTGCAATCCCTCCTGACACTGCCTCCCAGCCGGACATGCTCTTTGAGGAGGGGGAGGGGGCAGGACAAGAGGCAGGATCGCCTCTCCCCCCACCACACAGGCAGCTTCCTCTTTGGGCCTCTGAATTGCAAACTCTTTTCTTCTCAGATCTTTCTTTGAGCTGACTCCACCTGTGATACGCTGGACCACTGGACATTGAAGACAAGGGTCCCTAAAGGAGTCCTTGTGGTCCCCCAAGCACCCCCTGGCAGACGCTGAGGAGTCGAGGAAGCAGCCGGCTGGGAGCAGGGGTCCTGGCCCCAGTTATGCCACCCATGCTCTGTGGCTTTAGCCAAGTCCTGTCCCTCTCTGTGCTCGTGTCCTCATCAATACAGCAAGGCAGCACAGCACAACAAGGGCCTCTCTCAGGGCCCTGCAGCAGGTTCCACTGGATACAGCAGGTTTCTAGAAAGGTAGGTGGAATCAGGCTGGGGCTGGTGCTGGGGTGGGCACCTGCACGTTTTTACCTATCAAGGCAGTAGTTTCATTTAAAAATTTCTTCCTTTTCCTGCTCTCCAGAGGGAGAGAAGATGCCAGAAACCCTGAAGCTGGGGGTGTCAGCCAAAGGGCCTGGGCTCTCCAGCAGGAGCAGGGAAGGCACGAGACCTTCTCTTCACTAAGCAACAGCAAAAACTATTCCCTTCATATACTCTACTAAAATTTGTTTTTCTGGATCTCTATTTTGGGAGACATTGCTTATTGTATGTCCCTCCCTGGTAGGGATTTATAACACACATTAAGACACTAAAGGCTCTGAGAAGTCCTGCAGAGAAGATGATGATTTGACTGTTGAACCCATCACTCCCTAACTTCATTTGATCGTGGAAGTATTTTAACAGTTGTGTGTAGAAAACTGAGTAACATGCTGAGATGCACTGTCATGTCCTATCTTACACTACCAAGGAGACTTAAAGACTGTTTGTGAATACTTTTGGGTGATTCCATTTGAAAGAGCTCAGGCTGGTGTTAAAACCTACCATGAAAGTGACCCCAAATGAGCACATGGTGACGGAAAGGCAGCTTTGACTCCTGAGAGGAAATGTCCCCGGTAGTCATCTGCCAGCTCCCCCTGGACCCAGCCCTTCCCTGCGGGACTGACCTGCTGTTTCCCTCTCTCCTGTGACTCAGCCCCACGTGCCCCAGGTCTCCCGGCACACGCCCACCACCTCACTGGGCTGACTTCCCCCCGCGTGCACTGAGCACTCTTTTTCCGGCACTTTGTAACGTGGCTCCTTCCTGAAGGGTGCCCTCCAGCCTTGCCTTGTCCTCCTCAGACCTCAGTCATCACTCCGGGCTTGCTTCCTCGGTGAAGACGTTGTGAGCGCGTCTCCTCGAGTTCCAGTGGTCTCGGTCAGGATGGGCGGGGCTGTGCTGCAGTAACAGAGACGCTCAGAACCTCAAGGGCTCAACACAGCGAAGGTGATGTCTCGCTCTCTCCACGTGTCTCCTGTGGGGCGAACGCGGGGCTCTGCCCCTCGTGGTGAAGCAAGGACCAGGCTGAAGGAGTCACATTCCTGCTCGGATCTTCTGTTTCTAGCTTCTGTGCTCAGTCCTCATGTAACGATTTCGATAGCAAGCATGATACCCACAGCACCAATCACAAGACGGCTGCTGCCACCTGAGTGCCTGCTCTGGGCACCTGTCCAGCTTTATTAAACAGCCCTTCCTCCCTGCCTGAGTAGCAGACCAACTGAGGGAAAGGACAAAACAAGGACTACGGGGACACGCAGCGCCTTCGTTTCTGATAAAGCTGGTATTGGAGCCTGGGGCTTAGTTCTGCGGGACAGCGGGCTTCCAGAAACTGGCCCCTGAAATAGCAGCTTCATGCCCCGCAGCACTGTGAGACCAAGGCTGGGCCTCCCCGTGGCCAGACACCCAGGCCGCAGGAAGACTTCTGGGCTGCCAGGCCCAAGACAGGAGCCACTGTAGAAACAAGCCATCTCATGGAGTCCACATGGAAACTCCGCAACGTAGATATTCTTTCTCACCTTTTGCAGATGGGGAAACTGAGGCACAGAGAGGTTGAGGAATCCCCCCAGAGTCGCACAGGCTGCTGTCTCAGAATATCTCTCGTGCTATAACACTGCCAGTCTCCTGCCACCCTGGGCTGCTCCTGTGTCCTGCTGGGGAGGGAGCTGCCTTGGTGAGAGTGCCTAGCTCTAATTTCTCCATCAGTCCTCCCAGACTTGGCTCAGTTTCATTCAGAAGCCGTCCAGGCAGGGCCTGGCTGTGAGTGCGGCCCGTGCTCTGCCTGCTGCCCCGATTGTGACTACCCAACAAGGAGCAGCAACAGAAAGGCCCCAGCCTCTAAAGGGGCTCCCACGTGGTTCAGCGTGCGGGTGTTTGTGGATCGTTTCTGAGGGCTCCGGAAGGGACTGAAGGTGCACACTCCCCACGAAGCAAGGGATCTAAGGATTCTGCACCCGATTCCAGAGCGTGGGGGGTTTTTCCCACCACCAAACAATTCTCCAACCCCAGATGGGTGTCCTAATATTCAACTCAACTCCGATACCGTCCACCTGGAGACAGCACCTGATCCCACAGGTTAAGGGCTCAGTCCCACGAGACTGCCCCCCACATCCCACACTTCAGATGCCAATCGCAAGTCCAGGTTGTCACCTGTGCTTCTGACCCACAGGCTGTAGAATGGAGCTTCCCACAGCCCCCTCACTGAGTCAGTTAATTTGCTAGAACTCAGGGAAACATTTTACTTACTGGATTATTGATTTATTGTAATAAGATTTAACTCAAGAACAGCCAGATGGAAGAGATGCAGAGAGCAGGGTCCGGGGAAAGAGCCAGGAGCTCCCGCGCCCTCTCCCAGCTCATCACTCTCCCAGCACCTTCACGTGATCACCATTTGGAAGGCTCTGGAACTCTGTCCTTTAGGTTTTTATGGAGGCTTCATGACATAGGCATGATTTATTAAATCATTGGCCACTGGTGATTGAACTCAATCTCTAGCTCTCTCCTCTGCCTAGGGGTCTGGGGTTGGTTCCCCTGGCAACCAGCCCCCATCCCTAGATGACATAGGAGCTTCCCTAAATCCACCTCACTAACATAACAATAAAACCTTTATGGTGCACATCACTTAGGAAATTCCAAAGGTTTTAGGATCTCTGTGCCAGAAACAGGGATGAAAACTAAATACATATTTCTTATTATAAGTCAGAGTATCGCAGCCCCGTTCATTACGTGTTATCCACCACCATGGACCACCGTTCGAGGAGGGACCTGCTCTCCTTCTCCCTGTGTCCAGGATACCGCAGATACCCTGCAAATATTTGTTTTTCCTTGTGTGTGCCCACCCCATGGTTTGTGGAGAGGATCAAGTGAGCTCATGACATGCAAACCAACATGAGATCTGTGTTTCCTGCCTCTGAATCAGCGCACACGTGTGAGAGCCCAGAAGCACCCCTGACCTTTGTCCTCATTTGATGCTTGAGGCTCAGTCAGGACAGAGCTTGCACTTCAACTCAAATGTTCATTTATTTGTGCTTAAATCTCACTGGTGTGTCTTTTCCCTGCAAACTGTCAGAGAGGTGTAAATGTCACTACTGTGTCGTCCGCACTGAGCCGGGGCCTGCTCGTGTGTATCCCTCTTCTGTGTCTCAGGGCAGAGCTGGGTCCCTGCCTGGAGATGGAAACTGATCTGGAACAGCCCAGAACCCCCAGCAGCTGTGCTTCAGCTGGGGTTAGGGCAGAGAAGTGGACCCTGTGAGGACTGCGAGGTTGGAATCGTCCATACGGTCTGAGCTGGACTGGAGAATGTATGATGTCATGGCAGCCCAGGCCTCAGAGTGAGGGGCCTGCCTTCTGGGCTGTGCTGGCGGGTCTTCCAACCCGCTGGGCCTCCATTTCCCCAACTGTAAATTGGGGAAAATGCTTCCCAGCCTGTGATCTTCAAGGACCTCTTTTGAGGGTGAGACTAGACAGTGAATACATTTAAAAACTCCAAAGAACAGGCGACGCTGAGGTTTAGGCTGTCCTGCCTGATGTCTGGCACACTCCCGTCCTCCTGATGACAAGGTTGCCCAAACACTTTGCTGGTCCCGTGAATGGACCGTGGTGGTTCCCATATGAGCCAAGGAATGCCCCTGTGGGAGCTTGAAGCTGGTTTGAATTGGGTCTCTGCCAAGCAGAGTCCAGAGTAACGTAATGACAGGCCACTCTTCAAGGTAAATGACGGTGTCTTAGGTGAACGTCCTCAGCTCATTCAGCCATCTTGGCGCTCCCTGGACTCAGGAATTCCGCTGGCCTTGCGCCTGCCCCTTTCCTCCTGCAGAGCGCCAGTGTCGGGGACTGCGAGGTGTGCTCCAGGCTGTGAGCTCTTTAAGCTCGGGTGGGAAGAGCTCTAGAAGGAAGCGGGATCTTCTTGCAGAGGCTGCCTGGGCGTGTGCTGTGGGCGCCCAGCATTCTGCACCCTTCGAGGAGGAATCTAGCTCTGTCTGAGTCCAGCGTGGCCGTCTGGTAGGTGGCGTGGGTGATGTGGTGAGGTTTGGAGGAACAGGTGGAGCCCTTGCCGCCAGCTCTGCCACTAACCAGCTCCGTGACCTTGAGCAAGACAACCAGCCTCTCCGAGCCTCGGTTTCTTCATCGGTACCATGTGCCTATGAGAGGAGAGCAGCTGCACTCGCGACATCACAGGGCTGCTGTGAGATTAAACAAGAAAACGCTGGATAGCCCCTCCCAGGGAGCCGGGCTTACAGAGGGAGCTCATGGATGCAACAAAAACAGTCCCTGGTATTGGCACCTGCTCTGCTGTCCTTTAAAACCTGTTTCAACTATCTGACGTGAACCTCACACCAACCCAAGGTCGGTTTTATAAACACGATGAGGACATGGAGGCTCAGAGAGGGCTGACAACTCACTAAAGTCACACAGCTGGAAAGCGGCAGAGTCTGAGCTTGATCCAGGGCTCTAGACCCTCGGGTCTGGTGTGATTCTAGGTGCTGACGATGTTGGTGTCAGTAATGGAACTGGTGGAAGGTGGAAGTCTCTAGGCAGAGAAAGCTCAAGAGGATATGAGGCTTATTTGGGAAACAGTGAATCCTTATCCATTGTATTAAATTATGTGACATGACACATATGTGGCCATTTTGACTTAAAAGGTGTACATTTCACATGACTCAACCTAGGTCTTTAGGTCCGCGTCGTCCCCAGTGAGTGGCTCAGGTGGTGACGACTGGATTTGCGTGGGACAGGGCAGCCCTCCCACAGGACACGCACATTCCGCTGGGAGTTGAGGGACTGGCTCCCTCAGCCTGGGGGTCCAGCAGGGCTCCCTGACGGCTGCGGCCCTTCAGCAGGGCCCTGGAGGGCGGGAAGGAGCCACACGGCCCTTCCTGAAAAGGGCTACTCCCAGGACGGCCTCTAGCTGTGGCGCAGGAGCTGTGGTTTCCCTCTGAAGACCCCAGGGTGGGCCAGGGAGCAGGTTGAAATGTGGCCCCCATCAGAACTTAGCCTAGGGAGGGCCGGTGGGGCCAGCGAGGGTCAGTGGTCTGCTCTACTTTCTCTCCCACGACCCAGGGATCGTCAGAATGACTCTCCAGAGCCATCCGGGGCCCCTTGGCCAAAGGGTGAGGGAGGAGGAGAGCACACAGGGCAAGAGTCTTGGGGGCCTGACAGTGCTGGGCGCGTTTGAGCAGGTGATGCACCCTCACCTGGGTCTCCTCACCTGGGGAGAAGAGTAACGAGGTCGAGGATTCCTGGGGCAGAGGTGAAGTGAGGAGGACGGAAGTGTGTACTCCCAGTCCAGCCCCACTGGACAGGGCTCCAGGGAAATCAGCCAGAGCCATTTACAGAAAAGACCCGTGAGCTGTTGGGGTCCAAGCCTGGCTCAGGTGACGATGTGGGATGGGAAGGACACCTGCTTTTCTCCCTCTGCTGCTGCAGATGTGGCAGCTCCATGTCCCCGCAGAGCTGAAGGCCCCGGGGGCAGCAGGGAGGCAGCCTCGTGGGCGGCACTGGCAGCCCCGCGGGGTGAGGGGCTCGTACAAGGCGGCGGGGGGTGCAGTGAGCACTGGCAGGGGTGGGAGCTTAGCAGGTGGAGCTGGTGGACGCGTGGTGGAGGTGGGGGCCTCGGGCTGGTCTCTGAGCCCGAGAGAGGCCCCCTTGGGGATTCCCAGACAAGACTGGGAGGCCTGGAGCTTTCCCATGTCAGTAAGCTGTGGGTTTCGGCCAACATTTCATCGTGGCCTAGCTAGCACGGGGCCTGGATGGTGTCAATGCCTGATCGATATTAATACAGCGGACACAAGAAAGATTGCTATGACCTGGGGTCACACACATCCTGAGGACGTAAAGGGAGACTCAGAGACAAGAGGATGAGGGACTTGCACGTCACACTCAAGCCTGGGCCGGGTCAGCCATTCTTTAATGTCCTCTAGGGCGGGGGCCTGGCCTGGGGTGGGGGCTGAACCAGAGAGGAAGTTATGTTTTGGTGGGATCCACCACCTTTCCCACGAAGAGGGGACTCTTGGTGTATCTGTCATAGATGATTAAGACGAAGGGCCTGTTGAACTCCACATTTGGGGGTGACAACACACTTGTCAACTTGACGATTTCCACGAGAGTGGCCCCGGCAGCTTCAGTCCCTTTCTCGTCGACGGTCAGCACAGCCTTGTGCACTGCCTGGAGGGGAGAAGCACAGAGGCCTGTCCTGAGCAGGGGCAGGGGGCCGCCCCCCACCCGGGCCTGGGAGCAAAGCCCAATGAGGAGGGGTGACCGGGAGGGCTCAGTCACTCAGGCCTTTCTCCACTCGGCCTGTCCCTCCCCGTCCTCGTCCACCCTCCCTGCGGGGGCACACAGGCCTTTCTCCACCTCCTCAAGGCCGTTGCCTGACTGCACCAGCGCAGCCTCACGTCTCCTCCCTGAGCAACACCCTCAGCCTCCCTGGGAAACAGCCCACAACCTCAGGAGGAGAAGATGTTCTTCGCTTCATCCTCCTTGGCACGTCTCTTGTTTCTAGTAGCAGATTTTAAGCTCCTTGGGGACGAGGACTGAGACGGGGACCTTCACAGCACCTAGTCCACAACCAGGTGCTCACTTCACACTGTCATTGACCCTCAGTTGTCTCTGGTCACCTTGAATTCTCCCGAATAAATGGCGTCTCAGCCAAAATCACGTTCACTTGGACTCAGCGATTCGCCAATAGCTCCCAGCGTCACAGGACGCCGGGGCCAAAAGTCCTCTGACATCCCCGAGCCAGGGGCTGACTTTGTGAATATGGTCCATCGAGGCCCAGAGAAGGGAAGGCCCTGAACGAAGACGAGACAGAGGGAGAGGCTCACCACCTCAGAGGAGGCCCCTACAATGCCCGAAGCCCGTGAGGCGCCTCCTGCACTCAGTCCTCTGACCGCACTCCAGTCTGGGTGACTCCAGTGGCCGTCCTCAGAGGACCTCCATCTGCAGGTGTGTTTGTGTGCTCACACTCACCCCTGAGCTGCGGCCCCCGGACACACTCTGACCTACAGACACAGGGACAAACTCACCTTAGACACCTTCAGGGGCACATCCTCAGTGATCCCCGAGAGGTCAGCCTGGTTGCTGAAGACCTTGGTGATGCCCAGGTTGCCCAGGACCTTTATCAGATCGTAGGTTCCAGAAATGGACAGTTTGGGCAAACGTAAATTCACGAAACTGTCACAATGGTTAGAAAACAAAGGAGTTTCAGAGCAATGAATGTGTTTCCTTTCTGGGCGTTTCTCCCACTTAGTGCCCTGTCCCCCTGCCCACACGAGGACGCGAGGTCAGCCTGGGTTTATTCTATTTTTAGCTCCTCCACACCCGTGTCGGAGAATGTTAGGATCACAGGGACCATCCTGTCCTGCAAAGCCTCTCCAACGCCATCTCCTCTGAGAAGTGTCGGGGTCTGAGTGACATCTGTTCAGTCAATGATGAGTGACTGCGGGGCTGGTTTTCAGCCCTAGGTTTCCATGGAAACAAAGTGTGGCCCCAGGAGGGTCTGACAGGTGAGCTGACTGGCACTCGGGGTCTGTCTGAGCCGTTCTGGATTCAGCCCCTCCTTGTTCTGTTCACTCAGCCTCTGGTGCAGGAAGACGGAGGGGGTGTGGAGAGGTACTAAAACTTCCTGTTTCATATTAACCTGTCCTCTTGTCTATTTTTATTTTCATATATATACGTTTATTATGCTTCTATATATGATTTATTTTACCTATTTTATTTCATTTGATTATTTACATGTATTTATATGACATATATTTATATATTGATGGATATTTTTATAATGTACATAATGGAATAGTGTAGGGGGGTGGGCATTTTATGAATATGGGGATATGCACTAATTTGGGGCGCATGCTCAGGTATGACTTCGCTACGAGAGCCCCAATCCGGCCACACTGATCTGGTGACAGAGGAAGCCCAACACTCTCAAACACGTGCTGCAGGTCGCCACTCCGGGCCTTCCCTTTTCCGGCCTCTCCGAACAGGTTCCCCTCCCCAGCCATGACCTTCCCTCCTCTAACTCCACATCAACTGCTACCCTGCCGGGAAGCCCACCTCTTCCTTTTCGGTTCTCCCACGGCGTGGGTTGGTGTTGCTCGCCCTGCACTGGGCCCGGGCACCAGGGAGGGGCAGTGTCCGTGCTGGGGAGGAAGTCCCCCGGGACAGGACTCTGGCCTCCTCACCCATGGGCCCTGTCCCTCCCATTGAGCCTGGCTGGTCTCCCTGAGCTGACGCTGGCCTCTGTCTGGAAGCACTAGGTCGTGCACAGGGGCTGTGGCCCGCGGGATGTGTGTCCACCCTCCCATCCTCTGGCCAGGCCTCGTGTGGCAGCTCCCGGGTGAGCCCTGGTTGGAAAGTCACCTTGAGGATCTGTTTTCCAGGAACGTGGCGAGGATTTCCTTGCTGAGCGTGTCCTCCAGGTGCTGCAGTCTCCCCTGGTCGGGCAGGATGAAGAAGGCGGTGGCGTTGCCCACGTAGTCCAGGAGCAGCACCCAGCTGGAGAGAGTGTCAGAGTGGTGGACGTCAAACCGGCCGTGGCCTTTCATCATGGGCACCCTGACTGTGGTGTTCTCGTCCACATGGAAGTCCTCGTCTGTGGTCAACTTAGCCTCGAAGGGCTTCTCCCATTTGCCTGGAGAGAAGGGAAGGTGGGCATCAGCCAGGGTGGGAAGAGGTTTAGAAAAGTCTAGTAGAATAAAAGAGCCCTGACGCTCTGAGGTGAGATGCTTCTCTCTGAGCCTCAGCTTTACCATCTGTAAAATGGGGCTAAAGCAAAGTCAGTCTCCGGAAAGGACTTTTGTGAGGATAGCGCAAGACGGGAGTAGGATCCAGAATTTCTAGATTGGCCTCTGTAAGGGATGCTGCTCTGGCTGAGCAGAGTAAGCATTTTTACTTGTATTTCATGCTTATTTATTCGAGGGTGGCTTAGGAGATTCTAAATGAAAATTATTGGCACCAGTCTTGATTGGCACCTCTTTGCCTGAGGCTCCCTGCCCCTTGTTACCCAGCAGTTCTCATCATTCAGGGAGATCATTCTTGTTCTTAACCTGATGGCCTTTTCCTGGACCAACACATGAAATGTGGACGCCTGGGCAGCTCCCCTCTGCTAGACCAACAGTCACCACCCTGGCAAGTCAGGATGGGCAGAGCCCCAGGGACCCAGAGCCCAATGTTCTCATTGGACGGGAGATGGAGATGGAGGCTGGAGAGGTGATGAGGCCCACCTCAAGCCCACAGCAGAGCTGGGACCTAGATGTGCTGACTCCAGCTCGGCCCTCACCATCGCACTGTTGCCTCAAGAGCAAGGAGCCAACAGTGTGGAGGAAGCAGCCCCCGGGTTTGACTCTCACCTCCCCTACCCCCAGCTATTCCTGTGGACTGTTTAAACTGCCTGAGGATGCCCTCTGGGGCCCACAGGTTCCTGACAGTGTCAGCACTCAGAGGGAGGAAGGCTGAGATCAAGTTTAGTTGAGCACCTACTATGTGAGCATGTGGTCCCATGTTCTCTGCAATGTGTTCAATTCTTACAGAAACCTGACAAGGGAATTATTATGTCCATGTTACAGAGAGGAAACTAGAACCTCCAGGAGGTAAAATGACTTGCCCATAGTCAAACAGCTGAGAAGCAGTAGAGGAAGGATTTGAACCCTGGTCTTTCTGACTCCAAAGCTGTCACTGTCTCTACTACACTAGAGTTGTTCAAAGTATGTTTCATGAAACACTATTCCCTTCATACACTCTGTTACAATCTGTTTTTCTGGATCTCTATTTTGGGAGACATTGCATACGGAAGTCCCCTCCCTGGTAGGGATTTACAATGCACAATTGGACACTAAAGGCTCCAAAAAGTCCTGCAGAGAAGACAATGATTTGACACATGAAACTGTTGAACCCATCATTCCCTAACCTTATTGGATTGTGGGAAGTTTTTTAGTGGTTGTGTGTGGAAAATCGAATAACACAACCTGAGATCCTATCCTGCACTGCAAAGGAAAGTTTAAGAACTGAGTGTTTGAGAATATTTTTGGCTGCTTCCATGGGAACAAGCTCAGGTTGGTTGTGCAACCTTACCTTTAAAGAAAATGTAATTCACCAGAGCTAAAAGTGCATCTTCGCTAAGTTCTTTGACCAAATCCACAATTTTTCCTTGGGTTCCCTTTTCTACATAATCGTTGATCTGTTTCTTGGCCGCTTCGGTGTCCTTGAAGTTGATGGAGAAGGCTTCTGAGTGGTACAGGTTCTTGACATCCTTCAAAAACTTATTCACTAGCTTCGCACTCTCATTGATGAACAGACCATTGCCCATGGTCAGCTGCAGCTGGTTATCCGGCCGGTTGAGGGTGAGGAGAAGATGCTGGAAGCCTTCGTGGATCTGAGCCTCTGCTTGCTCAGTGAGGTTGAAATTGAGGCCCTCCAGGATCTGGGTGTGAGTGTCACACTTGGCCCCCAGGGAGAGCATCGCAAAGGCTGTGGCGATGCTCACTGGGGAGAAGAAGATGTTGGTGGTGTCAGGCTGACGGGCCACATGGTGGTACAGGCTGATGGCAAAGTCAGCCAGGTTTGGGGCAATCTTGTGGCAGGGTAGCTCCTGCTGTTGTTTGTGATCATGCTTGGAGGCATCTGTCTCCTGGACAGCATCTCCCTGGGGATCCTGAGCCAGGGAGCCAGGTACCAGGCAGCACAGGCCTGTCAGCAGGAGGAGGCCCCACATGATGGAGGAGGGCATTGTCCTGCAAGAGAGAGAGGGGCACCAAGCCTGAGTCAGGCCACACGATGAGTCCCTCGCCACTGATCAGCACCATGGAGAGCAACCACAGTTTATCAAACAGCTACTATGTGCCAGGCCTGTGCCAAGCACTTTCTACACCGTCATCACTGAAAGACTCAGAACTATAGCAAAGACTTTGACGGTCTCACCCTATGCCAAGCTCCCTTCTAAGCACCTGACTGTCTTGTCTCATTGCCCTCTTGTAACAATCCCATGAGGCAGGTCACATGACAAGTCTCGATTTACAGATGAGGGGACCAAAGGCAAGGGAGGTGTGAGTCACCTGTCCAAGGCCACAGAGCAGAGAAGTAGCAGGACCAGAGTGTACACCCGGGGAGCCCGGGCCTGGAGTCCACGCTGTTGACAGCTCCACTAACATCGGCAATGGCCCCGAGGTGCAAGTGCCACAGACCTTAGTTCACAAAAGAGGAAACTGAGGCACAGGAAGCATACTGTACATGCACATGATTACCCAGGAGGCAGGCCCCATCAGGCTCAGGGGTGATTGGGAAAGCCTGCAGAGGGCTGCCGTGGAAGTCGGTTATTTAATGGACAGAGGCGCTGTTGCCCAGAGGGGAAAAATCTTGCCCAATGACACACAGCCAGAACACAGTGGAGCTTTGAGGAAACACAGCAGGGGAGTTGTGCCCACTTACCACCCAGGGTGGTCCTCAGCCCCTAGGAGATATTCCTGAGCCAGAGGGCTGCCCTCACGTGAGTCTGTGGTCTCAGCTACAAGAACGGGCTGTGGTCCCTTCAGTCAGCTTAGCTTCTCATCCTGGCCACTGCCTGTGTCCCAGCTCTGGGCTCAGCAGTGACGTGGGAGTTAGAGACGCTGGTCTCTCCAGTAAATTGAGGTTTGTGTGTGGTGGGGGTAGAGGTTGAAAAAGCATCTCTTCTCTTCAGACAGACCTGGGTTCTACTCCGGGCTCTGCCACTACCAGCTGTGTGACCTAGGACAAGTCATTTAGTCTCTCTGGTCCTCATTTTACCTTATACAGAAAGTGAGGTTGTTGAGAAAATTTAGTGAAAAAAGTCTAGACACCAAACCTTCCACTGAAGGGATCTGAGGGAGCAGCTCTCTGAGGGAGAGGCTGGTGAGGGTGGCCAACTTGAGGGGTTCAGAGGATAAGCAGGGGCGGGAGATGTGCTCTACGGCTGGGGGGAGACGATAGGGAGCGGCAAGGCCTGTGGCTCAACCTGCAAGTGCAGGCTCTACCTGGCGACGGTCAAAGTCAGCGTCACCCACAGCAACACGGAGCCCGCCCCGCCCCACGGAGCTCCTCTGCTCCAGACACGCCCAGCCTCGGGCCACCAGTCTGCAGCCCCCGACGTGAACCTGCTCTCCTCAGAGGTGGGAAACTGAGGTCCCAGCAGAGGAGAAGTGCCTGCGACCACCTAGCTAGTTATTACTCAGAGAACTAAAACACATCCCCAAAACCTCGTGTGGGGGAGCCAACCAGAGATGAGGCAGCAGATGGGGAGGCACCCGGAGGTGCATGGGTGCCTTTAAACCAGAAGAGTGAAGGCGTCACAGTGAATGTCCAGAGCCCGGGGCAGGGGAGCATCTTTGCCAGGAGGGAGGGTGAGGTGAGTGTCCCCTTGCCTAATCTCACACCATTTCCTCCCAGGAGCAGGAAAGGAGCAACCAAGAGCAACCCAGCGGGGTCCAGGGACATCAATGCGGCACAGGGTCATGACCTGCTGACACCTGGCACTGAACAAGCCCAGGTGTGAGCCAGGCCTGCCACTTACCGACCAGTGGCCTTGGCAAGTGACATCACTGCTGTGAGCCTCGGCCTCCTGTCTGGGAAGTCGGGAAAAGAATCTCTTGCGGGGCAGACATGAGGGACGGACAGGTGATCGGTGGGCGCACCCCCCAGGTGTGGAGGCCCTCCCCGCACCTGCTCACTGGCGGGGATGACACATGAGCACTGGTGGATTTCTTCCTGGCTGGTTGCCACCTCACCCAGGACCAGAGAAGAGGCCCCTGCTCAGCACTGAACCGCCTCTGAGTTTGGAAAATTTAAAATTCAGTTCTCCAAGTATTTAGTTACTGCCTCTTAGCTGTGAAGCCCTGTGCCCGGCCAAGGTCAGCATCAGCATCACCGTCCTCAGTGTCACACTTGGTCACAACGGGTATTTCATGTGCACTGTCTCATCTACACTCTCCTCAAAGCTCACCCTAGGAGGTGGGAATTATTATTAGCCCCGTTGTATAGATGGAGAAACTGAGGCCTACTGAGGTTAAGTCACTTACAGAAAATCACAGAGCTAGTTGCTTATGGGACTGGGATTTCATCCTAATCGGCATTTAGATTCCAGACCCTTCTGTGTGTATAAAGCTGAATCCAGAGGACTTGAAACAGAAAACCTCAAAGGTGGCCTGGCTGAATGAAGAGGGGCAGCATCGCTCTGTGGCTAAGGTCGGAGGCTGCAAGGCCAGAATCCCTGAGTTCAATTCACTATCAGCTGTGTGACCTTGGACGAGTTACTTAACCTCTCTGAACCTGAGTTTCCTGGAGATGATAAAGGTGAGCTTGCTCATGGAGCTGTTGTGCAAACTAAATATTCACAAAGCGCCAAGGAATGCCTGGCTCACAGCCAGCTCCCAGGCAGCATCAGCCACCACAGATGTTCTTGTGGATCTTTCGGAGTGCTGGGTGGTGGCCTGGCCGTGGTCATCTTTGTAGGCCCCATCTCCAAAACCAACGACAGAAAAATCACATCCTTCCAACTCTCCAGAGACCAGGGCCGGTGGAGGTGGAGCGAGGGGAAAGAGGGCAAAGGTCATCCACGTTTTGCCAAAGAGGACAGAGAGGTTGAGCGACCGTCCAGGGTCACCCAGCACCAGAGAAGCCTGGAGGCCAGCCCCGGCTTCCCGTTCCCCAACTGGCGCCTGACACCCGAGAGGATTACGCTGACAGTAGCAATGGGATGGGGAGCGCGGGTTCTAGAACTAGGCGGCCTGAGTTTGAATCCCGGATGCTGTGTGATTTGGGGCAAGTTATGAGCCTCTCTTTCCCCAGTTTCCTCACCTGTAGACGGGAATACCCGCGGTAACTACCTCAGGAGGTTGCTGTGGGCCTTAAACGCGCGACTGCAGGCAAGGAGCTTAGAAGCCGCCTGGCCGGAGCGAGGGCCCAGGAACCCAGCTCGAAGCCCCGACGGCAGTGTCCCTCTCAGGGCTTCCCGTGTCCCCAACTCCCAGAGGCCCCCCGTGCACAGGGAGGCCCACTCTGCCACCTCCAGGCTGAGGCCTGGCACGGTTCTGTTCGGGGCAGGTCTGCAGAGGATGGAGGCCCGGTGCACGGCTGGCACCCTGGGCCTCTGGTCCGGCCTGGCCTCCCCACCAGGTCCCTGCTTGAACCTGGGCTCCTCACTGTCCCTCTCTGGGCCCGTCTTTCCCGTCTGTAGAAAGGGAGGAAGAGACGCACCCAAGCGGTGGGGGAGGTGCTGAGGCTGCGGGGGACACTCTACAAAAAGGCAGGAGCTGTGCCAGCAGAAATGCAGCCCCTCCCGGGGTCCCAGGTCACCAGAGCCAGACACCCACTCCTGCTTCTGCGTACAGAGGCCAGCTCATTCACCAGCAGGTGCTGGGGAGGCCCCGGGCAGGCTGGGGGATCAGGAAGGGACCTCCAGGGCTGCTGTTACCATGACGACAGGACCCAGCCCACCCCGCTCCATCCTCCTGCACCCCGGGGCCTGCCCGAGCAGCACAGGGACACGGAGGCCTCTCTGGGGCTCTGGCCAGCAGAAGACAGACTTACGATTCTCTGTCCCAGGCCAGGGCTGGTGACCAAGGCTTAGGAGACAGACCCCCGTCCTCGTCGTTATTTAAGCATTGGCCCCAGAGCGACGATGGGGGAGGCGGTTGGTGAATATTAACCAGGGTCACCCCAGTTATCTGAAGAGCAAACAGGGACTAAGTCCGTTGGCCGGACACTGAGCCGCCCGCCCACGCTGCCCGTAGGTGCCCTGCGGGGGCAGCAGGCAGCCCTCTGCTCCATATCCCAAAGGAGGTCATTGTATCCGGCTCATAAACCGCATTGTCCTGCGTCCAAGGTGGGGGGCCATGACTCAGACCCTCTTTGGGACAGCATTACTTCGCTGGCCTACACTCCCGCTGGGGAATTCTCAGAGGCCGCCCCACTGGGAGCAAGAGCTACCATTTACTGGGCCACCTTGAAATGCCTACTGCTGAAGATGCTGCCCTGGTGGGGTCGGAGTAGGTTATGAGCCCATTTGGCAGATGGGGAAGTTGAGGCTGGGAGTGGAGAGGCTGGTCATCCCAAGTCACTAAGCCAGCCTCAAATACGATAACTCTCTCAACTTCCGAAGGGGGAAACGGGGCATGTCTGATGCTGACACAGCCACTTTAGGCTGGCGTGGGTGGCCATGGCACAGGTCGGGAGTCAGAGAGTAAATCTATAAGGGAGCGCTGTGCTGCCTCTGGCAAGCTGCTTTCCCTCTCTGAGCCAGGAGGTGTTTTCATCTGCATTGTAGGGATCTGGAAGTCCCACTTCCTAGCGTGGTTGTCAGGGATGTACAAAATAACTTCTGTACAGAGCCTGGCACACAGCAGGCTCTTTATTTTGGGTCTGCACACCCTCTGTTCAGCCCTGTTCCCCAGGTTTCTCTGGGCAGGAGGAGGCTCAGTTCCTGGCCACCCTCGGCCTGTTTCTGTTTTCACTGGATGAGGCTCCTGGCAGACTAGTGGGATAGTCTTTACTGAGACCAATCCACACACTGCTGGAATTTTCCCCTGGAACGTGGCCCCAGTCTGGGGCTGTTGCCGGCCCTTCGGGGCACTGGTGGGGGTTGGGGTGGTGGCGCAGGGTTGAAGCCTGTAGGGCCCCACTTGATGGGTGTCTCCGTCATGTTGACGGTTGTTTCCAATTTTGACTATTACGAAGAAAGCTTCTATGAGCATTCGTGTGCAAGCATTTGTGTGAACATGTTTTCGTTTCTCTTGGGTGGCCTGGCTAGTTGTAAGGTAGTGTATGCTAAAGTTTATCAGGTACTGCTCTCTCTCCTCTCCTTCCCCTTCCCATGTCTGCGAAGGGTTCCAGGGCTGGAGTGGAGAAGCAGTTCAAATCCCAGATCTGCCTTTAAGTGCTGAGAACCTGGAGCCAGTCACTTCATTTACTTTGTGGGGTGGGATGATGATCTTGTCATCGCGAGTTTCCGGTGAGGATTCCATGGGATACTAATCATGATAGGCCTGACTCAGTAAGTATTATTTCCCTTTCTTTCACCCTCGGGTCTGTGTGACAGTTGTCTCAATGGCTGGCAAGTAGAAATTAACTAATTCAGTGGAATTGCTGGGAACAAAAAACAAAATTGCTCTGGGAATTTAGTGAGACATCGATGATTTCCATTCTACTTAAATTAGTTCATTCTCAAGGTCTCGTACTCAACTTTTCACCTTGCAAAGCATTGGGCAAGCAAAGTAAACATTGCTAGATCAACATTGTCTCCTGTGAAGAAGGTCTGTGCAGAGCAAACAATGAAGACATGTTTTCTGGGCCCCCTCTGCCCTCTACCCTCCACCTCTGCCTCTGCTGGGCTGAAAGGGAAGCAGGTAGGAAGGTTCTGTTAAGTGGTTCCACTCAGGCACTGGAAGTTGTGGGATGGGATTAAGGGAGACGTGCCCTCCTCAGGTGGGCTGGAGCCCTCAGGCTCACTGGGCGGGGGTGGGGGGAGGTGGGGCATTCAGAAGGTTGAAGGCTAACATTTTACACACACACGTGCACACACACATGCAGACACTCACAGAGAGACATGTTACCGCCCCCACAGGAGACTCTGGGGTTCCCCTTTCTCGTATGCAGAGCTCTGGAAAATGACGGCCCTGACCCTGCCTGGGACAGCGTGGACTTCTGCAAGAACACGGCATTTGGGGACAGAGAGAGCCAGCCTCAGTTCACTGTGGACAAGTTACTTCCCCCTTCATGGCTTCACTGTCCATCTGTAAATAGAGATTATAGTTCCAAGATCTCGGGGTGGCTGTTAGGGTGAAACAAGGGAATATATGCGAAGGACCAGCACAGAGTGGACACTCAGTAAATGTTGAGTCCCCTAGATTTCAAGATTATCTTGTTAGCCTCATCAACATGGAAAAACTCTGGGAAATCCAATATTTTTGTATCTAAAGAACATCTTCAGATGCAAAATCAGCACCCACCAAGATGCTTGTTTAGATCCCTTGTCTTAATATTTAGTTGTATTGGTCATCTGGTCAACTAGGGCAGCTCGGAGCTGTTCTCCTGAACTGAGGGCAGTGATGATTCACAACTATGCGTGCGACACAGGCTGTACATCAGCCTAATGGGCTGTTCACTTCTATTAGTAAAATAACAAAATGGTACCTCCAATACATGTTTCTTCATTATTTATAAATAATATACATGTGCAACTGCTCTGATGCATTATTTGCCTTAATAAAACAAATGAAAATAGATACTTTAAAAAGGAGGAGATAAAATATTAATAATATTTTACAATATTTTCCCCATACTCTGATAAATCCATTGGATCCATTTGGGCACCCCAGGATTAGGCAAGGAAAGCCATGGAATGCTGCGGAAGTCTAGAGCTAGGGCATCCACTAGTAGGTGAACACCACTGGAAATCCATATGGATATTAATAATGCAACATGTGAGTTTAATAAGCTCTTAAGAAGAAATGCATAGACACAGCTTAAAGCCAGCGTGTAAGGTTGGTCAAATCAATGGGAATATAGATATGAGAGCCTAAATTATTTTCCAGAAATGTGGGTTGGTCAGGCCCACCTCAGCCTGACCACAAGTTTTCCTTGCTGTTGGTGGATCTGACCATTTCACAGAGTTTGGGCACTGAGCCCAACCTACCAGAACAGCCCTGGCACTCGCCCTTGTTGGCCCCTTTGCCTGGAATATCCTCCCCCTGGGTGGTCCTGCATTGCATTCAAGTCAGGCGTCAAACGGGCCTTCGCAGAGAAGGCTTTCCTTGGCCACCGATTCGGAAATATTAGCCCTCCTACATCATAACACAACATCCTTGAACTGCTTTGTTTTTCTTCATGACACTTATCACTACCTGACATTATATTGTATACATTTATATTATATATTATTATTTGTTAGTGGTATTGCATATTTATTTGTTAATTTGTTTATGTCTGCCTCTCCCACTGGACTACAACTCCCATATGGGCATAAACATTATTATGCCCATTGCTGTATCCCCAGGTCTTGGAACAATAACTGGGACATAGTCAGAGCTCAAAAAATAGTTATTGCATGATCGTATGAGTGGAATTAAACTCTAAAATGCCAATGAAATCAGGCATAATTTGTTTTCAGTACCATACTTTCCACTTAAAACTGAGTTTAATAATTTCGGCAAAATCTAAGGTCTGAATTCTAAAGACAGTTGCAAAAACTGAGAGCATCATTCCCGCTAGAGTGTAGCGTCCAGGAGGGCAAGGATCATGTCTGATTGGTTCTACACTGAGTCCCCAGCCAGGATCATTAACACTAGCTGTTGCAATAACCTCCAAATCCCAGGGGCTTAGCACCACAATGTCCCTTCTCTGTCTCATAACTACAGCTTTTGGAATATATGGCTTCCAAGGGGCGGGGAAAGAGAGAGCTAGAGAAGGCCCACTGGCTCTAACTGCATTAGCCTGGAAGCCACACACTTCACTCTATTCACCGCCCATTGGCCATATCCCATTACATGACCCTTGCCTAGTTGCAAGGGAAGCTGGGAAATGAAGGGGAGCATGTAGATACTTGTGAGCTCTTATCTTCACGGCCACAGCCAGCCTCCAGCACAGTGCCTGACATATATATATAATAGCCATCGAATAAATAATAGATGAACATATTTATAATCTCCGAATTCCATGCATAAACTCGTCTGAAATTGTGACTTGTTTTCTACCAAACAGTTTGATGATTCTTGAGAATTTGCAATTCTCCTGAGCTCAAGGCCGTTCAGAAGCACATCTCCAGGTGTGATTTTCTAAGTCACAATTCCAGAATAAGTATGAGTCCCTGCACGCCTGAACACGTGAATACATCAACAAGACTGCTCTTGGTATTTTTCCCCTGCAACTTCAGGTTGAGTGTATTAAACCATCACATCAGGAAGGGACTCCATGCCTGTGAGTCACTGGGACTCTTACGGGTTGGGTCTCTCAGGCCCTGGGATTATAAGGCCTTTAATCTGAGGACGTTGCTGAGTAAATACTTTTATTCCAAACACAATCTAAAATTTTCTATGGTTTGCTCCAACTCTTTCTTCTTTTGCTTAAATTTGGGATTAGTAAGGGCACTAGCAGGAAGCCTGCTTATAACCTTGATCATTTGTCTGTCACCCTGTGCAAAAAGTCTGATTAGTAAATCTCTCAGCATGTCTTTTCCTGATGAATTTTCCCATGGAGGCCAGGAGCACCACCTTGATCTTATGATTTACGTGTACTTTGAAAATTGTTTTTATTATTTCTCCCTTTTATTTTTTTATTATTTGTGCGTGTGTGTGTGTGTGTGTGAGGAAGATCAGCCCTGAGCTAATGTCCGATGCCAATCCTCCCCTTTTTGCTGAGGAAGATTGGCCCTGGGCTAACATCTGTGCCCATCTTCCTCTACTGTATATGGGACGCCGCCACAGCGTGGCTTGACAAGCGGTGTGTCGTTGCGCGCCGGGGATCATGAACCTGTGAACCCCGGGCCGCCTCATCGGAGCGCACACGCTTAACTGCCGCGCCCCCGGGCCAGCCCCCTTATTTCTCCCTTTTAAAGTATACTGATGGGTTTTAGTATATTAGTTGTGGATACATGAATGTTTGAAATCTCCATTTTTCTTTGGTTTCATGGGTTAGTCCCATCTTGGAATGGGCTGTGGAACATTCCAGTGAGTTTCATTCCTTTGTGTGTGGTACACTCACACATCCACGCGTACATGCACATGAGTTCAGGCCCTGACACACTAAGTACCTTGGGAATCACATCGACTCTGCCTTTGTGACTAGGGAGAATGGGCCTGCTTCTGAGCAGGAATGAGATTGGTTCACTTTCCCTAGGAGGGGCCTCCAGCCTCTGAGGGAACAATGACCGGGAGAGGCCAGAGATTGCAACTGCTCAACACCTTTCAGCAACATCTTCTGTGTTCCATCCTGCGCTCTGCTTTCAACTCGCAGCTCCACCTCCCGTCACCCCACAGAGAGCACTGAGCTTTCCCTTGTCTCATTTCACAAATTACGTTATCCGTATATGCGGGAAAAGGGTAACTTCTGGAATCTGCTCATTCATCTTTGTGCAACCCGGGGCAGCTGACAGCGTTTGGCAGAAGTAGGCTGTGTTTGTTAGCAGAGGGTAAGGATCGAGCGGGGAGGAAACAATCGGCCGTGTAAGAGTGAGAGGGCAGCGCTGCTGGGGCATCGTCCTGGAGTTGGAAAAGGGGGTGGGTCTAGTCCTTAAGCACAGGTGTCAGCCTTGGCTGGGACCAGGGATGCCACATCCACAGCACAGAAGACAAGGAAGGGAATAAGGGCATATTTGCAGGAAAGGAGAAGAATGCTGAGCTGGAATCTTGTAGAAGTTCTCTTTTGACCGTTTCAGTTTCCACAGTGTAGCAAGAGATAAAGTCATCAGCTGAGACTAAGAATGGGAAGGAGGTCTTGGAAGTCTTAGGAGAAAGAAGAAAGGATAAAATAGTCACAGGAAAATGGGGAAAAATGGATTAGGGAAATATAGTATGATTTTTGAGAAGCATTCAGGGTCCCTTGTGACTAGAGTGACTGCAAAGTTGAAGGATGGCCTGTCACTACGGCCATGTCCTCTCCCATCTCCTTCAGCTGTACAGTCGCACACGTGGAGTGGATGAAGGGCAGGGTTTAGTCAGGGGTTGGGTTTGCCAGTGGACAGAGGGAGAACGGAGGACGGCAGTTGAGGGATTGTAGTGAAGGATCCCACACTCAGTGGTAATTACAGGATCAGGGTGTGACCAGGGGTGTGAGTGTCTTAGGCAGAGTGGAGGGAAACATCACTGCAAGACAGGAGAAGGTCCAGGGACTGGAAAGTCCTGTTTATGCAGATATTGAAATTACCATAAATTAAGAAAGGAGGAGTACTGGAGAGACTGACAATGAGCCAGCAGCTAAACATCTTCAAGAAAGATAAACAAATAAATAAGATAAATGTTAAGTTATGTTGCAAAGGAAACTAATAAGGGACTAAGATAGACAATAGGGTCTGTAGGGGAACCCACTTTAGGTAGGGTGGTCAGGGAAATCATCTATGAAGAAGTGAAGCCAGGGCCGGCCCCGTGGCTTAGCGGTTAAGTGAGCCCGCTCCGCTACTGGCGGCCTGGGTTCGGATCCCGGGTGCGCACCGACGCACCGCTTCTCCGGCCATGCTGAGGCCACGTCCCACATACAGCAACTGGAAGGATGTGCAACTATGACATACAACTATCTACTGGGGCTTTGGGGGAGAAAAAGGAGGAGGATTGGCAATAGATGTTAGCTCAGAGCCGGTCTTCCTCAGCAAAAAGAGGAGAATTAGCATGGATGTTAGTTCAGGGCTGATCTCCCTCAAAAAAAAAAAAAAAAAAAAAAAGTGAAGCCAAGTCAATACCTACAGGATAAAGACCGAGGGTGAAAACATGCTAGGGAAAGGAACCAATAGCAAGTGCAAAGGCACTGAGGCAGGAAAGAGCTTATTCCAGGATCTACAAGAAAAGTCGTGTGGCTAGGACATAATAGCAAGTGGGAATATGGTGGGAGATATTCGTTAGAGAATGGAAAAGCAGAGAATAAGAGTATACACTACGAACCATAAATTCCAACGTGGATTTCTTTCAACTTGCCAAAATGCCTAACAATCACTGAACATTCTTTTTTGTGGTAGGTGGTTCAGGGTGCAGCAACTTGCCTTTCACCTTGGAGAGACTATCTTGACATAGTCCAGCAACTCCAGTTAGGCAGCAGGCCTCTGAATACCTCTAGTTTGCATATGGATTGCTAAGGCAGCTGAAGTACTTGCTATTTCCTGCTCATTGGATGCAGGCAATCAGCATAAAGTCATCAGTGTGTGGACTGGTATGATTATGTTGACAATAGTCCAGAGTCATTCTCCAACATCCATTTGACCTCTGCACAGGCCAAATAGGGGAAGGATGGGGCCTAGAGTCATAAAAAAGTGTCGCAGTTCAGCTCTGACGCTAGCTCATGGGTAACCTCATGCCTGATGCTTCCCCACCCTGGATGTCAGGGTAGAATTGGGTGTCTTTAGTGGTTACCTCCAACTTGGTCTACCTGGAAGAGTGTCCTCTGCGGGGGGATGAGGGAAACAAAGAATAAATCTTGCAGGAACCTGGCTGGGCCAGCACCAAGGTATCTGGATTCTAATAAGACAAAGAAAGTGCCTGGAAGACATCCTGTGCCCACCCCTGGACACGCTGTCCTGAATCCTATCCTTTACCAGGAGACGCCTCTTTTTCGGTCCCATCCCTTTTCCCCAAGCCACCTGCAGACCTCCAGGATTGCCTGCCGTCTCTTATCATGAGCCTGTTCTCTGGGGAAGATCTGACCATGTGACACACAGTAGGATGCTCCCAGTCCTGCTCCCCTGCTGGTGGAGTGTCAGGCATTAGCGACAAGCCACGGGGCAGGGTTTGAGCAGGAGATTTCTTCCCAAGTCTTAATTCCCTTCAAAAGTGGTTGCCTGGCTCCTTTGTGTTCACTCCTCTTAAGTGTGTATCACTCCTTCTGTCGGTGTATGGGGGTTGTCAAGGACCCCTAAGAAAATCTAGTGGACAATTTGGCTCCTCTGCCCGGACAAATACATGAACATAAGTGTACACGAGTAATCCAGGCGCGAGCTGGGGCGTTTCTGCCCCTTGAGAGCTAGGGACAGCTGTCAGAATGAAGAGTCTAATTTTGTGAGATTAGCACACACCCTCAGAGTAAAAACAGCTTTTATGTTGGCTTACTCTTTTGGATTTTTGGCTTCTTTTCCTTTTGTCCTAGTAATTAATTTTGCTTTATCGTCTCTTTGATAGTTTTAAAAATTTTGTTTATGGGGCCGGCCCAGTGGCGCAGCAGTTAAGCGCGCGTGCTCCGCTTCGGCGGCGCGGGGTTCGCAGGTTCGGATCCCGGGCGCGCACTGACGCACCGCTTGTCAGGCCACGCTGTGGCAGCGTCCCATAAAGTAGAGGAAGACGGGCACGGATGTTAGCTCAGGGCTAATCTTCCTCATCAAAAAACATCTTGTTTAAATCCTGGTTTTTTGGTTGTCATCAGCAGCAGGTTTGATTCAAATGAACAAGCTGGCCGTTATCTAGAAACAGGTATTTATTTCTTTTACTAGTTGCCTTTTCCTCAGTGAATGTCTGCATTTCTCTTTAGTTATCAGCCGTGGGAGAGCACAAGCCTCGTTCGTGTATTTCTCTCCGTCCCATCAAAGCAGCGACAAGGGCCCTTATACCAGAGTCTCTCTCTGGTGGTCCTGGGGCAAAACCTGGCCCAGGAATGTGTGCATCTGTGTGTGTTGCTTTCTGCATTTTTTTAATGAGCTTTTTATTTTTGAATGATTTTAGAATTACAGAGCAATTACAGAGATTGAGTTCCCATATACCCAATTTCCCCTATTGTTAAATTCTTACATAGCCATGGTACATTTGTCACACTAAGAAACCGATATTGTTATATGACTATTAACTAAACTCCAGACTTTATTCAAATTTTCACAGGTTTAAAAAAAAAGATGCCAATATGTAAAAATCAAAAGATTTTTCATTTTTGCTAAGAAAATTAGAAGATCTGGCAACATTGGTGTAGTCCCACCTGGCAACAATTGACTGAGGCAAAATAATAAGAATAACAATAAGAATAATAATAACAATAACAACAATAATAATAACTATAAATACAGTTAGCATTTACTGAACACAGATTATGTGTCAAGTCCTGTTCCAAGTAATTTACATGTATTAATGCATTTCATCCTCATCACAAGTCTTTAGGCGATTACTTAGCATCATCCCTGTTTTACAGAAGAGGAAACAGGCACTGAGAGGTTAGGTGGCGTGCCCGAGGTCACCCAGCTGTTAGGTGGATGAGCAGGGACACAACGCAAGCGGTCCCATGTCCCCGACCTCCACAGAGTGCTGCCTCCCTGACCCTTTTAGACTATTGTCAGCCATATGACTCTTTTACTCATTTACATTTCTTTCCGGATCCCTGCAGAAATTTGATTTCAAACCTATGTTTTTTGGCAATTGTCCCAGGCAGCTCTTGACAGTTTATAAACCCAGCCCTTCACAGTTTATAAAGCATGTTCACATCAATGACATCATCTGATCCCCAGCAGTGAGGGTCCTCAACCTCGGAGGGGTCTCTCTCACGGCCAGGGCCTGGGACACAAAAGAGTAGATACTGGAATAATTGCTGTTATAGTTTTGGGGTTCCCCAAATTGTCCCTCTCCCTCCACCAAGTAGGGGGGTGCTGATCATTTTCCTACTGCAGTTTGGCAAGCCTCTGAGCTGAGAGAATATCCAACAGGAGCCCAGGCCTCTTCCAAAACCCTCCTGAGTCACAGGTAGTAGTCACCTCCACAAAGGGAGGGCCTGCAGAGGTGCAGGAAGCATACCTTCACCCCGACATGACCTCCATTCTGCACAAAATGACCGGCACCCACTGGACAGAGATGGGTCTGACTCTATTGCTTCTCTACTGCTGAAGCCATGCAGGTTACCTGGCAATGCTGACACCAGCTTAAGGAGATTCATGCCAGCTAAGTCCCCTCATTGAGCTTCATCCCTGACTTCTGCACACTGGGCATGATTTCATCTCTTCTGGGCTCAGGACTGCACCAGGGAAAAAGGGGATTTCAAATGGATCCATTTGAGTCCGTTATTTCTCTTAGAATTTCTTCATTTTTTCCACTTTGGGGATTTATCCAAAAACATGAAAACACTAATCCAAAAAGATATATGCACCCCTATATTCATTGCAGCATTATTCACAATAGCCAAATCTTGGAAGCAACCCAAGTGCCCATCAACAAATGAATGGATAAAGAATATGTGGTATATATATATACATACTATACATAGTATACAACGGAATACTACTCAGCCACAAAAATGACAAAATTGTGCCATTTGCGACAACACGGATGGACCTTGAGAGTATTATGCTAAGCGAAATAAGTCAGACAGAGAAAGACAAACACCATATGGTTTCACTCATATATGGAAAATAAACAAATACATAGATAAGACGAACAGATTAGTGGTTACAGAGAAGAGGGGATGTGGGGAGGGTGAAAAGGGTAAAGGGGCACATACTTATGGTGACTGATAGAAACTAGACTTTTGGTGGTGAATACGATGCAGTCTATACAGAAGCTGAAATATAATGATGCACACCTGAAATTTACACAATGTTTAAACCAATGTGACCTCAATAAAATAATAAAAAACAAAATGGATCTACTTGGTTTCTTATAAACCTACCCTCAAACTGGGTGCAAGGCAGAGGACAGATCCATATCAGACAGCAAAGAGGACACTTTTGGCTGAATTTAAATTGTGTCATGTACTATATACGGATTCCAGCTTTTCTCTCTTGCTGTGTCCCATTGTTATAAAGAGAACGGTGAACTGACCATTTCTGGCGGTGTTTATTCGTGGTTTCCCTGTGAGGCAGCTTGAAGTGGCCAGTAAAAAGTCTAATTTTCCCAGAGAGGACACGGAGGTCCCCTCTGTGTGGTCACTCAGTCAGTGGTTTGGCTGAAAGAGAAGCTCAATATCGAGACGCCCAGACACATCCTCGCTGGGGTGCTGTCTGCTTTATACTGTATCTTTGAGGCCTGCTTGTGGTCTCCTTCAAGGCTGCGCTGTACGAATATGAGTTCTTTGTATAGGCAATCTGTTCTGCCTGTTCTGTTAAGAAGGTGCTTGCTTATGAGTTACATGCCTATTCCTTCCTATCTAGGTTGTGTGAAAGAATAGGTATTAGAATCGGCAGTAGAAGATCGACAAGTTCTGGAGAAAAGAAAAGAAACTCTACCAAGAACCGGGAGGGTTGTGCAGAAGGTAATTATAGGACGGAGTGAGTCCAAGAGAGTGTTGTAAGGCAATGGGTCAGCCAAGGGTCCAGAAGAGATGCCTTGAGGCGGGGAGGTCTTTGGCAAGAAGACATCAGTGAGGGTCCACTGAGCGTTAATGACATGGGATTGCCACGGATGGTTCCAGCTCCAAATAAAAGAAACAGACGTGCTGATCTGACTCCTGCCTCATCCAGCAGAAGATTAACCATGGATGCTGTACCAGGTACAATTCAGGTCTGCCAGGAGAATCCCTTCTTCCATGCCTGCTTGCTGGATATCACTTAGAGCTACTGGGATCAGCGCTTTTCAGCTTTGTCATCAAATTCCCCCAAGCTGCAGAGGAGAGTGGCTGTGTTTCCCGGGGGTCTGGAGCAGCTTGGGGCTCCAGAAGCATGGATTCCTTTGAAAACTTGGCAAATTTTACCTTTTGCTCCAAATGAATCAGTGTTTGTTTTGACATGAAAACAATGTTTTTAATCAGTTACTACTGAGTAAACTGAAGCTCTGATTATCTCAATGCCGACACACTCTGTGGGCCATAGGCCAAGCACATTGATTTTCTGTCAGGGTACAATCTCTCTCTTGTTTTCTTTCTCTCTTTCCAGAGAATCCTTGGTTATTCCTGCAGAGAATTAATAGGATAAGAGGGGAATAGGGCAGTCTTCCTGAATTGCTGAATTTCAAGAGTATTTCCCAAGGATATTCTTGACTGTGAAACCCTGTCCTCCATTAAAATCTTGGTACAACTGCTGTCTACTTGGTGCCAGTGCAAACGTCCTGTCCCCAGCCTCTGAGCTGCCCTTCCTGCTGACTGTCCTCTCTTTGCTCTGAAGCAGCTTGCCAAAACGCTGGTTGTCCTCCTGGATCTGGTCTCATCCTGTCTGCTCAGTCTTAGCAGTCAAGTCCACCTCCTCCTCCCCTGAGACATTCAAGTTGGTTGGAGAGGGTCAGTCCCATTTTCCCATCCTTGTTCTTCCTAACTTCACTGTATCCACCCTTCCCCTTCTCTCCAGTTAAGACTGCTATCCCTTCTAGAACCTTTAATGCAGTCTCCTCATTATGGCCTTGTTCCATCAGATTTCCTGTCTCCTTGTTTTCATTTGTGCTCGCCCATGCCTTTCACCTTGTTATTATAGAAACACCTAGCAGGAGCTGTGGTATGAACAGTAAAAGCCGTGATGTGGGCCTAATGGGAGACCTTTCGCAACACACAAAGACCTTACCTCTGTTATTCACAGGGTGATAACTTTAGGTTACCACACCCAAATTCACTCATTTCATTTTCCGACCACTATTGAGTGTCTACCATATCTTAGGTGCCGGAGCTACAGAAATCAACAATACAGATGTCTGTCCCAGCTGGAGCGTAGAGCTTATGGGGCAGACAGGTTAGAAAGAAACAATCACAAAATTAATGCACAATTACAAATTGCTGTAATGAGTGCTGTGAAAGAAAATAGAGAGGGTTCTGAGAGTTCAACAGGATGTAATTTAGATTTTTCTGGGCTCACCAAAGGCATTCTTTTTAATAAAACAAATTCTACATGGGCCAATTGGAAACCTAAAGTCTAATGTAAAACATGATAATAAATAAAAAAGGGCAAAATTCTCTCATGAAAAACTGATGCTAAGATTGGAAGTTATTGTAATACAATTTCCATTTATCCCCTAGCTGTGTGTGTGAATGTGGAAAAGCTGATAAGCCTGTTAAACACTGTGGTCCTATTTCCTTCTTTGAGTAGTTTCTATATATTTAAAATTTGAAGAATGTATAGTCACAGTGATTGGAATGATTACAAATAGTTTGATTAAATGCTATAAAGATAACACTGAGTTAACCAGCCAACTGCACCTCAATTCTTAGTTATATATCAATTGCATTTAATGTGTGATTTGGGTGCATTTGCAATGTAGAATAAAATGAAGAGATTCCAGGCCTACCGTAGATATATTCCCCATCTCCCCACCCCAGCCAAGCCCAAAATGTCCAGAAAAAAATCCATCATCTTTCTTCCAAACCTCGTCCTCTTCCTGTGTTTGAAATCTCAGTGAATGGCTGTCATCCACTCTTTTGCACAAGTCAGAAAACGGAAAGCATTCTAGACCCCTGGCTCTCTCCACTGTTAGGCTGTCAAATCTTTGTGATACATTCTCAGATATCTCTCCAGTCCGTCTCCTCCTTTACATTCTTGTAATTTTAGTCTCTCATCGGGTCTCATTTGGATGGTGACAAAAGCTTTCTAATAGGGATAGATGCAGAAACTCTTCTTAGGCAGACTTGAGTTCAAGTCTCAGCTCCAAATACTTAAAAATCAGTGATCTTGCTGAGTTACATAACCTTCCTGTACCTCAGTTTTCTCATTGGTGAAATGAGATGATAATATTACCTACCTCTTAGGATTTTTGTGAGGGTTAACTCGGGCATCACGCAGGTAGAACATCTAGCAGAGTGCCTGCAAATGGTCAACTCTCAGCACACAGTGATGATTGTGGTTGGTGTAGTCTTCTTGCCTCCTACTTAACCCTCCTCTTCAATCCATCCTCCACTCTGTGGCCAGAGCAATCTTTCTAGAATGAATTCTGCTCATTTACCACCATCATCGCCACCATTAAATCTTTAATGACTTCATTTCATCAAAAGAATAAAGTCCAAAATTCTCAGGATCAGCGGCCTTGATGAAAGGACTTTGGTTCCGACCATGATGGAGGATCCGGTATTACGCTTGCCGCCCTCCATAAAAAAACCATAAAAGCCGAAGAATACATGACAAACAATTGTTTATAAGCACTGAAAAGCAGCCAGTCACTGCAGGACTACAATCCTTATAACCCTAAGAGATGGGACGCACATGATGTGAGCCCAACTCACTATTCTTCCTGACACTATTTTCCAAATTGCCATGCAGGAAAATAGAGCCAAGGAGTGATGGTTCTACTGGACGGAGAATACAGAAATTTGGATTAAGGGTTGCCAAGGTGGCTGGGACTTTTGCAGTCTACTTAGAGTTAATATACTAATTCACATAAAAATGCAGAAACTTTGCACTGGAATAGGTCCATTCCTCCTCATCCTCACATACATCACCATAATAGTTATAGTGTCATAGATGTTATAGTCTACCTACATTTAAACACCCAGAAGAAAATGTTATAATTCTAGCTTTAAATAAGCATGTTTATTTTGAAGAAATTAAGAGGAAAAAAGTAAGTTTCTATGTTACCCATTTATTTACAAGTTTAGAAGATCTTCCTTTGTTCCTGAAGATCCAATTTCCCTCTGGTATCAGCCTGAAGAATTTCCTGTAGGTTCTGGTGGCAATGAACTCTTTTAGTTTTTCTTTTTCTGAAAATTTTGTCCTTTTGCCTTTATTATTGAAAGATATTTTCTCTAAATCTGTAATTCTGGGTTGACAGTTATTTTCTTTTAGCACTTTAAAGATGCCATTCCACTGTCTTCTGCCAACCACTTCATGGTTCTGATAAGATGTCTGTGGAAATTACAAATTGTGGTGTATCATTTTGCTTCTGGCCATTTCAAGGTTTTTTTTCTCTAATACAGGTTTTCAGCAGTTGGACTGTCATGTGCTTAGGAATGATTACTTTTTTATTCTTACCTATCCCATTTGAAGTTCATTGAGTTTCTTGAATCTGTAAATTCATGTCTTTCACCAAATTTTGGAAATTTAAGCCATTAAATATTTTCTGCCCTATTCTCTTTCTCTCTCTCTCTCTCTCATGATTCTGGTACTCCAATTGTCGATATCTTAAACCTTTTGATAATAAAGTTTCCTGAGACTCTGTTCATTTTTTCAGTCTCTTTTCTTTCTCTTCATCAGATTGAATAATTTGTTTTGGTATACCCTCAAGATCACTAGCTTGTTATTCTGTCATTTCCGTTCTGCTATTAAGATCACCTGGTAATTTTTATTTTAGATAGTGCATTTTTCAGTACTAAAATTTCCATTTGGTTATTTCTTACCTTCTCTCTCTCTCCTAAAACTTCCTATTTGTCATTCATCGTGGACAAATTGTCATTTTCCTCATTTAGCATCACTATGCCAGCTGCTTTAAAGTCATTGACTCTTTGTGTTTTGAGTAATTTTGAATTGTGTCCTGGACATTGTGAATGCTATGATGTGAAGACCTTGGATTTTGTTATATTTCTCTGAGAAGTGTTGGTGGTTTTGTTGTAGTAAGCATTTAACTTGGTCAGACTTATGACAACATAGATGAATCTCATACATAATATTGAGTGAAAGAAGCTTGACACAAAACATTATATATTGCATTATTCCATTTACATGAAGTTCAAAGCTGGCCTGATTAATTTAAGCTGTTAGAAGTCAGGATGCTTATTACCTTTGTGGGAGTGTGAGTGATTTGAATGGAGCACGACAGGGTGTGGTGGGGTTTCTGGAGTAATGGTCATATTTTGGTTTTTTTTAAAACAGCTTTACTGAGGTATAATTGACATATAAGAACGGTATGTTTTTAAAGTGTACAATTTGGTAAGTTTTGACGTATGTATACACCCATGAAATCATAATCACAATCAATATAATGAATATAAACATAACCTCCTCCCCCAAGTGTCCTGGTATGATTCTACTCCCAACCCCATCTTCCATATGGCCACTTATGTTTATATTCATTATAAACATAACCTCCTCCCCCAAGTGTCCTGGTATGATTCTACTCCCAACCCCATCTTCCACATGCCCAGGTGGCCACTGATCTGCTGTCACTACAAATTACTTTGCATCTTCTAGGATTTTTATAAATGGAATTGTAGATGATGTACTCTTTGTCTGGTTTCTTTCACTTAGCATCTGTGTATCTTCTTTGGTTAAATATCTGTTCAAATTTTTTTGCCCATTTTTCTAATTGGGATTTTTATTTTTTTGTTTTGTCATTATTCACTGTCGAGAGTTCTTATATATTTGGGAGACAAATCCTTTATCATATATGTGATTTGCAAATATTTTTCCCAAATGATGTCTTTTCTTTTTATTTTGTTAACAGTGTGGTTCAAAGGAAGAAAGTTCTTAATTTTGATGAACTTCAATTAATTCACTTATTCTTTTATGGATTGCGCTTTTGGTGTCATATTGAAGAAATTTTTGGCTAATTGAAGGATACAAAGATTTTCTTCTATGTTTTCTCTTATAAGTTGGTGGTTTAAAGTTTTAGATTTACTTCTATAATACATTTTCAGTTAATTTTTGTATAAAGTATAAGGTATAAATCAAAGTTGGGGTTTTTTTGCTATCAAATTGTTTCAGCATCATTAGTTGAAAAGAATATCCTTTTGTCCATTGAATCGCCATTTCAACTTTGTCAAAAATCAATTGAGCGCATATTTGTGGGTCTATTTCTGTGCTTTCTATTCTGTTCCTTTGATCTATTTGCTTACACCACATCGTGAGTATAACTCTGTGAGTAGCTTTATACTGTAACTTTATAATAAGTCTTGAAATCAGGTAGTGTAAGTCCTCCAACTATGTTCTTTTTTTTAAAGTTGTTTTATATATTCAAGTTCTATGTGTTTCCGTATGGATTTTAGAATTAGATTTTCAATTTATTAATTAAAGTGTGGTGGGATTCTTATGCAATTGCATTAAATCTATGGGTCATTTGGGGGAAGTGACATCTTAACAATAATGAGTCTTCTGATGTATGTAGTCCCTTCTGTGAAAAAAATAAAATAAAATGACATGAAAAGACAAGAAGTCAGAGTATGGGTTTCCTGAATGGCCTTGATCATGACACTTCCCCACTCTGAGCCTCTGTTTCCTCTTCTGTAATTGAGGGCAGAATAATGATCTGTGTGATCAAGCCAGATAATGATAGAGCAGCCAGCAGCATTTCAAAGACAACAAAGCACTTGTCACGTATTGAATGTTATTGCTGTGCACCTTGTGGGTTTGTCAAAATGAATGTCCGGTATAGAGGACTGTTGCAGCTGCAGTTTGGATATTAGATTTTATCCTCTTCCTCCTGATCATTATAATCACAATGACTATCAACATCACCCAGTGCCAGGCCTTCCAGCCGAGGTTCCATGTTCTCATGAAGTCGGCCATCAGCCTCGTTTTGTGATGACCCCAATTTGATGTCCATTAAATGACGTTCACAGCGTCTCCTCTCTCATTTGAAATGCTCACTGTTTTTCGAGTCTAATTCCCAAGTCTTCCAGTTTCCTTCTACGTGCTCCTTATTTTTCTGGATGTTCTTGTGGACTCTGGATTCTATCTTTCTCCCTCCTTCCTTGGTCATCTCTCTTTTACCAGCCTGATGTTTTGTTTTCAGCTGTCACTTGGGCTGGCCCCAACACTTGTTCCCTTTACATGACCCTGGGTTTTGTGCCCTCCAGTGGCTGCTGGGACCAGGGATTCTTGGAACAAGGGTCCTGGTCACTACCTGTGACCAAGCCCTGGCCAGGTCCTAGCTCCTGTCTCAGGTGTCCATGGAATCTCTCTCCTTGCATACCTCAGCCTCGGCCAGCTGCAACTGTGAAACCAACTTTGAAAGATCTGATAAAAACATTCTCATTTCTCTCTCCATCACTGCCTGGGCTTAGGTCACAGATCCCAGATGTCCCAACATCCAGTCCTATTTATGCTGTTTACATTTCATGTAATAACTGCTATATTAGGTCTTAGATTTACCATTTTTCTATGTACTTTCCAGTTTCTTCTGTCTAATGGTCCTTTTGCTCTCCTTATTTAGGACTGACATTTTTATTATTTCATATTTCCCAGTTAGACCAGACGATAAACACTTTTACTCCTCTATTAGCGCTTACCCTAAAAATTGCAGCATACTTCGTTGATTTATCAAGGTACAATACTAATTGGTACTTTGAACCTCCTCCTGGACAATACAAGGGCCTAAGAATACCTTAACTTCACATACTTCTCTCCTAACATATAAGCTGTTGTTGTGTATTTTAGATTCCACATAAATGTTATTGAATTATATTATTGTTGTATACAGCCAATATTTATTTATACATGCCCACATGTTTGCCATTTTGTATTCTTCACTTTGACCTGCATCTTTGTATTCCTGCATCTTTGACCTTCCTTCTTCCTTGAGTCTTTCCCTTATTAGGTCTGCTGTTGGCAAATGCTCTCAGCTTTTCCTCATCTGAAAACATTTGAGTTCACCTTCATCCTAGAAGGATGTTTTTGCTGGTTGTAGAATTCTACTTTCCTCATTAGCAGTTATTTTCATTTAATACTTTATCTATTTCCATTGCCTTCTGCTTTTGCACTGTTGTCCTTCAACCATCAGAGGTCAGTGTCCCGCTCCTTTGAAGATAATCTATCCCCACCACCTGGGCTGCTTGAAAAATCATCTTTGTTCTTGATTTTCTCTAGTTAAAAACAATGCTCTGCCTCTGTTTGAATTTCTTTTCTTCTTTTAAAATTTAATTTCTCTTGGGATTTATTGGCCATCTTGAATTTTGAAAGTGATGTCTTTCATCAGTTCTGGAAAATTCTGAGTCATTATTAAAACTTGCTTCTGCCTGTTCTCTCTTTTCTGTCTTTTTGGGACTTCAGCTATGTGTACCCTAGATACTTTCATGATACTGTTTACGTCCATTAACCCCTCTTTGTATCTTTCATCATTTTATCTCTCCATGCTGCCCTCTGGATAGTTTCTTCTGATCTATTTCCCAGTTCACTTACTTCTTTTTTTTTTTTCAGTGCTATAAAATTCTTTTAGTATTTTCCCCAAAGATTGAATACATAGTAAAAGTGGGAATAATGTATTATCTCCTGTAATCTCAAGTGAAAAGCATCAAAGTCTACTAATTAAACTTTCTCTACACAATCCTTTCAAGCAACTGCCTGAAGAAGAAGAGTGGGGGGAGCTTTACAAGAACAGTTTTGTGGAAGGACTGAGGATGAGTTAGATGAATTTGGCCATGTTGTATATCATATTTCTCATATTCTACAACTGGTTCTTCCACAGAAAATTTGCTTATGAAACATCATACAGCATCCAAATACCCAGAGAAAAAAAGCCTTCCTCCTGTCACCATGAGAGTGAGTGCTCTCTGGCAGGTGACGATGCTTTCAGCATGATTCTCTACGTGATTTTGCATGACCATCTTTGGTACCCAATTTCTAGTTTTAAATAAAGAGGAGAGTTTGTGTGTTTTAGCCCAAGTTTCCAATTCCTGAATATTTTTATACCTTTTGTTATCTAAATTTTCTCTTTTGTCCATGGTGTTCGTAAGCCTTCTTCCAGTTGGTTTGTGTCCTGGAATACTCTCCACAGTTCCATGGTTCCAGGCTGATGTGAAGGTCACCGTGTGTATCGTCCACGGTTTTCTTCTAAAACTCTATTCATAGCAGCCCAACTGATTTCTTAGAGAATGTGCCTTAACCCAAACCAGCTTTATGTGAAAGGCTTTCCTAGTCTGTTTGGGCTGCCATAATACTGTACCATAGAGTGGGTGGTTTATAAACAACAGAAATTGATTTCTCACAGTTCTGGAGGCTGGAAGAAGACTGGGATCGGGTTGCCAGCCTGGTTGGGTGCTGGTGGGGGCCCTCTTCCAGGTTGCAGACTGCTGACTTCTCACTGTGTCCTCACATGGTGAAAAGAGGGTGAGAGAGCTCTCTGGGGTCCCTTTTATAAGGACACTAATCCCATTCATAAGGATTCCATCCTCATGACCTAATCACCTCCCAAAGGGCGTGGCTCCTAATACCATCGCATCGAGGGTTAGGGTTTCAACATGTGAATTTGGGGGGACACAAACATTCAGTCCATGACAAAGGCCCTCAGTGCCACAACAGAGCTTTGGGATCCTGCGGCAATAGTAATAGGGGCACAAGTATCCTTCATTGTTACATTTCCTGTTTATCTCTTTCCCCTACTGTTCTGTAAGTTCTATGATGGAAAGGGCTATATTTTCTCTGCTGATTTATCCACAGTGTTTACCACTGTGCCTGGAACACAGTCTGTGTTCAAAAAGTATTTGCTCTCAGTAAATCACGTTTGTTGACCTATTATGTGACAAACACTCTTCTGCTGTTAAACTCATCCATCGACTTCTTAATTTAGTTTCAGTCCTAGAAGGTATTTTTCCTCCAAATCTGCAATGCCACCTTTCATATTTTCTAATTCCTTGCTGAAGTTTAAAAAGATTATTTTAATCTTCAGAAACATACTTGGTTTGTAGTTTTGGTTTAGTAATTCCAGACTTTTTTTCTTGTCTGTTATTTATGTTTATTCTTGTTCATGTTGTCTTGTCTCTTCATATTCCAGGTTAGTTATCTTTGTGTGCTAGACATGTATTTGAACAATTATTTGAAAGAATAATTTCAGATCTAGGATAATGGTATCTTCCTCCAGGTAGAATTTTTTATTTGTTTCCACCAGGTATCTGGAAGTACCAGTGATCCGGGATGACCTTAATGCAATTTAGGTCTTGGAATTACATCTGGTTCACCCTAAACCCAGGGCAGTCCTTTCTGATCCCACATCAGGTTCCCTGGTACCAGGCCTGCCCTTAGCAGAGTCTGGACTTCAACTGTGTCCCTCCAGCTTGCTGAGGGGGTCAAAACGCTGCTCAGCCTTTCAACACCTCTTCTAAGTCAGCAATCTCTTTTCGATCAGCAAACATCCACTTGTTAATGGTGGCCCCCAACTTACCTTTCTGGATTTTCACACTTTCCTGAACTTGTCTCAATAAGCCTCACTATTCTGTTAGCTTTTTTGATACTTTAAGGAAGATTTTTGAAAAATACTTAACTTAGATGCTGTTATTATCTTAAGTGACAAGGTTGGTTCAAATTACTTGTTCTGTCATTACCAGAAATGGAAGAAGTTTCATTGTGTTTATTTTTGGCTTGTTTACTTGTTTTTAATCAAATGGTTAACACTGGTTATTCTTAGAAGGTGAGATTATAGGGAATAATTATGCTTCTTATTTTGTATACCATTGTGGAATATTTTTATAATTAAAAAATTATAATTCCAGAAATGAAAGAGAAAATATATGCAAAGGTCAAGCATAGCACTGGGCACATTATCGTTGTTCAAAACGTGATCTTTTCATTTGCTGGCGTCCTCTTCTTGCCCTCCTTCTCCCATCACCACCAGGATGCCACTCTGCCCAGCTCTGTCTTGCTCTCCTGGAGCAGTGACTTCCTCCTCTGTCACCGGAGCCCCAGCCCCGCTCTCCTTCCTCAGTGCAAAGGCCCAATCCTCAGGTGTGGCTCAGGGCTCATCCTCACCAGGGACTGAAGAAATGTGTACATCCCTGGAAAGATCTAAAATGACAGGGAGATGCTGAGGCCCAGGAGGATGCTCTAACCATGTCACCATGGGAGAAGCCCTATAGCTACAGGGAGTCTCTGCTTGGGCAGCTTAGGGGTCATGGAGCTGACTGAATGTGGACTAAATCATCCCAAAGACACATTGCTTGTATTGACTCTTTGCCGCGCCCTCTTGGAATAGGATGTACCAAACACCACTCTAGTTTGAATTGCTGTAAAAAGGGAAGAGGCAGGACTTGAAACATTTGAAAGCCTTTATTTCTGAAAGACTCATAGGAATGAACTCTCAAGCACAAGCCTGTTGACTGTCCATGGAAGGGATATTGGCGAGTCTCTCAGTCCTTGAAATCCAGCCTACTTCCGGGGCACTTGACACAATCTGCCTGTGTTCTCCTTTGGTGCCCAGTAGCATCTGCATTTTTCTACTCAGTTTCCATTCAGTTTCAAGCTGCATCCTATTTGATATTTGTTTTCCTATTGAAAGCAGCCTCCAACCGAGTTTGGAAGCCAGGAGTGAAAATATCCTAAGTCAGATAAGGGGACACAGATGCTTTTGTGACATCCTCTGCCAAGGTAGGTTCTGGTTCACTTCTTTCAAGAAGCAGCAACCTAAAGGCAATGTCCCCACTGCAGCTCAGCAGTGATTTACTTTTATTTAACTAACACTTATATAGCACTCACTACATGCCAGGCACTTTAGTTGCATCATTCCCTCATTGAGGGGAACAGAGAGTTGGAGATGGATTTGAGGGAAAGTCCGGGGCTCAATTGTCTCCTCTTATTGAAAGCAAAATGGAACAGATGAAAGACGCTTTGCAGGTCAAGGTGCTGACTGGATGATGAAGGCCATGAACAGGCCGCATGGCTGGTGCCTCTAAGGTAGCTGTGTGACACTGACCTGGGAACTACCCTGACTTGCATAGGGCATGCTTGCAAAGCCACATCAAGTCAGCACATCAGATTCTGGGCAAGGTCCTAGGAATGGGGCTGTTGGAAGCCAAGAAGAGCATCCAGGACCAGCTAAGAGAGCAGGTCATGCCACCCAAGGGACCAAGGGTCAGGGCAAGCAAAAAGGGCTGGGTGGGAGCTGAACTGCCTTCAGGAAAACCCAGTCCAGCCTTTGATCGGCAGGACCAAAGCCATTTTGGGCTACAAATACTGGGGACATTATTTCGGAATGTCATTATCAGAATTCTGTGAGCCAAAATAACTTTCTAGCACATTGGTTTTTCATACTTTGCTGACACTAATTTAATGTAAAGCCTGGTATCTAGGAATAAAACATAGTATTCAAACAAAAGAAAAATGTCTTAACTTTTATGCAGTAGAAGCTCTTTATAAATTGTAAGTAATTAATTTTATCTGAGAGTTTTAAGTCAGGGTGCACCTCTCCCCTTTTCTCCTGGGTCTGATACGAGGCCAGTCAATTCTGTTGTGGACATAAGGAGGGAGAGATGCTGGGAGGAAAAGAAGCAGTGGCCTTATTATCTATTAGGATGTAGCTTCAAGCAGCTCACAGGTGACTCTACCGGCCACTCTCACCAACGTTTCAGGAACAGCCTTGGTCCCGCCAACCTTCGCTGACTCTCCAGCACCCAGGAAACTTGCTTTCTCTCCCTGCCTGTGATCTGGGCTCAGGAAGGACAAGCCAGATGGGTTTTTAGGTGCTGTCAAATGTCATCTGAGATTATATTCTGAAGGCAAACAGACACTTTCGTGGGTTATCAGTAGGTGGAGGGACAGCCATGAATCATTGCAAAGGGACATAGTTTTGGTTGGTTAGCAGGTTTTTGCTTTATATTTAGTCTGTTTGTTTGTTTTGTTTCTTAACAATTGTGTGTCTCCTTGTGTCTTACTGTGTAGGACTGCCATAACAAAATAGCACAGAATGGGTAGCTTACACAACAGAAATATATTCTTCATAGTTCTGGAGGCTGGAAGTTCAAGATCAAGGAACCAGCAGCGCTCCTTGGCTTGCAGATGGCCGCTTTCTCGCTGTGTCCTCACACGGTCTTTTCTCTGTGCGTGCATCCCTGGTGTCTCCTTATGTGTCCAAATTTCCTCTTCTTATAAGGACACTGGTTGTAATGGATTAGGGCCCACTCCAAGGGCCTTATCTTAACTTAGTTACCTCTGCAAAGGCCCTATCTCCAAATGCAGGCACATTCTGAGGTACTGGGGTCTAGGGCTTCAACATATTAATTTGGGGGGACACAATCCAGCCCATAGCCCCCTGTTTCTGATTTGTTGGAGGACTGCTCTATGATAACCTTTCCTTATTTCCTTGCACCAGCTATCAATGTATTGCCTCTCACCTCCAAATTCACTCTTTATACACGAGCTGTGATAACGGATATGGTTCCTTTAAGCGTTTCTCCTTCAGAGTGAGCCTCTTAAGCTTTCTCAGTAGGGGTGCTGGAGAGGCCTTGCAGGAGGAAGAGGGCTTCCACTGATGCTTCCAGCAGCTGCCCTGGCAGTTCGTGGTGTTGGTGGGAGGACAGCGGGAGGACAGCGGGAGGACAGTGGTGTGGATGTGAGGACATCCAGTGATGTTCCAGTCCCAGAACATGAGGCATGTGCCATCCCTAAGCAACCTCACAGCCCTGGCCCAGCATGGTGGTCGCCACACCACAGCTCCCTCCACACCAACTCCATGAGCCCCAGGCCTCCTGTCCACACTGCCCTCCACCCACTCTGCTTGCCTTCCCCTCTGGAATTTTGTCTCCTATGGCCCTTCTGATGCTATGGCCCTCCCGACAGGGACACCATGTGTCCTCTTGTCTGCACCAGAGCCCGCACTCCTCGGTATCCCTGCATAACCAGCTACTAACTGTGGCCTGTCTGTGCCTCAGAGGGCTGCTTCCCGTGCGCCCAGTGACTGCAGAGCAGCTCGGGCCTGGGCAAACCCGTGAAGTTCTCTGACACCAGTGGGCTGCAACAGCAGCTTCTCCAATGGGATCTGAAGCCCTTGGAGAGGGGACCATTCCTTCCAAGTTTGTCCTTCCTTGGATATTCTCCGTCAGCCCTGTGGAATCCTCTAGAGCTCACTTACATCTTCTAGTTACTCTTTTATCATAGTTTAATAATTCTTTGTATTCAAGTGCCCCTGTTGAAATCACATTGTGGCTTCTGTCTCCTCATTGGACCCAGATTGATGCAGAAATCCACATGTAACCAGCACTCACTATGTCTCCTGAAGTGTATATATGCTGTTTCACTCAACGCCACAATGTGGCGTGGGATAGTGGATGGAAGCATGAGCTCGGGAACCGGGCAGATCTGTAGGACAGTTCTGGCTCCACCACTTCCCATCTCTGTGATGTCTGGGTAGAGAATGCTGTGATGCGCCACCCAGACCCACCTTTAGGACTGAGGTCCTCAGCCATTCCGCTGCCAACAGGGCGCGCAGCTGACAGCTCACAGCTTTGTTTCTCCCTGAAAATTGTTTTCTACTGAAGGAAGCTGCCATGCCCAGAGTTACAACCCCTCTGCGGAGAAATCCACACCAATGGCTGATTGATACGGGGTCACCCTTACCTTCATTTGGCACATCTCTTTCAGAGCGCCCCCTTTGGATCTGAGGTTGCTATTGGAATTGCAGCAAAGTTCTGCCATCCAAACCTGCTTTGCTGGTTCCTTCACAGGGATTGTTCCTGAGAGGATTCCCCAATAAAACTCCTGCACGCAAAGCTCAGAGTCTCAGAGCGTGTTTTCCGGGAACCTGCACGCAGCAGTAAAATTTTGAACCACTCTGAGCTTCTGTTCTTTTACCTGTGAAAGGAAGATGATAATTGCAACTATGTCAGAAATTATTCTGGGGGTTAAATGAGATAATGGATGCAGAGTGCATGGTTAAGTACTTAACACACACTTAGCACTCAGAGGAGTTCGTTGTTAAGATTGTTAATAAAATAGAGACATTATTATCCTCATTTTACACATAAGGAAACTGAGGCAGAAAGTTTAAGTAACCTTCCAAAGTCACACAGCAAAGAGTAGAGCTGGGATTTAAGCCTATTTATATATATATATATATGTGTGTATTTTTTTTCTGCTACCGCTTTATGTTGCCTCGTATTCTTTGGAGCTAATTGGCATAGTTGTGATAGAAGTTGTGATTAGAATAGCAAGTTTGTGGAGAAAGTTGGGAAGGGCAGGTAGAAGATTGTCTTCGAGGCTTATGCAAAAATGTGTGACAGTCAGATTCAATGAGGTGGAAAGAGGACCCAGGCATACCATAGATCCATGGTGAAGGCTTCTGTGGGAGTCAAAGGAGAGAATGATAAAACACTGGAGTTAAAAACACCCCAAACCATTGCTGGGGACTGCCGTCCATGATGCAGAAATTGACAAGTTGAAGCAGTGTACTTCCTAGAAATTTTAATGGTTTTCAGAGTTATTTTGAACTACTTGCCAAATTCTTAGAACTGGAGGAAAAAGCCATGAGAATTTTTGTTCTCTACACAATTTGCACAATCCACAGGTGGTTTTTCTTTTTCCACTCCAGGATAATGGAAATAATAACTCTCTTTGTAAAGGATTCTCCTGAGCACATCTGGTCGAGAGTAGAAGGAACAAAAATTGAAAAGCAAAGTGAATAAGAAGCCCCTGCTATAGAATTGGCAACCGACAGGAAATGGCAGATGTGGAGACAATATTTAAAGCATCAGTGTGCCAGCTCTCCACATCCACCCCTCTGGGTGTTGTTGTCCCCAAGACACTTACTGTGAGCTGAAATCTCACCAGTGGTCTGGGGCAGAGCAAGATCCAAGAGGGAGCCAGGGAAAGCCTCCTGGCCTTTTCTCTCTGCCTGTTCTGTCCCAGAGCCCGCAGATCACTTACAGAGAGCACAAGACGGAGCACAGGGGTGGAAACACACTTAGCCGCCCTGGGGCACACACCCTAGAGACGGGAGAGGCTGGGCAGTGCAGTGGAGTGCAGATGGGCGTCCTCCATCTGGAAGAGAAGGCGGTTCTCCCAGGTTGAGTCAACGGGTCCTCAGAGGCTACCAGAGCTCATGTGATGGGGAAGAAAAGGGAACTTCTAGCCGGGAGCTCTGTTGTGCACAAAGTCACACCTGCCTACAGGTGCAGAGGATCATGGCCTCTATAGCTAGAGAATAGGAGGCTTTGGGCCGGGAGAGTGAAAATCCAATTCTAGAACTTTCCACCCAAAAGGCTACCTTCTGCTGAGAATAACTGCTAAACTGCACCCCATCCTGGTTGCAAATCTAAATTTTAAGATTCTCCCTTCCGTCGCTGGTCCTGAGTGGATTAAATCATTCTGAGGAAACAAAATAATCTTATATGCAGATAACCTGCGTATAGCGCTGGAGAAGCCAAGGGAAAAAAACCTGAAAAGTTATTAGACACAGTAACACGTTCAAAATGTTCATTAAGGTGGTTAGTTAAGATGTGAGTCAGTAGTTTTCCTGTAAATAGTACAACAGGCAGCCAGCAAATGGGAGAAAAGATCTTATACATAAGAGCGGCAAAACATGTAACACACCCATGAATATTAACAAGAAATATGCAAGAGCTTTAAGAGAAAAAGAAAAAAGAAAATCTGGTTAGGGCCACGTCAAGATGAGAGTAAGAGAAGATTCATTTTGTTCTTAGATGGGAAGACTCTACGTTTTGTGAGATGTAAATTTCCTCTAAGTTGATTTATATATTAAGTGTAATTCCTACCAACATCCCAACAGAACTTTTTTGGACTCTGACAAAAGGATTCTAAAATTCATCTAAAAGACTTATTTTATTAAAACATCCCACGGGCTGGCCCGGTGACACAAGCGGTTAAGTGCTCGAGCTCCGCCGCGGCGGCCCTGGGGTTCCGGGCGCGCACCGACACACCGCTTGGCAAGCCATGCTGTGGCAGCGTCCCATATAAAGTAGAGGAAGATGGGCATGCATGTTAGCTCAGGGCCAGTCTTCCTCAGCAAAAAAGAGGAGGATTGGCAGATGTTAGCTCAGGGCCCATCTTCCTAATCAAAAATAAATAAATAAATAAAATAAAATCCTAAAAAATATCTTCTTAAAATAAGAATACAGGGGACTTGTTCCATATCAAAAACCTCAGTATTAATACATAAGGTACCAGGTACAAAAACACAGACAGTTCCTTCTAGCTGGGAGAGAATCAAGAAATAGATCCATGTGCATGTGAGAATTTAATTTACAAGAGGTTACAATTCAAATCAACTCTGGGTACCCAGTTGATTTGATACAACTTTTGAGGAAGACAATCTGAAAAAAAAAAGCTTCAGTATCCCATAATCTGTATATCCTTTGAGTGAGAAATTTTAATTCCACAGATACATTCAAAGGATATGCATCTTGGTGTTTTTAAAAATTGGAAACAACTGAAAAGTTCATTAAAAGAGAATTTTAAAACTAAAAATTTATGGCACAAGTAAAATATACAATATCATATAGTCATTAAAATAATATGTTATTATGTCCAAAAAACATTTGAAAAGCAATATGTATAGAAGGATCCCGTTTTGGTAAGTGTGTATGTGTGTGTGTGTGTGTGCGTGCGTCTACTTATTTTAGCAATGTATGTATTTATAAAAGAAAATATATAACAAAAAGCTGATAGGACTCACCCTGGGTGGTGGGTTTTTTGGATGACTAAATTTTATTTTTCATATTGCTTTTACGGAGTTTATGAAGTGTGTATAGTGTCATGTATGACTCACGTAATTAAACATTGACAAAGGCAGCTCTTGTACTGCGGACGGAAAAGCCCTCTTTGGTGGAGCAGATCTGTCTCATTTGCTAAACCATACAATTGATGACATCATCCAGTGGCTTACTCATCTAGCCATGGGGCACATTCATCTTAAGTGAGAGCTCTCTCAGGGAGCAGAGATGTCTTGGCAGACAGTGAAAAATTTGAACCCCAATGTAGTTCCAAAATTGTCTCGCTTACCTGAAACCTGAGTTTCAAATTCAGAGCCCAATTGTTCAGATTGTCGCATCTCGTTCATCTAAGTCAGACATCCGTGGAGTAGACCCGACCTTCTTAGAGCCATTGCAGGCATCAATCATTTGAACAGTACTTCTGTGCCTTTAAAAACCAGAGCAAGAAGAATTGTGCTAATATAAAGACCAACGGGAGCTGGATTCCAGAAAGAAACAAACAAAGCATTTTTATGCCCACAAATATCCGTGCACCCTCTTGTCAATAAAATCTATGTAGCTTATATATTCCCTTTTGTTTCAAAAGCCGAGAACTTATAACTGAATTCAGAGCACACATATGAACAATACAATTGATTGACAACGTCTATTTCTGCCTTTTTCATACTTTTTAAAATGGCTTTTCTTGTATTTTTTATCTTGAATTATATTCTTTCACATTATTTCATTCTATAAACAGCCTTAAATCCTTTTGGAAGAAAGTTAGATTGGGACTCCATTCCAGGGATGCTGAGATGACAAAGCAACTGTGACCTTCAGAGACATGTACAGTCACCCAGGCTTGTAAGGAGGCACAGCGGTGGTTACAAAGCCAGTGCCTGTGGGTCTAGACTCAGCCCCTCAGCAGTAGAGGGGTGTCCTCCTAGTGTTGCTCTTGGCAAGTGAAGTGGGTCTGTCTGGTTTTCTCTCACTCATGAGGCTGGAGGGAGCATTCCTGAGCACTCCCAGCTCTGGAGACTCACGTCCCAGCCTCCAGGGGGGTTGAACCCAGAGTGGGGGAGCCTGCGGTGGGTGGAGGCATCTGAGCCAAGGATGGTGTCTCTTCCAGTATGTGGAGGGCCCAGTGGTGGCAGCTGAGGTCACAGTGGGGGCATTCACCTCCTTTGCTCAGTGACAGTGAACCTGTGACTGCAGCCCTGCCCTTCTGTCCCAGTCCTCTGGCTCCAGGGGCTCTAATCCTTCATCAAGGCTCCAGAACTCAGGGCCCATCTGCCGATTCATTCAACCTGCTCTGGTTCGAGAGCTGTTTCCGCCACTGCAGTCCAGCCTCTGTTTCCCAGGTGCAGAGTGTTCCAGAGGAATGCGTGCCCAGGGGTCCAGGTGCAGAGATGAACAGCTGAGAACCTCTGCTCATGGAGAAGTTTCTCACTTTTAGGTTTTACTTCTCTTTCAACCCGAGTGTCTCTCTTGCCTGCCCCTCAACCCCTGTAATATCCCACCCCTATGCCTGTTACTTAATGTTCAGCAGTGCTGGATGCTGCTCTAGTTTTTCTTTCTAATGTTGCATCACAGTCTGTGCTGGAAGGACACCTGAGCCTCAGTCCAGGTTTGCCCCTAAGGGACTGGATGACCTTGGGCACGACAACCACCTCTTTAGGCCTCAGGCACTTCTTTTAAAAAAAGGAAGGAAAAAAATAAGGAAGAAAGGACACTACATATCATAATGCAGACCACAGAGCACTGTGCTTTAAAGTGGGTTACACAGAACACGATCTGTGGAATGTTAAGTGTTATGAGAAAGAAATATTTCTGTAATCAAATGACCTTGAAATATGATGGATTAAACAAAGCACAGCAAGTTTCTTTACTAAGGACTTTCCAGTGCCTTCAACACAATTGTGCATTTAACATCTCCAAGAGGGCAGTATCCCATGCCATGCACCTCAAAGTTATTGAAATACTACATTTTTCATAGAGCCCCTTGAGGGACTCACGTGTCACACAGTCACTTTCAGAAACATGACAACAGTGGTCCTGTCTATTTTGTTCTCCCCACAGCCTTGGTGCCTCGAGCACTGCCTGGCCCACAGCAAGTGCTCAATGAGTAGTTTATGAACAAATGAATGGATGAATGAATGAAAACAGTGTCTTACACACATGAGGAGCTCAAAACATATTTGCTAAGTTAAGTTTAATTGATTTGTTGAAGTCCTTCCAAATATGCAATTCTATTATTAAGGATTTTACATGGCATCTCCTCATCTATATTCAATCCATAAACCTGACATCTATTAAGCAGAGTTTCGGAGGCAGGGACTAGTCTTGGTCAGGTAGGTATCTCCATGATAAAGTGGGGTTACTGCAGGTAAGCTAAGTCAGTCATTGCATGTAAAACCACTGGAAGGATGTCTGGCATAGAGACAGGACCCAGGCAGGAGAGAAGATGAGACAGAGAGAGAGAGAGAGAGAGAGAGAGAGAGAGAGCGGTTATCTTGTCTGATGACTGTCCAGTTTCCACTTTTCCACAAAGACTTATATGGCTTGCAGTGGGTTCTTTGAGATGGCCCTACATCCTGACAATAAAGAACCTCTTCTTGTATCAGCGCAAGCATTTTTCATCTCCCTAGACCCAGCTGATCACCAACAAATCCCTATGCCAGTGCTGAGAATGAGCAGAGCAATTCCTTGCCCGTCTCTCTCCCAGGGCCGCTCTGTGTCTCTCAGTGCATCTGCTCCATTGACTCCCAAACAACATCCTCTGCTTCTCTGTTTCACATGTGGCCATTAATGACTGACCCATGACCTTTCAGCTCTGGCCCCACAGCCCTCTGACAGCATTCGCAATTCCCCAGTTCCAAATTGCTGGGAACCTTGACTGGCTCGGCTCATCTTTTTGAGGCCACACAATTTGTGGGCAGTCAACCAATGGATGGGTTACCCTTGAATCAACTGAATTTCTAGCTCAACTGGCCCTGTTCAAGGGCCTTCAGGGCTGGCAGATTCCCTGGGATGAGGGGACAGATGCAGGTACCTACTGCTACAGTCCTAGGGGAGAGGGATAGAAGAGGACCTGAGAGGACTTGGGCACTCAGGCTCCACACTTTGTCATAATGTCTTCTCAGTCTGGAATTCCCAAGGTCCATCCCCACACACAGTCTCCTCTTTGTAGCAGTTCCCTATTGCTGTATAACAAACCACCCCAGACGTTAGCTTATGAATCTGCAGGTCAGCTGAGCAGTTCTTTTGGCCTGGGCCAGGCTTGGCTGACCTTGGCTGGGCTCAGCACTGTGGTCAGCTGGCAGGTCAGCTGGGCTCCTGGTCTAGGATAGCCTCACTCACAGTTTTGCAAGAGGCCAGATGTCAACCACAGGTGATGGGGGCACCTGAGCCATGAGACTCTCGTCCTTCAGCAGGCTAGCCTGGAATTGCTCACACAGCAGACACAAGGGTCCTGAGTCCATCTCATGGCTCTCTCCTCTGAATCCTCTTTCAACCAAACTCCCTGCTTTTTCTACCCTGATGCCCAGGCTAGCCAGCCCTTCAGCTTGATGGACCTTTCTTTTCTTCTGACCCCTTCACAAAGGTTGACCATCTACATCCCTCCTTGGGTTGCCAGATTTAGCAAATAAAAATATAGGACCCCCTGTTAATTTGAATATTATATAAATAACAACACTTTTTTTTCAGTATAAGTATGTCCCAAATATTGCAATGAATATACTTATACTAAAAGATTATTTGTTGAAATTCAAGTTTAACTGGGCATCCTGTATTTTACCCGGCAACTCCTCCTCAGCCAAGCCTCAAGGAAGAAGAGACGCTGGCCTGCTTCTAGGATGTATAAAATGACCCTCTGTAACCAGCAGGGGGCAGGGCTAGCCTTTGACGATGGGCAGTGGGTATGGGATCAATGTCTCTTCTTCTCCCTGCCTCTCTCTATGTAAAAGGTGGGTAATAAAATGTAGGCTGAGGGTATCCATTATTTGAGGGATCCCAGCTACTTCAAGAAACATTTCCCCCACAAATATGAAGCCGATCAAGGTGTCGCCTTGGACTCATATGATTTAGTGCTGCCTCATTATTCTTACTGTTTTTGATGCGGAAGTTAATCGACTTCTCAGCCCAGGCTTTCCTGATGTCATTTAAATATTTAGTAGCCTGAATGTTTTACAGATATATGAGAGAGAAGCTAGTATCAGACTAATCTTTCCTCAAGAAAGCTATAAATGCTGAATAAAATGCAGAATGTAGATGGTTGGAGGTCCTGGAGCACAGTGAGGGATGCATGACTAGGGATGGAGAGAAGCTTCCAGAGAGAAGGAAAATGTACTGAAATGAAACTTATATTTGCTGCTCCCTTTTCCCTCTGTGGCTTTTGCTGTTTTGCAATCTGGGGCATAAAGATGGACAGAACATAGTGGCCTGGAGCCTATAAAAGTGCCTCTGGGCTGGGGAAACAAAGATTGGAGGTCAGAACCAACAAGAAGTTAGGTCTCGAGGAACCAAGATCCTGGAGAAAAGAGAACCCTAAGGAAGTGAATCCAGTGTGGATGGATCCAATCCAATGTTGAGCACGCAATTTCCCTTCAAGGGATTTTCTGACTCCTAAGTGGGATGAGATCCTGAATAATCATGCAAAAGTCACCTGCTGAAACAATAGAGATTTTAGCATCCTCACAATACACAGAAGACAAAAATTAGTGTAGGAACATGTGAAGGCAGCGGGGCTCTGGGAAACAGCCCAAGCTTTCGGTTGAGACCTCCCAATGGTTACATTATAGGGCAAGACCAAATAAACTAGACCTTAAAAAGATGGAAACCCAGCCTTCACTGATCAAGGGAATCCCTCTGTACTCTATCCGCCTGAGACAGGGAAATCAAATCTCCTCTTGGGGAAGCAAATAGACAAAGCTACATATTTTTGATTCACATTGTCTGGCATTCAATCAAAAATATTCAGGCATAACAGATAACAGGAAAAACAACTGGAAACTAAGAGAAAAAATAGGTAATGGATATTCACAGGTATCTAGATATTGGAGTCATCAAACACAGACATTAAAATAACCATGATTATTCTGTATAATGAAATAGATGAAAAGATAGAAAATTTCACAGAGAAGTGGAATCCATAAAAAGAATCAAATTAAGATTCTAGGACTAAAAGTTAAAATAATTGAAATTAATAATTCAATAGATTTATTTAACAGCAGATCAAACATAGCAAAAGAGAGTGGCAGTGGGAGAGAAGCAAATCGAAAATATCCCGATTAAGCCCAGAGGGAAAAAGGAAGAGAAAATGCAGAAAAGAGCCTAAGAGACACGTGGGACATGATGGAAACATCTAACATACGTGTATATCAGAAAAAGAAGAGAGAATTGGACTAGAAGCACTCTTTAAAGCGACAGTGTCTAAGAATTTTCCAGAACAGGCATCAAGAAGTTATATGAACCCCAAGCTGAATTAATACATGGAAAACTGCACTTAGAGACATGGTCGAAAGACGAAACAAAGAGAAAATTTTAAAGCAGCCGGAGGGAAAAAATTCGTTATCTTCAAAGGGTAATATTAAGAATTATAGATAACTTTTCAACCCAAATTGTGAAAGTCAAAATATAATGGAATGAGATCTTTACAGCACTGAAAGAAACATCAGCTTATCTAAAAGTCTCTACCCAGTGAAAATGTCCTTCATGAATAAAGCAAGAACAAAGATGTTTTCAGATGAATCAGTCTGTTTTCTTGATCACGAAAACAGAGGCACTGCAAGTAGTTTTTGTAATAAAGTATTTTTAGGAATTTAATATAGGTATTGTGGCTTCCATGAGTGGGGGAGGGTTGGCGGCCACGAAGGTCTGGAAGGCAGCAGCACGAGGAACAGAGAGTCACCAACTATTTTAACCTGAACTATGGGAGTGGGCAGAATAATAAGCAAACATCGAAGGTAAAACAAAGCAAAACAAGCAAATACCTCTGAAAAACAAAGCTGGAGGACTTGACTTCACACCAAGACTTATTATAAAGCTACATTAATTAAGAAGGTGTGGTATTGACACAAGAAAAGACAAATAGTTCAATAGAATAGTAAATGCTCTGGAAAGAGACCCGCTCACACATGGACAGCTTTAAACCTCTCAGCTCCACTCCTTCATTCTGCTGGAATGAAGGGAGTAGAAATTTTATGCCAATTTTCATGGGCTCTGTGAGACACATGGAACCTTGAGGTGAGGGGACAGACACCAGTGGCCCCAGCGATATTTTCATTGCATGGTCCTGTGTGTTCATATAGGCTGTACCTGGCCAGGGGTGTAGTCCCAACATCCAAAGCCTACTTTCCTGCAATCCAGGGACAAATGAGTGTCCCTAGGACTCTACGGCATTGCAGAGATGGTTCAGTATCCACCAGAGAGAGCATCACAAGATCTTTGAAAACATAAATTTTAGGTAGCTGTTAATTTACCTTGAAAATGGTCTGGTTCTTCTAGGTGGTTAAAAGGTTGGTTTGGAGTGTACATATATCCGGAATTTCCACTGGGGGAGAATCTTACTTAATTCACAGATGAAGGAAAGAGACAGCTTAAGAAGGGATGTTTCAGACCAGAGGCTCCTCCTTAGTGTCACTGTGCCATAGAGAATGTCACTGCAGCAAGAATGGTCTCACTTTCCACATGAAGACTTTAATGCCCAGACAAAGTCCCTGAAGCTTCTCCGTCCACACCTTTGGGTTTTAGAGGAGTGCCAGCTACATGATTTCACTAGAAGGAGTCACATCTGACACCTGGACCAGTGACCACTTGGGGGGATTTGGACATTCCCCAGAGCTGAGCTGTGCTCTGGGGGAATAAAGGGAAGACTTGATGGCTGGGGCAACCAAAAGGATGGGGTGGGAAGAAACAAACGTTCATCGAGGACCTACAGTATTCCAGGTGCTTAATGCTCACACTCATGAACTCATTTGATTTTCACAACAATTCTGTAAATTGGGTTTGTACTTTCCATTTTGCAGAAGAGACTGAGGCACAGGGGGATCAAGCGACATGTCCAAGATTGCCCAACTAGTGGGAGGCTGTAAGATTCACTAGAGTCCAGAAGTTTGCCTCAACTGGCCTCCCAAGGAGAGGGGAAGGGAGCAGATGGAGAGAAAGGGTGCTGTCTGCACGGCTTGGAGTAGAGCGGAGTCCCTCCCACAAACCCTCACACAAAACTTTCTGCATCTTTATACCGTGTCCTTCATCAAGCTGTTTTCTTCCCCACCTCTGAGTCTTTGCCTCAAAATTCCACCGTGTGACATAACTCCCCATTCACCGCATTGCGTTAGTGGCGGTGTTCAGCTTCTTGTTCTGTGCCGGTCCCTGTCTCAGGTAACGGCAATAAAGAGACGGATGGGCACACCCCTGTCCTCCACCTGTTCTTCTGGGTCTTTCCCTATAGTCTTACCCAAATGCTCCTGCTCGCGGGCTTTCTTCCCTCTCTTCCCTCCTCTGACCCTGAGAGACAGGTCTTTGCAGAGCAGCAGCCGAGGAGGTGTGGTCAGACGGCTTCTGAGTCATGCTCACGGGAGGAGGTGTGGCACCGAGGTTAAGCATATGGGCTATGGATCCGAACAGCCCGGTTCAAATCCAGGCTCTGCCAAGGGCTAGCAAATCATGCCTCAGTTTCCCCACCTGTAAGAAGGAGACAGAGCCGAACCACTTTTCACGATTGTGGGGAGAACTAAGTTTGCTGATATCTGTCAACTGCCTCTACTGGTGTCTAGGTCACAGTAAGTGCACAGGGAACAGTAGGCGTGTCACACGCCCTCGAGCACGGTGTACTTCCCCTACAAGGGCTGGATGCAGAGAGGGAGGCTGAAGGACTGGTTGATAGTTCTATGATTACCATGCCTGGGCCACAGCAGAGAGTTAATAAACACCTTTAGACCATTGACTACCCTAGTCTCCATAAAGTGCCTCTTTTCCAGAAGAGATGGCAAGGTTCCAGTTGTTATGGTTTCTCTTCACAGGCAGGATGAAAGGGAGCACAGTACAGCCTTCGACTTAAATCCAGTTTCTCCACTGAGTGCTCTGCCTGGTCACAGTCAGAAGTCCAGCTGCCCCTTTCGGTGCATCATAGGGACTTTCCTGGGTGTATCCTTGTCCACAGAGAACTCACCCTTGCTGCTGTCTCTATAGAGTGTGTAATTTACTTACCTGTTTTGTTAACCATCTTTTTTCCCTCATTAGAATGGAAGCCCCACGAGGGCCAGGCTTATGTCTGCTTTGCTCACGGCTCTATTCCCAGTGCCTCACTAGCAGGGCCTGGCACATAGTAGGTGTTAGTAGATCTGTGTTGAAGCCATGAATGCCCTGCAAGTAGCCCACGTGATGGCTGTCCACCCACTTTAACGTAGGTACTTGTTCAATGTCCATCTACCCTGCAAGTCTGTGAGCCCACAAGGATGGGACTCATGTCTGTCAGTTTCCCTGCTCCACTCTCAGAATCTTCCAGAATGCTTGATCCAATGTAAGATGCTCAATTCAGGAACCTCTTCCTTTAATATTTCTGACTTGAGTGTCCCCCAGAAATCAATCACTTTTTTCTACAGGATGGAATTCCTCTGTTGGAGAGGATTTTGGCAGATCTTCAAGCATTTGAATAGAGTTACTACTTAATTTGGAGTTCAAAGCAACAGAAAAGTATTGTGCGTGGCAGGTTGCCCAGGGCAGGGGGTGGGCCTTCTGGAGTTCTTTCCTTTCTAAGAGAAGTGGTATCCACAGACTCAATGGGCAGGCAGAGCAGGGTGGGGAGGAGGTGCCGAGGGCCAAAGTGGGCTTGCTGAGACATGGGAACGTGTGTGCTAGTGTTCTGACAGAGGAGAGATATAGGATGGGCCGGAACAGGGCGCGCTCACAGGTCCACAGGTGGACCTCACAATGCAATACCTTCCCGGCTGGTCCCTCACCCTGGCTTCACTCCACTTGGGCTTATCTGTGCCCAGCTGTCAGATGACTTTCACAATCACCACTTTGTCCACATTCACATCTGCTCCCAGGCCTACAGCTGCTCCCCACTGTCCACAGGACAAAGTCCACACCCCTGCCCCTGGCATCCAACGCCTCTACCCTTTCACCTCGGAATACCTCTCCCGCTGTGATCCTGCATGAACCTGTTATAGCTGCAAAACTGGTTTTCCCAGAGCATACCTTTTTCTTTCTTTCCCAGTGGCCCTTGCCCACAGCATATCTCCTCTGCCCTCCCCAGACTGTCTTGTCCTTTTTCTCTTTATTTAAGGCTTATCTGGTTTTCAAGATCCCACTCAAGTCTCACCTCCTTAAGGTGGGGGTGGGGGTGTGGTCCTACCACTTGCGCTTTTGGGGATGGTTCCTTCCTAGACATGCAGTGCCTATAGCCACCCTCTAGGTTTTGGCACCGGCTTCATTGTAGGGCCGGCACTGTCACACGCAGGGTACAGACATGCAGCTAGGTTGGCATCCCTTTGTGTTGTTTCCCCTCTAGCTTCAAAGGGAGGCCTCTTTATGCCTGGAGGGGCACACTTGTGGGAATGGGACTTCTGATCTCTAAAGGATGCTCCATTGCAATCAAATACTTCCCCCAGATTCCTCCACTGACCAAGTGTGTGCCCTATGCCGGTTGTCCCACGGTCATGTTGACCCTTACCCTTTCTTTGATCTTGGGGTTGCCCTTGGGCATTTGACCTCTCTTGCTGGATTGGCCCATTATTGCATTGGCCCATCCTCATACCTCCTTCTCTTCATGGAGCGTAGTTTGGAGCCCCTGCCCTGGCTCCAATCTCCCCTCAAGGTGAACTAACCCCTGACGTCTGGGCAATGACATTTTAGGACGACCTCGCTTGCCTGTACAGCCAAGACTGGCCACTGTGAAGAGAGATACTTGCTTATTTCTCCTGATGTTCTTTGTGCCTTGTCCTGGGACGCTACCCCAAAAGACACCCAGGAAAGATCTGCATTGGTGGTGGCAGTGGTGGACGTCTCCCAGGCCATAGCATGAGGCTGTTCTCATTCTCAACTTTCTAACCATGGTTGATGCCAGATTTGAGGAGATTGTGAAGCGAATGGCTAACAGCTGCTCTGCGTGTTGACCCTCCCTTGTAAGCATCTCCTTGGTGTTCACATAACCCAGGGTCAACTTTATTAGCATCTTTGCACACTGATTAACTGGTCCTCACAGCAGCCATGATGCAGGCTGGTGCTGGGCTTCCTGTTTGTTTGAGCCGAGGAGAGACGAGACACCACCTGGCCTCCCACCACGGTCACCCTGCCGCCGGGTTGACAACTTTTCCCAGGAAGAGTAAGCTCTGGGTGGTCATCTCCCAAAGGAGCACCAGGAAAGGCCTGTTGAAATGGGAATGTGGGGCCGATGTTGCATTCAGAGCCTGGGGCTGGGAGAGGAGGCCTGAGGCAGCCCCTGCCTCGGTTCCCCGCTCACTCATGTCGACGGCTGCCTTGTGTGACACCTAGAAGGAGAGAAGAGGGGCAGAGACAGCATCAGCTCAGGGTGCTTTGAGGGGACAGATTCCACCTGGTGGCACATTAAAGAGACGGAGGCAAAGAGTAACCCCATTTACTCTTAGGGCCCCACGGGCTCTACCTTCCAAGGAAGCAACTCTAGATTCTATTTCCCTCCTCTTCTTATTCTCCCCCCTCCATCATATCCCAGGGGTTCACCCTGATGGTGCCATTTGCTCTTTGATGGGGAGACAGGTGGGTCTGACCATGAACCACACTGCAAAAAGCCAACGGCACCTTCTAGGAGCGTTCTCAAGCCCCTAGTGCACTTGGCACGTGTCATTTCCTGCTGTAGGCTGCACTCCCCTTCTCTACACCTCGGTTTTCTCACGGTTAAAATGGCTTGCTTGGCCTAAATCAATGGTTTTCGAAAGGAGCTCTGTGGAACCAGCTTGTCTGACGTGCCAAGCCCTCCGCTGGTCTCTGTCAGAAGAGCTCCTTCTTCTTAAACCTCACATAACTTCTTAAGAAGGATTCTGAGGGTTAAAAAAAAAAGTTGAAAAACTTTCTCCTTGACAATCTCGTCGATTCTAAAAAGCTCTATGAAGAGATAAATCTATCAGTTAAGGTCACTGTGAAAGGAATTCTTTAAAAGGCTACATTATTTCTTTTCCTTGTTCACCCTCTCCACTGTGGGCACGTGCCCACACACACACATACACACATGTGCATACACACATGCACACACGTGCACACACACAAGACCACATCCCTATTGTCTTAGTTTCACGTTCCAAATCTCAGCTGGTCTTTCCCAAATAAAAAATAGAATACTTTCCTTAGCATATTCCTAGCAAAGACTCAAATGATGATTAATGACTCTACCCTAAAACAGAAAGGATAACAGAAAAGCAGACAAGGGCCTTTGTGCCTTCTGTCTTGTGGAGAATTGCATTATTATCACCAAATATTAACGCTCCCTTCTTATTAGAGGGTTCTCGATCCTCACCCATGCCCTGTGACTGGCAATGCCTCCTACAGGAGGAGAACGCAGGCCCATCCCATTGATGGCGGTCTTGACTGTGGGCCTTGCTTTAGCCAGTGGCACGTGAGTGGCCTTGACAAAGGCCACATGTGAGGAGAAGTGTTAAAGGCCATTGCACATTTTCTCTTGCTTTTTCTCTCTGCTATGAGAATGGCATGTCCCAAGTAGGGGCTTCTCCTTTAACCTACATCCTGGAAGGAAGAAGACGTGTGAAGCAGATCTGTAGCCAGGTGGCAGTGACATGCCTCTGACACGTAGCAGGAACAGGAAATGAACCTTTGTTATGATAAGGCACTGAGATTTGGGGGTTGCTTGTTACTACAGCGAGGCTGACAGATACACCTCCTGTTCAGGCCCACTGCTCTCTCCAGCTATAACAAAGACAGAGTTTCACTGCCTGCCCTACAAGGAAGTGCGAGGAATAAAAACAGAGCTAGTCTCACACCTGGGGAAATTCTGGCTCTGTGGGTGACCCTGAATGTGTGTTACTCTATTTAAGACTGTGTCCCTGCTCTGAAGACTATAGAGGGAAGGTGGAAAGGGACTTGCCTAGAAAAGAAGCCCTAAAGATTATCATTAAAGAACCAGAGTAGGAAGAAGAAAGGGGAACTCGACTGCCAAATGCACTTTACATCAAAGGAGAAAAGATCCCCCCCACACACATACAGCCACATTCACCCCCTTACCCTGGAGATGGTTTTGTTGAGCTGCCCAGTGATTCCTGATAAGTCAGCTTCCATGTTGAAAATGTTGGTGAGACCAATGTGGGGAAGTATCTCTTCCAGGTTATATGTTCCAGAAATTGAAAACCTTGGCAAATGCAAGTCCAGCAGGCTGGAGAGGGAATCAGACAGAGAAGTGGGGCTGTGTCATTAGACGTGCTGCCACTGCCCTGTCTGTGGGCAGCCTGAGCTCTGGGAGGGAGAAATGTTTCCAAGAGTGAGGGGGAACCAGTCTTCCCATGACACCACCTGCTGTGCCAGAACATTCCGTGACCCGGAGCCTCCTTCTCTTCCCACCTCACAGAGTATCTCGTGTATGGATCTGAGAAGACTCCTGGCACAGCCGTGTGTCTTCATCTTCACCACGTTTATGGAGAGCTTTCCAGGTGCCAGACATTGGGCTATGTTTTATAAGGTTTAACTGATTGAATCCACATAATGACCACGTAAGGTAAATATTGTTAACATTTTCCCTCCTCCATATTCGATTTATCAGCGAGTTCTGCTGGCTCAACTTCTGGACTATATTCTAAATCCATCTACTAGCAAGCCTCTAATAGAAGCCACCGTCATCTGTCACATGTCTGAGCTTCAGGGCTGTGGTGAGGACCTGATGAGAGATCATGTATGTAAAGCATGGGGCACAAATCACTAGAATAACACTCCCTCCTGTTACTGGCATGCCCTTATCATCGGATTTCCACATTCCCTGGGTTAAGTTCACAAGTTTCTTCTGAGCCAGAGCAAATCTTTCCTTTTCTTCCTGGGGTTATTCTCCAGAGTTATTGTTTAACTGTTGCTAGGGCTAGTTAATAGCCAGCTTGGAAACTTCTGCTTCTAATGGATTCAGATTAGAGACTCTATTTCAGGGTCGGGAATCATTGCCAGTTTAACTCCTGGGCCCACGTGAGAGTCTAGACGGCTAGCTGAAGTGGGAGGCAGTTGGAAGTCAGGGGTTGAACAGTGAAAAGGAGAAAACAGATGAGGAAAACAGAAAACAGGCCTGTCTTGGCCTGCTTGACAAAGTTTCCACAGGCAGCACTTGGAGGGCAGGCCCCGGCCATAGAAGGGGTTCGAGTGGAGTCTAGCAGAGGGGTGTCTGGTAGAGAGCCCAACACGCAATAGGTGTTCAAGCAATGTAACTGAAGAAATGAACAGTGACCAGGGAGCATGATGCCCCTGGGCAAGCTAGCCTTCCTCACTGCTGAGTGGAGGGAGACCTGGTAGAATCTTGTTTTCATGTCTGAAAGGCCATTCAAATGCCTGCTATGATGCTGTAACTCTCTGATACTGGAAACAGTCACTAGGAGCCTCTGAGAGTTAGAAACCTAACTTGCGTTGGTTTTGATTTTTGAGGGTCAAATTGAGAGGTCAAAATGGACCCTCCCTGAGGGAAAATCTACTAGTCTAGAATATTTTATGGTACTTCTTTCTGTGAAGGGGGAAGGGAAAGGCTGACCCAAGGGGAGCTTGAGTATAAGGAGCTGGAATCAGAAACTGACCAGAGCTATGTAGCTTCCTAGACAACAGAGACACTCCCTTAAATCCTGGCCTCTGTTCTTGACCTGTATCTCTTTCATTTGGCCCTTGAATCTCTGCCCAACACAAAACACCCCTTCTCTGTCTCTGGAACCTCAGTGCGGCAGGGAGCTGAGAGACGGCTCCTGTGGGAGTGAGCATGACTGGTGCCTACCAAGTGGGAGTGGACTAAAGGTGGCCGTCAAGAGGTTTGGTCTATACCCCTCCCCTCGAATCTGGGTGGGTTCTATGACTGCTTTGACCAATAGAATATGGCAGAAGTGACACTGTGCTAATTTCTGAGCCCAGGACTTATGAGAGTGGGAGCTTGCACTTCCTGTCTTTTGGAATACTCCCACCTGGAGCTCTGAACTGCCGTATAACAATAGCAACTACCCTGAGCTGCTGTGCAGAAGCCCAAGCTAGCCTCGTGGAGACACTGCATGGAGAGAGAGATGCCTGCTCAGCCCTTAGCTGAGTCAGCCATCCAGCCCAGACACCAGACATCTGAGAGAAGGAGCTTCGAAGCTTTAGCCCCAGCCACCCTCTGACTGCAATTCAGGAGAGCCCCCAGCGAGAACCGCCTGGCGGAGCCCAGTCCACCCACAGAATCGAGAAGAGAATAGATGGTTTATTCAAGCCTTTCCATTTTAGGTTTGTTATACAGTAACAGAAAATTAGAACTCAAGGCCAGATTTCATCCCAGAGCACCCTGCAAAGGAAGATATACCCCAAGAAGAGGTTAGCTGGTGAATAGAGTCTAGGCAAACAGCAAAGACTGAAACTACTGTGAGAAAACCACAGACTGAAAAGGAGCGAGAGAGACAGGGGTAGGAGAGAGATCCCATAAAATTGGCACTTTGATTTTTACAACGTTCTTCTTGATATTTAATTTAAGAAATGTTTTAAATTAAAAAGAGGCACTTTTAAAACATATACACTGTTCCATGGGAGCCATAATTATTCTTTGTATTTTATTTATTAATTTTTAATTTATACCCCCTTCACTCATTATGGGAATCATAATTATCCTTAATAATTGTCCTTGACCTGATGTTTTGCCTACACTTAATTACCTTCTAGTAGTGAATTATTATTTGGAGAAAAGGAGAAGCAAGAGGAAAGGAGGTCGGCCAGAAAGACCAAGAAGGATAAGAATGATTAATGCCCAATAAGCACTTACCATGCACTAGGGACCACTCTCTGTGCTCCGTACATATTAACTCGATTAATCCTTCACACGACTCAACGTAGTGGTTGTTATGGCCCCATTTTACATTTGAGGAAATCTGAGGCCCCAAAGGGAGGAAAATTGCCCAAGATCACACAGTTGGTTGAAGGACAGGACGGAGAGCCAAACCTAGGGGTTGGGATCTTGCAACTGGAGTTGATCCAGACCTGCTCAGATTCTTGAACAAGGTCCTCTGCTCTAATGCTTACCTGGGCAGGAGCAACTGGCCCCATTTTCTCAAGGTCTCTGGCTGTAGAACCGCCTCCACCTGCTCCATTTTCCCAGGATCAGGGAGGATCAGCAGGGCCTGGGCATTTCCGCTGTACTCGATCTGGAGGACAGTGCAAGCCACCTCCTGGTCGTAGAGGAACCTGTGCATTTCCTTCTGGTGCATCATGGGGACGCGTAGAGAGGTCCTCTCATCCACAGAGAAGCTCTCTTGCTTCTGGCTCTGATAGCGATTGAAGGGATGTTTCCACTTGGCTTAGGACACAAAACCCACAAAACCATGAGAACACACTCCAAGAGAGCAACTCTGGGCAGACATACACTAAGCCAGGAAGGTTTGGTGACTTCCTCTTGGATATCTAAGTATGAGGCAGGGAAGTGGCATGGATATGGAATCAGGGGGGCCAGGATTTAGGCCTGGTTAAGCCACTAGAGCAAGTCACCAAAGTTTGAGCTCCAATGACCTATGATTTTATTCCATTTCAGAGCAACTTAACTTTCAAGAGGCCAAGAGGTGTTTCTATATGCTAAACACCTTCCATGTGCAAGGCATTATCTCTTTAAGTCTTCATCAAAATTAATATTAAACAAGTATTATCATCTCCATGTCAGAGATGAGAAACTGAGTCTCTGTGAATTTATGTAAAAATTCCCGATTTGAAGAGCCGTTAGGTGGTAGAGCAGGGATTAGGGCCTGCCTCTGGCTCCACAGCTCAGGTCCTTTGCAAACACTGCCAAGTTGCCTGTAGACAACAACAACCTTCTACAGAGAAGCTCAAGGGCCACCTCTACTTCCCAACTCCCTAAGATTCAAAATGTAATGCAAAACCCATTAAGACATAGCGAGAAATGCAGAATCTGGCAGTCACAGTAGTATCTTCTCTCTTTCTACTTATAATCTGCACCCACAAACTGCCTCCTGACTTGGCCTCCTGAAAGCACAAGTCTTGGAGACAGGAGGAGGGGGCTGGCTCATCCTGTCCCTCCCTTCCACATCCAATCAATGACGAAGTTTTGCTGATTCTGTCTCCAAAGCCACAACTTTATTTGGAGCCACTATGATACTAAACATTGGACCACGTCAAGAACCTCCTAACTTGTCTTTGCTCTCCCACCCTTCCTCCTCTCCAAACCATTTTCCAAATTGTAGCCAGACTGATCTTTCTCAAATAGATGTGATTATGTCACTCCACTGTTTCAGATCTTGTGGTAATTCTGGGGTCCTCTAGATAAAGTCAACATGGCCCCTGCTTACCTTTCCATTGTAGCTCCCCCTAGGCATTCCCTTATTGCATTCTATGTTCCAGTCAAACTAAATTCATTTCATTTCCTTGAAAATGCAGTGGTATGTCTTTTCCTTGGACCTTTGCACATACTGATTTTTCAACCCGAACTCTCTTCTCTCCACCTCTCCCACAGCCTCTTTGCCTAAATCCAACACATTCTTCATGTCTTGGCTTAGATGCCTCCTCTTCCAGGAAGCCTTCCTTCACTCCCCAAGTCTGGATAGGTGTCTCTTTTAAGAGTTCCATGGCATCCATACTTACTCAAGCAGAGCATCACTTTCCACTGAATTGTAATTGCCTTTTTACTTATTTACAACTCACACGGGGTTGTGAGCTACCCAAGGGTGGGAAAACGCTAACTTGTTCATAAATTTCCCCAAGAGGCTAGCACAGTTCTTGTGACGTAGTGAGTGCTTAATATATGTTCTTGAATGAATGAATGAATGAATAGCATTCCTAGAGGCCTCAAACATGAGACTCAATTTTAACTTGAAATCATTAACTCAGCAAACATTTAAAACATGCTTAGCTATGTCAAACTCTGAAGAATCAAAGATGATTAAGACTCAGGCCCTTGAGAATTTTGGTCAGCATCACAGACTGAATTAAAGCAGAAAAAACTGATCTTGCTGCTTAAACACAGAAAAAAATTGATAAAATAATGGAAAAATAAATAAATAAATAACTGAGTTTAAAAACAAGTGGCAAAGCTTTCAGAAACAAACCAGGAGTGCATATTTCTGATTTGGAACTGAAGTCATCTGGCTCATGGGTTGTCAGAATCAGATACAGCCCTTAGGGGGTGGTGTTTAATGTCTTCTCAGGGGAAATAAATGAAACTCAGGCCCATACTTGGAAGTGAGTTCTCTTCAAATAGTCAGAAGCTATGAAAGGCAATCCCTTCCCCCTCTGGGAAGCTTGGATTGAAAAACTCTGTCCAGCAGCCCAGAGACAAGATAGGACAGGTCACCACATTTCCAAGGCCAGAGGGAAAAGAGCCACCTACTCTACATTCTTTGTTCTCATTACTCATTCAGTGCAGAAACTCCCCAACCTGAAAATTAGTACAGAACCAGTGAAACCAATAAGACTAGACAAGAGGCAAAAGTGAAATTGTCCCCTAGAGAGACTTCCACAACAGGCCAAAAGAAACTCAAAAACACACAAAATTTCCACTGAATATGAGCTCAAAGCTGAAAATTTTAATCCTCTCTTGAGAGGGAATCAGCAGGAGCAACAAAACCAAGAATTCACAGTTCAAGATCTCTAGATAATAGAATAATCTAAGAGATCTTTTTTTAAAGAGTGTTAAAAAAAAGGAACAAAATTCATAAGGAAAGAATAGGTGGTTATGACAAAATAATAGGTATATTTGAGAAAAATATAAATCCTTAAAATGAAAATATAGTCAGTGAAATTGAAAACTCAATGGATGAGTTAAACAACAGATTAGACACGGCTTAAGAGAGAATTAGTAAAATGGAAGCTAGCACTGAAGAAATCACCCAGCTGGCAGCACAGAGAGAAAAAGAGATGTTTTCCTGGGGGCAGAAAATTTAAAAGATGGGCCTGGAGTGTCTTGTAGTGCCAGAAAGTAAGGAAGTGCTCCTCCCCCCCTAAAAATCAGCAATGATGGAGGCATATCAAAGGGACACAGAAACCAAATGAAAGAGGTCCCAATGGCCAATATTGAAACATTTTGAGCAAGAAAATTAAGTAGTATTGGATTATAAACCAAAGTATAAAATAAATATCCATGAGTCCATACTTATATAAGTAAATGATTGGATAAATAAATGTGGGAGAAGAAACTAATGTCTCATGCAGACGAATTTCAAATAATTTACATAGATCCTCCTCCCTCAATGAGATGGAGCATAACTCACCACTCCATCAGTGTAGGATGAACATATTGATTCCCTCCAAAGAGCACAGTATAGAAACGGGGGAAAAAGGGTAACTTTATAGGGGAGAAATCTGGCAAGCATCACCTCAGTCAGGTGACCAAGGTCAACATCAACAGTGATAAGTCATGTTGATACTTCGTATCGTTGACACAATGTGATGAGAATGGCACTTTACCTCTGTGATCTTCCTCCCCAAGTTCCATCACCTCAGTCTTAATCATGGGAAAAACATCAGACAAATCCCAATTGAGGGACATTCTAAAAAATACCTGGTCACTATTCCTCAAAATTGTCAAGGTCATTAAAAGCAAGGAAAGTCTAGGAAACTGTCACAGCCAACAGGAACCTAAATTGACAGGATGACTAAATGTAACGCGGATGCTGGATGGGATCCTGGAATAGAAAAAATCATTAGGTAGAAACTAAGGAAATCTGAATAAAGTATGGATTTGAATTTTTTTAAAATGGAGGAGCTCATTTTCCTAGCAGCACACATGGAAATATATGATACCAATTCAGGAAATAACTGAGGTAAAAAGAAATGGACCCTAAAAGTATGAAATGTTCAAACCAATGGTCAAAATAAGCTATCTATATAAACTAAGATGTGATAATGACACTAAAACATAAGTGCAAAATAATATATACAGTATGATACCATTGGGGTAAAATTTTAAAACACATAAACTGTATTCTATATGATTATGGATACATTCTTAATGTGCTAATGATGTGAATACGTGGATGACGAAGATACACACCAATCTAGGAGAGCGGTTGCCTCTGGGGAGGGATGGAAGGAGGGAAATGGACCAGAGAAGGACCAAAAAGAAATTGAACTTATCTACAATATCATATTTTTTAAAAATAAGAATCTGAGAGCCAGTTCTGATGGCCTAGAGGTTAAAATTCAGTGCACTCCACTTTGGTGGCCCGGGTTCAGTTCCCAGGTGCAGAACCACACCACTCATCTGTCAGTAGCCATGCTGTGGTAGTGGCTCACACAGAAGAACTTACAACTATACACAACTATGTATATAGGGGCTTTGAGGAGGAAAAAGGAAGAAAAAAGGAGGAAGATTGGCACCAGATGTTAGCTTAAGGCGAATCTTCCCCTGCAAAGAAAAAAAAAAAAACTTATGAAATAAAAATCTGAAGCAAATGGTAAAATGTTTATATTTTTTCACTCTTGGTGGGGGAGTATATGGGGGTTTTTACTTTATTCTCAGTATATTTCTGTATGTTTGAAATAGTTAACAACATAATAGAAAATAAAATATTTTTCTAAAAAGTAAATTAATAGAAAAGTGAGATTGACTGTACCACTAAAAACAAAAAATTAGAATAAAAAAGAATAGAAAAAACATGACAAGAAAAACCAAAAATTGATCAATCAAGAAGTAATGGTATAAGAACATTATTTAAATATATGATGGTAACTAGCAGAAGGAACATATAAGGCTTCAGGGTCAGTGCCTTCCAGGGGCAAGGCTGGAGAGGGTGCAGGTGGCAATAATTCTGCCTGAGCCTGTGCTCACCTTTGAAGAAGACGTAATTCAGGAGGACCATGAGCGTGTCTTGGGTGAGCTCCTGGAGGCAATCCACAACCTGCCCGTACGTTTGCTTTCTCACGTAGTCGTTAATCTGCCTCCCAGTTGTAGCGGAATCCGTGAAGTTGGCAGAAAAAGCGAAAGCCCCGTACAGCTCTCTGATGGTGTCCAGAAAGTGCTGCTGAGGTTTCAGCTGCTTGTCCAGGAACAGGGAGCTGCCTACTTTGAGTTCAAGTTTGGGGCTGGGCCAGTTCAGGGTGTGGATGAGGCTCTGGAAACCTCGGTGGACGTCGGCCTCTGGGGTCTCCGTGAGGTTGAAGCCGAGGCCCTCCAGGATCTGAGTCGGGGTGTCAGCTTGCGCCCCAAGAGAGAGCAGGGCCAGGGTGGTAGAGATGCTCACGGGCGAGAAGAAGATGTTTCCTGTGGTTTCTGCTGCCAGCTGCTTATACAAACGCAGAGCAAATTTGGTAATGGTGGGTGTGATTTTACGGTGGGCGGGGGCTGGCTCTGAGAGCTGGTCACTGGGGGCTTGAGGCACCCCCAGATTCTTATCTGCATGGGCAGGAAAGGGCTGACAAAGGACAGAGGCCAGGATCCCTACTCCCAGCAGCCACAGCCACGCTGGCCCCATCCTCTGAAAACAAGATGTTGAACACGTCAGACTTCTTCATAAAGAACTCCATGGTTCCCATTGCTTATGCAGTAAACCTCACACCCAAAATGAATCCCACAGAGGTGTCATGAGGGGCACTGCAGAGGGTGAGGGGGTGGCTGAGCAAGCTCCAGACTCGTTCCTCCAAGACTCCAGTCAGAGCTGCAGCCTCTTATCTGCTCTACATATTGATATGGCTTTAAGAGTCTGTTGAGAAAAGGACTCTGGGCTATTAAAAACCTTCCGTGGTCTATTCTCCCTGCCTCTCTCCCTGCATCCTTCCTTTTTTTTCCTTCCATCTTTCCCTCCCTCTCCCCATCGTCCCTACCTCCCTCTCCCCTCCTGTTCCTCTCTCTCCCTCCCCTCTCTCTCCTCCCTCCCTCCCTCCTCCCTTCCTTTTTCCCTTCCTTCCTTTTTTTTTTTTTTGTGAGGAAGATCAGCCCTGAGCTAACATCCATGCCAATCCTCCTCTTTTTGCTGATGAAGACTTGCCCTGGGCTAACATCCGCGCCCATCTTCCTCTGCTTTGTATGGGACGCCGCCACAGCATGTCCTGACAAGCAGTGCATTGGTGCACGCCTGGGATCCGAACCTGGGCCACCAGCAGCAGAGCGCGCACACTTAACCGCTACACCATGGGGCCGGCCCCTCCTTTTTCTTTCTTCTTTCCAGTCATTCCTTCAATCATTCATTAACTTTCAAGGATTGGGCTGACACTCAATACTATGGAGCAAATGTTCAGGGCACAGTGACAACCAATGATGCTGGGCCTCCCTTGTACCTAGGCATGGCCACTAACTATAATCTTGCCTATTGGAGTGGAGAGGATGATGTGTGCCTCTCCTGGGTCAGGGCCTCAAAGAAAGGGGGGGTGCCCTCTACTCTCTTGGTTTTTCATTGGCTGGAGTGTGGATGTGATGATCAGCCATGGGGACATTGTGGATGACGGGAGCCCATGAGGGGTGGCAAAACCACAGGATGGATGTAGTCTGGGGGGAGAGAGGAGAGAGAGATCAACTCTGCCTCCATCAAACCTGTTATCTCCAAGTACCTCTTGTCACATGCAGTGACTGAAACCTGTACCTTAATTGATGCAGAGGTTTAGGAAAGATATCTGTTATGGGTTGAATTGTGTCCCCTAAAAATTCATATGTTGACATCCTAATCGTTATGAATGACTTCATAAGATGAAGTCATTAGAGTGGGCCCCTAGTCCAATATGACTGATGTCCTTATAAAAAGGGGAAATTTGGACACAGACACACACAGGAAGAATGCCATATGAACATGAAGACAGAGAGCAGGTGATGCTTCCAGGAGCCAAGGAACGCCAAGGATTGCCAGCAAACCCCAGAAGCTGGGAGAGAGGCCTGGGGCAGATTCTCCCTCACAGCCTCAGAAGGAAGCAACCCTGCTGATAGATGACTTGATCACAGACTTCCAGCCTCCTGAACTGCAAGACAATAAATTTTTGTGGTTTAAGCTGTCCAGTTTGTGGTACTTTGTTATGGCAGCCCTAGGAAATGAACACAATATCTCTCGTGCTTTAAGTTATAAAATGTGTCAGAAGAGCCTTCAAGCCACCTTGAAGGGGACAAAGGGATGCAGGAGCAGGAGACCTCTTGCTTCAGGTCCAGGAATGCGTCTCCAGCTCGAGGTGAAACTGCAGTGTAAGACAATGCTTGTCTCTGCTCGCTCTGCCCCTGTCTAGGGCCCTCCTTTCCCTTTCAGAGCCTTCACATCCATCGCCACGTCCTCGCGGAGTATACACCACCATGTTTTCACTCGGACTCCCCAACCTTGATGTTCTCAGTAAGGAGAATATCGTCCCCTGTTCCCTTCAAAGGTGACCTCTCCATTGTCCCATGGCATAGCGGCTTCCCACTGCTGACCCCCACATCTTTGCTGTTTGTCCTGATAGCGTTTATCACATTTAGTACTTTTTGCCCAAACCAATGGCCTCTGGGTCAATTACAAATGCTGTGGTAGAGTGAGAGACATCACATTTTTTGTGATGGTTTATAGTCCCTCGTGCCCTAAACACCCCGCCAGACCCCAAAGGCTGGTTGTCAGGGGGACAAATGCAGCCTCATTATCAGTTGTGTCGAAACCCGTTTGCTGGTCAAAGTCCTGTGGGCGGTTCCCCAAGGCCACGTCCTCCCTCCCTCCACCACAGTCCTGTGTGGGCTCGCTTAATCACAGTTTCCACACTCGCTGGATTTTCTTTTGAGGGGAGATTTGGAAGAAGCAGAACAATTTAAAAATTGGTCTGCCCCTGGGGAAAATAAGAAAGGTAACTATGACGAAACCATTTCCAGTTTATTCTTTTCATCTCATGGAACTCACCACCGTTTTCTACCCTACTGCACCCCAGAGACCCCTAGACTTACAGAAGGATCTATTTCCCAAAGAGGAGTGAATTGTAAGTCCGGGGGCTCAAGTCTGAATTAAGACTCTGCAGTAGCTCATTGCGTGACACCCACCATGCGAAAGAAACTCTCTGAACCCAGTGTCGCCACTTGCAAAACGCAAATGACAATACCTACCTCCTAGGGGTGGGGTCACTTAAAGATTACAGGACATACAATGTATAAAGAACCTGGCACATAGAAAGAATGCAACGTTAATTTTCATTGCTTTCTACCAAGGCTGTGTGTAATTACACCCAATTCATTTCTTTATTCCTCTTCCAGAGGGATCCAAGAGGAAAATTAAGAACCCTATTAATTAATTATAGTGTTTCATTTATTAAGTGTTTATTTGGTGGTGGGGCTGTTAGATACCTTGTATCAATGGTTCCCAATCAGAGGTGTTTGCAAGGGCAGGGGGAGGGATGTGTGTGAAGGGAGTGGCAATCGTATTTGAGATCATTTCAAAGACTGGAGGAGGGGTGCTACTGGCATTTAGTGAGAGAGAGTCAGGCGCAAGAAAGCTCTTGAAATTCCAGAACAGTCACATACGATGAAGAACAGTCCTGCCCAAATACCAGCCTTGCCCTTGTTGAGAAACACTTGCTTTACGTCATTTAAATGAATCCCCTGAGAACCTGAAGACATAGTGGGTATTATCCCTGTTGTATGTACGGGGAAACTGAGACTCAGGGCCGGGACGAACACCTGTTAAATGGAAGAGGCAAGATTGCAATTCCAGGTCAGGGCTCTTAGCACATAACGGTTTCTAGTAAATTTGCTACAACGTCGTCATTTTGCTTTGGAACATATTGTTCTGATGTCTTATCTAACTGCCAGGAATACTGGGAGCTCTTCTCTCAAAATTTTTGAAGGTCAAATTTTTAAAAAAGGTTATTTGAAACCTGACATTCCTACTTCAAGCCTTAGAAGCAGTACATCATTGCATTGTTCCTTTAGGGGCCTCATTTCCCCCATCCCTGCTGCCAAAGCCAGAGAGAGAGAGAGAGAGAGAGAGAGAGATAGAGAGAGAGAGAAGGGCGAGGGGTGCAGAGAGAGAAAGAGAGAGAGAGAGATGGCTGCCACCCCTGCCTTCATTTTGGCACAAGCGTGGTACTCACGGCAAGGTCCCTGGGTTGGGGCCCTGGGTCTTCAGCACTGCATCGCCTCCTACCCACAGGAAAATGGTGTTTGAGGATCAGAACAGCCTAGTCAATATTTGTCAGGTCGATTCCTGGAATTGGTATGAAGACAATGCGCAGCGGCAAACAGAGAGCAACTTTTTTTCCAAAGTGTCTATCTTGGCTGCCTGTCCTGCAAACAAACAAGTGGATTGTGAGTCTGGACCCAGCTAGGGTTGAGGACATTCTGATATTGGTGATGACAGCGGGGGGTGGCAGTGCGATTGCTGCTGGTCCATTCTTGGTGCCTAGTGTGTTCCAGGCAGTGTTCTTTATGGATCCCCTCACAATAAGAATGCGAGACAGCCACGATCACGCTTGCCTTACAGACGGAAACCCGAAGCTCTGAGAGGTTAAATAACTTGCTGGCTAAGAGGGTGGTGGGGCAATAATCAGAAGATGGGTCTCACACCCCAGCCCACCACCACAACATACAATCCCAACATTTTGTATTAAATAAACATAATCCATGTCTAGAAAAAAAAAAAACACTGGAAGGAAATTCAGAAAATAGAGCAAAATCTTTTCTCCTGCTATCTCGAAAGCCCTATGAAGTGGGATCATTGGCTCTGTTCACCTGCGTATCACCCAAGATCTAGAATGAAGCCTAGAGCTAAGTGAATATTTGTTCACAAGTGAATCTCTCCATGATAGAATTGAGGTGATTATGTTCTTCTTTATAGATTTTTGTAGTCTCCTAATTTCCCACAAAGACCATGAATCTTATTTATAATAAGAAACAATAAAACATGTTAAAAAGTAGAATTATTTTATTTTGCATAAAGCAAAATAAAAGCTTGTCCAGGTTGGCACAGTGGTTCTAATCAAGAGACACTTTTTTTTTTTTTGGTGATGAAGATTGGCCCTGAGCTAACACCCGTGCCAATCTTCCTCTATTTTGTATGTGGGTTGCCACCACAGCATGGCTTGATGAGTGGTGTAGGTCTGCACCCGATATCCAAACCTTTGAACCCCGAGCCACTGAAGCGGAGCACGCGAACTTAACAACTGTGCCACCGGGCCGGCCCCAAGAGACACTTTTGAAACATAAAGGATCCCAGGAGACTGAATCTGATTCTCCAGTGAGGTGGGGCTGGAGGCGCCTCTGACCTGTCCGGTGTGTGAGGCACGAGAGGCCCCAGGTGGAGAGCCGTAGGTGCTCACAATAGGACTCCATCAGTGTGTGCTGGAAAGGGGAAGGCTGAAGACTTTTGGACCAGGAACTGATGGGGTCTGCTACACCCACCAACATTTGAGACCCTACCCTGGGGTCTAGAACAGTGCTGAGAAACTTCCAAGTGTTTTATAAAGACACATTTGCAGTTTGAATAAACAAGAGAATTGAGTATATGACCAGAGTCCTTTTTCACCTAAGAATCCACTTCATTCTTTGTTTGCACATAGAATACTTGAATCTTTACAATAACTTATCACATACTTGGAGAAGAAGAAATGACACTGGGAGTCATGCATTTGGGATTCCTTTGCAGACCCGGCCATGATAGAGCCCACTTCACAGAGCTGTGGTGGGAATGAGACATGATTGTACATGGTTGGTGTCTACGCAGTGCCTGACCCAGAGCAAGCACTCAGAAATGGCGGCCATTGACTTTACATTATCGTCACAAGGGCTGTCTCAGTACCTGCAGTCCAGTGCCCACTCTTTAGCAGATGAGAAAAAGAGAGAGTTATAGACAAGGAGACGTGAGTTCCACACAACCCCAGATCCACCCTTGTGACTATAACATGTTGTATCGTTGTGTTAGTGTTCTCCAAAAAAACAGAACGGATAGGCTACCCTAAATATATATACGTATACACACGTATATACAATATGTGTATACATATACAGAGAGAGAGATTTGAAGGAATTGGCTCATGTGACTATGGAGGATGAAGAGTCCAAAATCTGAAGAATGGGCTGTCAGGCTGGACACCCAGGAAGAGTGGATGTTGCAGTTCAAGTCCTAAGGCCATCTGCTGGTAGAATTCCCTCTTGCTCAGGGGAGGTCAGTCTCTGTTCTATCAAGACCTTCAACTGATTGGAAGAGGCCCACCCACATTACGGAGGACAATCTGTTTTACCCAAAGTCCACCAATTTAAATGTTAATTTCATCCAAAAAACCCCTTCACAGAAAAATCCAGAATAATGTTTGACCCCATATCTGGGCAACATGACCTAGCCAAGTTGACACATAAAATTAACCATCACACACACCATGTGGTGGCAGGAAAAAGGATTGAGCACCACCTCTTTGGGATGCTTAGCTCCTTCCTTGGAGTGAACGTCTTTAACCTTCACACACAGATACATTTCCTGTACATTCAATCTCAGAGTCAAAGGGCATGAAAATGTGCCCTGACATGCTTCTAGTGAATATAAACCCATCTCACCCTTAACTCCATCTTGGAAGCATGCCAGCTCCCTGCTACAGTCAGGAAACAGCCTACCCTGGCCTCCCGTGAAGGCAACACGTGGTCTGGCACTGAAGTTTGTGAGATGGCACAGCCCACCACCACTGCTTGGGCAATGGGCTTTGCTAAGTCTACAGAATTGACCTGGGTGCCCACTGCTTCTCAGTCTTTTTCTTACGTGTGCTGATAATCTTCTTGTTGCATGTATCACTGCCCACCTCCTTTTAGCATGTAAGACACTTGGCCCCTAACATCCTCTATGCACACCCTTCAGCATATGGGACATTAGAAGTGAACATTATCTGTGAGTGCCCTTTAGCAAGAGAAATACTAGACCCTCCTTATCCTCCATGAACACCCTCTACTATAGGAGACACGAGACCTTCAACATTCTCTATGAACACCTTCCCTCTCTGCTTTCTCCACGGATCTGCTTAGATATGAAACATGCACAAGCATGGATCTCCAGACCTTCCTCCATCTGGTTATGCTGCTGACACCACTTCCTCCACATTTTCTGGAACAATCCACCTTACTATTCTTCTCTCAAATAAGCTCCTTTGCTGAGCTCCTTCTCCAAGCTGCTCTTGTGGCCCATTCCCAGGCTTTACCTCTCTTGGAGCTTGAGTAGTAAGTGGTGACATAAATGGCAAGCTCTTTTCTTGGGCATTTGAACATGTTAAATGAATGAAAATTCAAGCCTTGAAGTGACTCCTTGGGTAACAAATGAGATTCCTTCAGGGTCACATCCACCCCAGAAAAGAAAACACTTGTGTTGTGTCCTACACACGCCACCACACTGGACTTTGGGAGATTTTTGGGGCATTGTCCTCTCTCATCCAGCTCCTGGCTCCTAGATCCAATGGAGGCTCCAGCTTGTTCACGTCATTACATGGTTCAGCAGTCCCTCCTGCCCCATCTTTGGCCTCCAGTCTCATCCCCAGCCTTGTGTTCTCAGCACTGAGCCTTGGCTCTCCACCAGAGTAGTTTTATTTCACCTCTGGCCTAGTGTTCTCTGGATTGCTACACTGAACTAGCCTACCCCAGCGAGGCCCAGCATCTTGGGTGTCACTCTTGGGTCAGTCTGTTTGGCGAATGTCTTCGCCAGCTATGCCCATGGCCTCTGGGTCTGACCTCCCTTGTCAAATGACTGGCTGCCAGCAGACTCCATGATCCCATGTGTCCAATGCAAGTCATGGCCAGCCAGGTGATACCCAAGTCCCAGCCTCCCCTACACACACATGCATACACACAAACCCCCTTCTATGCATGACCATCCTCCTGTCTCTTCCCTCCTCATCAGTTTTATTTCCTATCCAGTTGGGGGCAATAATGATTCCCTCATTGGTTGTTGTAAGGATGAAAAGAGATCGGGGTCTGGGACAGAGAAGGTGCTGCCAATATATTTGGGGCCATTTGCCTTCCTAGGTATCCCATTTCCCCTTGGAGCTGGGTGAACACACGGATGCTCACTGAGAATGCTGACACTTCCTCTTCGTACCCTCCTGTCTGTGGTGGGACTCTGCCTCTGCCCGTGGCTGCCCGGGGGAGGTATCATGGTTCCTGTTGTACAGATGAGGAGACAGGTTCAGGCTCTGACTGCCAGCTGGGCAGGAGGCAAGATTGATGTAACAGCCACAGACTGAAATGGCCCTCCCACACCCTGTTTGCAGAATTGCTTCCCTGCATATGTCAACCCTGCTCCAGGACAGAAGACACACTGGCCAAATGTCCCCAGCAGGCCCCCCAACCCCTTTTTATCCCACCCTGTTTCTGGACAGAAGACCAGCAGTGACCCACCCCAACTCCCTTCTCAGACCACACTTCTGAATATCTCTTGCTTCATTACCGGTGAATTTTATTCACTTTACTCATGAGCAGCTATGTTTCAGCTTGGCACCCAAAAGGAAGCTGGCAGACAGCCCCCAAGCCCTGAACCGTTGATTCAGGCCCCTTCTCTACTAAGCTGTGGGGTTGAAGACTTGGCCCACAAAGAGCTGTCTTTGATTCAACTCATCCTCCACAAAGAGTAAGAAGGGCCTATCGAATTTCACAACCGTGGCATCTGCAGGCACATTGTGCTGGGCTGTCTTCAAGCTCACGTCCTCGGCTGTGGCCTTGATCAGGCCTCTCTCGTTCACCTCCAACCTGGCTTCGTGAATGGCCTGGGGAGAAATGGATCCTCTCAGCTCTGCATGTGAACTCACCGGGCTGGCCCAAGAACAAGCCAGGGCAGTGTGCCCAGCCGGCCCAACATGGCCGAGGTCAGAGAGGCAAGATCCCTCCATGGCTGATGATGGGTGGAGCAAAGCTGGCTCCCGCTCCCGAAAATCTACCCCAGGCTCTCAGCAGTCAGATCTGCCACTGCAGGCCAGATGCCTCTGGGAGGGGTGATGCTACTTTTGGCAATTGCTGAGTTCAGACTCTCCCAATGCAGGGTAGACAGTTCAGGAGTTTGGGTGTTCAAAAGAGAGGAAAGGGGAATAGAACTCAGAGGAGTGCTGGGTAGTCTGAAGGTTTAGAAAAAATTCCCATAGAATTACTGAGGGATGGTCCTTTCAAATACTTTCAAGAAGGATGTGGTGAAAAGCAAGATAGGGAGGGAGGTGGCTAGTTTTTCTTGTCTCCATCCAAGCAAGGACAATTTTCCCTCCGTGTGGAAGCCAAAAGATCCATGTCTGCCCCTGTGATCTGCAGGAGGCCCTGCTGGGACCGTGGCAACATTGTTCGTGTTGCTGTAAGGGGCTCAGCCTCTTTCAAAGTCAACCAACACCCAGCATTCAACGCACAGTTGCTGAGTGGATTCTGTTGGAGTCAAACACAACGAAGAGGGTGTACACCTGTTGGGCCCCTGAAAAAAGTGCATCCCAGCAGGGTCCTGACCCAGGAAACTCCATCCAATGTCTGGGAGAGACAGCTCCCTCATCTATCAATTAGAGAACAGACTCTGCCCCTCCCCCAAGGCCCCTTACCCCAAGGTGAGAGAAACCATGAAAAAGCGCTTTGTAATCTCTCAGGTGCTGTACCATGATGACAGGTTACATTGGTACTTATGTTCTGGGCAAAGTGTTACAGGGTGGTAGTCAGCCAGTTAGTGACCTTGGGGGAGGGATTAGAGGGCAGCCCCATGTGCCCACTGGGATAGGTCAAGTTATCCCGTAAATGCTCCATGGTATCTGGATGTCTAACAAGCATCTCGAGCTTGGCAGAGCCCACCTAAACACACTCCTCGTCTGTCTTTCTTATCTCAGGCCTTGGCTCTGTCGTTTACCAGGCTCCAGCTACAAACCCAGCCTCTTCTCTGACTCTTCCTTCCCTGCACCCCAGCTCTGTCTTCAAAAAGGCACGCAGAGCCCCCTCACCACCGGTGACACACCCTCTAAGGCCCTGTCAAATCTCCGTCACCTCTCACCTGGGTTACCCGTCACGCTTCCTAACTGGTCCACCCTCTTCATCCAGGGCCTTTGGCCTCTCCTCCACGCTGCAAAAAGTAGTCTCTTGTAAAACATACGTCAGCTCATGTCAGCCTCGGTCGTCTCCTGTATCAGTCAGAACCGACCCCAGTCGTGTCCAGGACCTGCGAGACCTACGTAACCTGGCCCCACCTGTTTGCTGTCCTCACCTCCTACCTCTCTCTGTCTCACTCACTGCTCTAGCTGCAAGGGCCTTCCCAGGGCTCCTCAAAATTGCCAAGTTCACATCCCCCTTGGCACGCACTTGATCTTCCCTTTGCCTGGAACATGTGTCTCCACATATTTGCTTCCTTGCTCTCTCCATCCCTTCAGTCAGGCCTCTGCATAACAGCCAACCAAGCTTAAGGCTTTTCCTGGCCAGCCCATCCAAGTCCGCCCGCTCCAGCCCAGTGTGCTGTTCACAGTTTCTTTGCTTTCCTTTCCTCACAGAATGTATCACTGGCTGACACAATGCATATCTGTTTATTGGCATGTTCATTGTCTGCCTTGTCAAGAGAACGGAAACGTCTCTGAGAGTAAGAATTTGTCTGGTTTGCTCACAACTGTCTCCCAAGTGCCTCCAGAAGTGCTTGATGCAATTACTTTTGAATGAATGAATGACTAAAGAACCCCAAAAGCCAACGGACTAAGGCAGAGAAGAGTTATAACTGCCGTTTTTAAAAAATAAATTGTTTTTCAGTCAGGACTGTTGTGGATAAAACAGAGACTCTGGAAATTGCCCCACTCACCTCAAAAGTAGTTGGGAAAACCTCCTCTGTGATGCCTGAGAAGTTTGCTCTTCTAGAAAATATATCTTCGATGCCTATCTTGAGAAGCACTCTTTTTAAGTTTATCCTGGAGGAGATCTTGAATTTGGGCAGAACTAAGTGCACCAATCTGTTAAGAATGAGAACCACAAGGAAGCTGAACTATGTCCCTCTTCCAGGCTCCAGGGGAAGCATCTTGCTTAGGCTTAAAGGCCTCTCCCAAGTGAAAGGAGAAGAAAAGCATTGCCGATGGTGCTTGCTGGAGAGAGATTAAAGGCGCTGGGGTATGAGCAGCAGTTTCGAATTTTCAAACAGACCATTTGCTCAAAATACACCTTACTATTCAAATTATTCCATTCATAGGCTCTCCATCCAAGAGAAGATGAAGGTCAGACCAGAGGACACAGCCCTGAGTTCCACCAACCCTCCGTTTATAAGCAGGGATTTAAAATGCAAAGTGCCATCTCTCTCACCCAACATTTACGATTGCTCGCAAACCAATACATTTTAGCCTGTGTCAGTGCGGTATTAAGCTTCTGATTGGCCAGCAACCCATTCAGTTGGGTTCCTCCCCTGGTGTCTCCCAACCAACAACATTGTGGGAGGAATGAGTAGCAGAAGATGGCAGATCCACTCTGCTGTGGCCCTCAACCACAGTGCATGTTGACTGGGCAGTAGTTTGTGCTGCTACAAGGCAGGCAGTAAACACTATTTGGAGATTTCTTCCCAATCTACACATTTACTGCCTGGAGACGCCCCTCCCCCCTCGCCCCCCCCCCCCCCCGCCGGCAAGAGCAGTGGGCCATTGGAAATCATGTTTTTGCTGTGTAATTTGTCCACATTTGATTGGATCTTGGTGGATACCATACCTAAGCTGGGTCGATCCAATCCTCTCTTCCCGGAATATATAATTGGAACTGAAAGATGTTAGATTTAGTCTGGAGTGGAGCATTTGCTCGAATGGAAGAGAGCCATGTCTGTCCACGGTGGTTTCAGCTTGAAATTTACCTCCTTAGGATCATTTCCTGACCATCACATCTAATTAAGATCCCTCTAAGGCCAGCCCCATGGCTTAGCGGTTAAGTACGTGCACTCCGCTACTGGCGGCCTGGGTTTGGATCCCAGGCGCGCACCGATGCACTGCTTCTCCGGCCATGCTGAGGCTGCATCCCACATACAGCAACTAGAAGGATGTGCAGCTATGACATACAACTATCTACTGGGGCTTTGGGGGAAAAACAAATAAATAAATAAAATTACATGCTACACAATTGAATGCAACATTATTAAAAAAAAAAAAAAAGATCCCTCTAACTAAGATTCCTAATTGATACTCCACCACTGAATTCTCTATTATATCACCTGACTTATTGTCTCCATAGCTTTTACTGAACTTGAAATTATATGTCTGTTAGTTGACTTTCTGCCTCTCCCACCAGACTGAGAATTGCATGATGGCAGAGAGATATTTGGCTAACCATTATATTCCCAGCACCAAACAGCGTCCAGCATAGAATAGACGCTCCGAAAATATTTGTTGGGTGAGTGACTCATGTGCTAAAGTGGTGAAAGCTAGCTTGCTAAGCTATGGAGGTTGGAAGCAAGGACCAGGGATACCAAGAAAGATGGAGTTTCTGATGATGTTGCCGTCCCTTGTTCCAATCCCTCATGACAACTGGCTGTGTTTGTTCCCTTGGGTTCCATGAAATACCCATGTATCTTTCCAATAAATCCCTTTCTTTACCCCCTTGAGCTTGTATGAAGTGGGTTTCTGATACTGTACTTGTAACCAAAAGAACCATGATTAAGACAGTTTAAGGGGATTCCGGCTGATAATGGAATCCAGGCCACCACTCTTCATGTTTGATTTGTTTCATTTTTCTACAAATATGCTAGGAAATAACTAGATGCTCAATTCCTCCCAAATAAGACTTTTGCATAGAGGAAATGAAGTCTCAGAAAAAATTCAATGTGAATCTAGAATGTCACTCCAGAACAGCGTACCTCGTGTCACTGGATTGCAGAGGTCTAGCTCGCCTAGCAGCCAGCTCTTTCACAGCGAAGTCAAATCGTCCTGCATCTGGGAGCACAAGAACTAAGGACACATTTCCAGTGTAAGGTATTTTAACTACTGTAGCGAACAGGTTCTCTGCTCGGTTATAAATCATTCGTTCTGTCTTCCTCATCATGTCCACCTGCACCGTGGTTTTCTCCTCAACAAAGAAGTTCTCCTTCTGTGTGAATCTGGTTGGAAAAGCTACTTCCCAAAGACCTAAGAGAGTCGGGAAGGAAAAAGTCAGAGTGACCCCTGGTGAAAAAGGCATCTCCACCCACATATTCAGGGACCCCAGAGGTGAAGGGCTTGGGAAGGAAACAGTTTCTTTACAGCAATACTTTGACCTTCTAGAACACATAAAATTCTAGCTTGAGGCAAAGAAAAGAAAGGCAAATGCCTGATTTTCAAAAATATTCACCATAGGATTTCTTTAAATCTATTTCTTGGAAGACATTACTGAAAATAGTTGTCTCTGGAACTATAACACCAAGAAAAGATTTTGTTGTCAAATGATTTGGGAAACTGACCTCAACACCCCTGCTTTGAAAATTCCCACTGCATTTTGGTGTATTAGAGTTCTAAGAAGCCCTATGGCAAAGAAATCTATTTAAAATTGTTTAACTTATTCAAGGAGGGAAAATTTTCATCAGAAAAATACACACCTGTGTAGAATCCTACTTTAAGTAATGCACTTCCCCAATGGATTTAAAAGAAGATTCAGTGTAAACACCAGTTTAAAAGATGCATCTGTCACCCAGAGTGAAGGCCATCTGGTCTGGTCTGGAAAATTCCTACAAGTGTTTTCAGGGCCTTGCTTCTGATTCTACAGCCAGGCTCATGGTCCTCTCCATTCCGTTCTCTTTACTTCTTGTCCTCGAAAGAGTGGTATGGATAAAGCTTTTGGAAAGCTTTCAGAGGGAATTGTGAGGGCCAGTCCCCTGGAGCATCCAGAGAAATCATTCCTCCAAGATCGTTTGTGGAGTTCTCCCTGCATCCCAGGCACATAGTTTGGAACTGTGGGTCCAAATATGAATAACAGATGGTCCCAGTGGCCTGAGAAAGCGTCCTGTGTTGGGAAGCATTGCTTTGGGGGAATTTCCCTCACTTATCATGCAACGGACAGCCAATCTTCAAGTCCTGGTAGGAACCCTCTTTAAGCCATGATAGGAGATCCATGCATTTACTCATTTAACGCTTAAAATTTCTTGAGCACCTAAGAGGTACTGTACTAAGTACTGAGGTTATAGCAATGAACAAACAGAGGAAGTCTGTGTCCTCATGGAGTTTACTTTCAAGGGGGGATACAGAGAGAAAAGCAACCTACCAATGTAAATCATTACAAAGTATGATGAGCACTATGAAAGACGCAAGTAAGGAGCTGAGCACTAGCATGGAAGGACTTACTTTGGATGGCCAGGGAAGGCATCTTTGAGGAGGTGGCATTTAGGCTGAGGCTTAACAGAAGAGGACGCTCCGTCTGGCAGAGAATGGGAAGCAGAGCAACCCAAAGGAAGGAACACCACTGGTTGAGACAGGGAAGAGCGGGATGCGTTTAAGGAAGAAGAGAAAGTCATTGTGGGCGAAGCATAAGGAGCAAGAGGAATAGAGATGGGGTGATGCTGGAAGAATGAGCAGGACTCAAAGCACGCACAGCCAGGTAGCACTGGGCTGTATTCGGAGTGCAACGGGAAACCATGGGTGGGCTTTAGACAGGGGCACGATGTGATCTGGTTTAAGTTTTAAGATTTCAATGGAGAAGGGATTGGTGGGAGGCATGAATGGAAACAGAGCAATTAGACATGTGGGGCAAGTCATCTAGGCAAGAGATAGTGGTAGCCTGGTCTACGAACATGGTAGGAGAGATGGCGAGAAGCGAATACATTCAAGACAAAAGTCTCAGGCAGCGTCCGTAGGCCTTGCTGTGGGGTTGGATATGGAGGCTGAGGGAGAGGTTTGGTCTGGAGCAGGGGGCGGATGGCACTGCGATTCTCTGAGGCGTGGAGGAATGTGAGGAGAATTGCAGCGTTGGGAGGGTGCAGGGCTTGAGGGATCGTATTTGAGGGTCTGGGAAACATCCAAAAAGAGATATCAGTAAGAGATGAATATTACAGTCTGGACCTCAGAAGAGATGGTTCAGGCTGCATATAGCGACTGGCGAATCGTTAGAGTGCAGGTGGGGTTTGAGGTCATGAGCCCAGGTGAGATGAGAGATAACATTTGGAAGTCAGCCAAGGAGAAACCAGCAAAGAAGACAAAAAAGGCATAAGCTATAAGGTAAGAGGAAGGTGGGGGAGTCCTTGAGCAGGGAAGACGGAAGGGGACCCACCTTGAGGAGGGGGAGGGAATAAGCATCCCCTCACTGTGACAGGAGGGGAGAGTGGGAGGAGGAGTGTGTGGACGTGGGCAGCTCAGCGCTGGGCCTCTGAAGGGCATCCTGTCTGGTTACTTTCTTGTCCCCATTCAGGTAGGAAAAGAGGCCATTGGCTGAGAGGCAATGGAGGAAAGAGACTGGAAACTCTGAGTGGAGGAAAAGAGTCTGAAATAGATGCCCGGAAGTGGCAGCCTCGAACCCAGCTGAAGAAACATTTCACATTGTCAAGATCTGTGACCAGGAATTTAAGGTGATATTTTAGACCCCTGGTGTGTGACCGTGAATTCAACACTGGACACAACTTTGAAAAAAATCGCATCTTGCACCAATCTGAACTTACAAAGCAGGTGAATTAGCTGCTGCTCGCATCTCTGTAAAAAGATATCTTTTTTCTTTTTTTTACCAGCAAGAGTCACTGCATTTCACTTAAAAATATCTTGAGGGTGGCAAACAATATGATTGACAGGATTGGGAGGCAAAAAAGATGCTAGACAACACAACGAAATCAAAGAAAACTATAAAGTTTTGGATCCACTGGTCTATGGGAAAATGGGATATAATGACAAAAAATGCATTTTTGCCGACTTATACCTTTTAGAAAACACGAGGGCAAGCGTTACCCAAAATGGGAATTAGTGAACTTAATAAACCTTACCTTTGAAGAAAATGTAGTTTAGGAGAAAGATGAAGGTATGAGGATGCAAAGAGGTGACTATTTCCTCAATTCTGTGCTTTAGTCTTTGAGCCACATACTGGTTTATTTGCTCCTTGGCTATGTCTCTATGTCGAAAGTCTGTCAACTGGGTTTCCACTTCGTATAACCTCTCTGTCTCCAGCAGAAACTTTGGGTTAATCCTTCTGTTGTTATCGATAAAGAGAAAGTCCCTGTGCTTCAGTTGCCTGCCCCTATTCAGCTCGTTCAGCGTCTGGACCACCCTCTGGAAGCTCAGGTGCACGTCCCACACTCTGACTTGTCTGAGGTCAAATCCAAGGCCCACAACAAGGTTGGAGAGTGTCGTGGATCTGGTCCCCAGGGAGATCATGGCCAAGGTGGTGGAGATGCTCTCAGGGGAGATGATGAAATTCTTTCTGTGATGCTCAAATGACAGAGTCTCCAACAACTTGCAGGCAAAAGCCTCATGGTCAATTCTTATCTTCTGGGAGAGAGGTGAAATTTTCCTTGATGAATCCTGTTTCGGGTTTTGTTGTGTTTCACAGAAGATGCTATTAAAAAGGCCACAGAGGATGAGGACCAGAGAGAGAGCCACGTGCATTTTCCTGTGGGACATTTCTGCAACAATCCAGAGAGCTATTATTGGAAGGAAGAGGTACGTAGGTGACCATTCCATGGAATGAGGGGTTTGAAATGTCAAGGGGTTTGAAAAGGGGCTCCTTATTACCTGGGTGCTGTTTACCTGGGTGGGGCACTATTGATCTTGATTGAAGGGTGCTAGCTAAGTCTAGTGAGGAAAGGCTAAAGGATTTTGGAACAAGACTTCAGACAAATTAAAGATAAGTGACCTGATGACAAGGGATCCAGTTCTGCCTCTGGCCTGAGCTGCAAGTGGGTCTTTGTTCAAGCCCTTTCCCCATCCTGGCCCTAGAACTCCTTGTCGCTATGGCATTCTACGACACCACTCCACACTGGTTTTTTTTTTTTTTTTTTTTTGGCTTTTCTTTCTTTTTTTTATACAGGGTGCATGACAAAATCTTAAAAAGTGTGGAAAGGGAAGAACCACAAGGAGAGTAAAGCAAGGATTGCAGATTCAAATGCCTATGGAGATCTGGCCAGAAATACACACGTGTCAAGCTAGTGTAATGAAATGAGGAGCACTGGGGACTACAGCAAATGGAGAGTCGTGCCTGGGCCAAGGGGGGCAGTGCTACCCAGCTCCACCTGTGATTACCACGTGGGAGTGCTGGCTCAGTGGTCCTAGATTCTTTTGTGTTTCTGAAGAAGCTGGAAGTCCAGATTTTTCCATGAAAAATTCAATCTTGTCAAAAGCACTTGCTAGCAGCAGAAAGCCCAGATGTAGGCCAGATCTGGCTTCACAGCTGCCAGTGCGATTTCTGAAATAAAGCCCAAGTGGTGCTCAGGTGACCTGGACATCTGCTGAACCAAGGGCCTGGCAAAGGTCATCTTGGGAAATCCTGGTCACCTCACTAAGACCCTCCTAGTCTTCACAGCTACTGCCCATGACCCATTGTCTAGGTAAAAACTCCTCTGTGTCCCCAAATGTGCCCCCCATAATTGACTGAGCCCAAAAGTCAGGCCTTGAATCTGCAGGGTGGTCTAATGGTGGGATTTATGGCACCACCCATGGGCAGGGAGAAGATGTGAACCATGATCTGAGTTTGCGTTCAAGTTTAACCTCTTTGGGACAGGGCCATGTCTTCCTCGTCCTTGTTTCCTATAATATCTAGCACAGCTCTGGGCACAGAGTCCACTTCTCTGCATCATCACTGCCACCACTGGCATCCCTTGTCATGGCCACTGAAATAGCATCTGTTATGGCCCAAAGGTTTGTGTCCCTCAAAATTCCTATGTTGAAGCCCTAACCCTGAATGTGATGGTATTTGGAGGGAGCGTCTTTGGGCAGTGATTAGGACTAGATGAGGTCACAAGGGTCCCGTATCTATGGCCATATATTAGTGCCCATATAAGAAGGGACACCAGAGCATTGGCTCTCCCCTGCCTCTGTCCCTGCATGTATACCCACAAAGATGAGGTCATGTGAGGACACAGCGAGAAGATGGTCATCTGCGAGCCAAGAAGAGGGCTCTCACCAGAACCCAAGCATGCTGGCACCCTGATCTCAGACTTCCAGCCTCCAGAGGGGTGAGAAAATAAGTTTCTGTTGTTTAAGCCACCCAGTCTATGGTGTTTTGTTATGGCAGCCCGAGCTGACTAAGATAGCATCTCTCAGCTATCAGTCTTGCCCCCTACCAACCCTTCTAGCCATCCTGCAGCCAGAGTGGGTTCCCCAAAGTGTAAATCATCTTTTCCTCTTCCTGGATCCCCATGAGCTCCAAGGAGATGGAGTGTAAATTCTTCAGGTAGCAGAGAAGCCCCATTATGCCCTGGTTCCTGAAAACCAGACTCATGGCCCAGAGCAGCCCACCCTGCTCCCTCATTGTCCCCTCCACCCCACACAATGGCCCCTATCTTCCACTGCCCCACCCTCATCATTCCCCCAGCCCCCTCCTTCACTGCCTCCTCCATCCACCTCATCTGAGTGGGAGAAGGGGAGGTGAGGAGAGAAGGGCATTGTGGTTGAGGGAGCAGTGAGTGGGAGGGGTCCTGGGTTGGGAAGAATAGTGGATGGAGGAGATTCCAGAAAATTTGCACAATACGTATGACACTGGATCTTCTGTTATCTTCCCTAAGGCAGATACCAAGTGAAACACTGCAAAAGAGCAATAAAACACCTGCTCCTGTGGAACCACACTGTCCCCAAGAGGAGAAAGGTGACTTACCTTCCCGGGGAGCCTGCTGCTGCCTCTGCAGCTGCTGTTCTTTGCATCTGTCAGGGGCTTATTTATTCAGCCACTGGTGTCAAGAAATGGATAAACTTGAGTTAACATTAACTTGGCCAACAGATGGTGTTCAAATATTGTCCAAAGCAAGCAACAACTGAATCATTTCTTACGTTATCTTTTTACTCATGCATCAGTTCCCAACGAAACAATGAACAAATTAATGGATTGTGGTGCCCTTTGTGCTGTTATTCATTAAGTTACTCATGCATTATTTCAACAAACACTTACTTAGCGCCTACTAAGAGCCATGTTCTGGGCTAGGTACTGAGGGAACAAGATGTTTAAGGCCTGATCTTCACCCTTGAGGAGAACCCCTGACCGCAGCTGTTGGGTTACAGGGAAAAACAAATATGTAAAAAGACTTTGGGGTACATTTTGACTAATGCAAGAAAAGTACACATTGCCAGTAAGGAGAAGGGCACAGTTAGTAATCTGGAACATCGAGAGAGGCTGTGTCACCTTTCATCTACGTCTTAAAAAATAGGCAGTAGTCTATGCACCCTCAGGGAAGCCTGTGGGGGGGGGGGGTTCTGGATGCTGGGGCTAAGTGGAGGTGCCTGGGCAGGGGGGTTAAGCTTGTGTGTGCAGGGTTATTCCAAGTCTAGGAGGAATTCGCTTCTGGCATGATTGAGTGAAGTGACTGACAAATCTTCTCCCCAACGGCAACTAAGGAGCTGGCCAAAATAGTCAGAAACATCACTTCAGTGCTCTAGAAATCCACCAAAGGCCTAGGACAAACAGAGAAGCATTCATTCATGAAAAGTACTGAACTTTGGTAAGACTAGATTGAGTTTGTAGCATGCTTGTCTGGGGATGCTTCCACCCCATCCCACCCCAGCTGTGATGGTGGGTGGTCTAACCAGAGCAGGGATCTGCTTCAGGAGCAGACTCACTTGACTGGGAGCATTGTCAGTTAAAGCGATGGTCTCAGTGACAAGCAAAGTGTATGTGTGTTCAGGGGCAGCGGCTCTGCTAGCTTGTGTTTCTGTTTGGGGCAATAAATGGACTAGGGCACTAGCAGAGGACTAAACAGGGAGTCCCAGCAGTTGTAATAGCTAGAGGGGACTTGATGAGCTCTCTGCATATCCCAAGTTGAATTGAGGCTCTGCACATGTACAAAGCAGACTAGAGCAGGTCCAGGCTACCCACACCTCCCTGGCCCACTGTGAGGCAAGAGAGAAAAGTGGAAAATAAAACTTGGTGGTACTTGAGAACAGTCTCAGATTTGAATGGGCTCATCAGCCTGCACACAGATCCATCAGCAGAAAGGGGAAGCTTTATTGGCTCCAGGCATTTGAGGCCAATTTCTGACCAACATTTGGCTGAACAATAAGCTCTACAGACATGTGGTGACCTCTAGGAGGCAGGCTTAAAAAGAAAGTAAAGAAAAGGAAAACTAAGAAGAAACATCAGTGGCCATAAATTGCAGGGGAAACAGGTTTCATAGACTCAGTCCAGGCAAATTACTAAACAAACAGAAAAATCCTCAGGGGGTTAAAGTGATACACTAAAATTTTTTATTTAACCCAAAAGAAGGCAATGAAGGAAGAATAGAGAAGCAAAAAAAAAAAAAAAAAGTATGAGGGTAGCCAAATGGGAGACATAATTCCAAACATACCAATAAATACATTATATGTGAATGGACTAAATACTGCCCTTAAATGGAAGAGATTGTCAAGCTGTCAATCTTCATGCTGTCTACAAAAGACATAGCTTAGAGTCAAAGATACAAATAAGTTAAAAAGTAAAATGATGGGAAAAGATGTACATGCAAACAGTAACCATAGCAGGCATTGCTGTGTTAATATCAGACAAAATAGACTTTAGACAAGACTGTTACTAGAGACAAAGAGGGATATTTTGTAATGATAACAGGATCAAAACATCAGGAAGACATAACATTTATAAATGTATCATACTTAACAACAGAGCCCTAAAGTCCATGAAGCAAAAATTGACAGAATTAAAAGGAGAAATAGACAATTTAACAGTAACAGTGGAAATTTTAATAGCTTACTCTCAATAATTGATGGAGCAACTAGTCAGAAAATCAGCAGGAACATAGAAGGCCTGAACATCACTACCAACCAAGTTGACCTACTTGAATTCTCCATCCTCTTCTGCAGCATTCACATTCTTTCTGAATCACATAGGAAACATTATTCCATTGACCTTATGCTGGTCCACAAAACAAGTCTAACAATAAATTTAAATAAATGAGAAATATGTTGTCTGACTATGACATATCCACAGCAGAAAGGAATCTGAAAAAGCCATAAATATTTGGAAGACAAACAACACCCTTATTAATAACCCAGGGTTGAAAATATATTAAAGGAGAACCTAAAAATATTTTGAACAGAATGAAATAAAAAATTCAACATATCAAAATTTATGGGATACAGCTAAAGCAGCAGTTAGAGGGAAATTTATAACTTTAAACACTGTTATCAGAAAAGAAGGTGCCAATACAATTAAGTGGGGGAAACATTGGTCTTTTCAACAAATAGTGCTGGGAAAAACTGAATATCCATATGCAAAAATAAAACCAAAAAACTTGTATCCTTATCTCTCAACGTATACCAAATTCAACTCAAATGGACTATAGACCTAAATTTAAGTGTTAAAACTATAACATTTAACAGAGGGAAAAGATCTTCACGACCTTGGTTTAAGCAAAGTCTTCTTAGACACAAAAAGCATAAATCATACAAGAAGAAAATTGATAAACTCGACTTCATTAAAATTTAAAACTTCAGTGCTTCAAAAGACATAATTAAGAAAATGAAACGTCAAGCCACGGACTGGGAGAAAATATTTGCAAAACATATATCTGATAAGGGACTTATGTCCTGAATATGTAAGTAACTCTTAAAATTCAATAATAAAAAGACAACCCAATTTAAAATGGGCAAAAGACTTTAATAGACATTTCACCAAAGAAGACATTTGAATAGCTAATAAGCACATGAAAATGTGCTCAGCTTCCTTAGTCATTAGGGAAATTAGGGCCACTAGGAAAATGCAAATTAAACCCATGATTAGATAACATTACACACCCATTGGAATGGCTGTAATAAAAAAGAAAATGCCAAATATAGGCAAGGATGTGGAGAAACTGGAACTCTTACACATTGCCAGTTGGAATGCAAAATACTGGTACCAGCTACAACATGGATGAACTCCCAAAGCATTATAGTAAGTGAAAGAAGCCAGACTCAAAAGACTACATGTAAGTTTCCATTTATATAAGAAATTGAGAAAAAGTAAATTTTTAGAGAAAGACAGCAGATCAGTGGTTGCCTGGAGCTGAGAGTAGGTACTGGGATAGACTGAATATGGTCTTAAGGAAATTCTTTGGTGTTGGAAATAATCTAAAACTGGGTTGAGGTGATGCTGCAGAATGTTACGAATTTACGAAAAATCGTTGAATTATACATATACAATGGGTGAATTTTGTGGTGTGCAAATCATTAGCTTGATAAACCTGTTTAAAAAAAAAAAAAAAAGATGCGCAGTGGCAGCAGACTTTGTTGGAAAGATGATGGGCTTGGAGTCATGTGGACCTGAAGGTGAATACCAGTACCCTGGCTGACGTCTGTGGGATGACCTTCAGCAAGTTATTGTCTTTCAGAGCCTTAGCTCCCTCATCTGTAATGGACTAAAGAGTATCTATTTGACAGATTGTTCTGAGAGCTCAATGAATAACACATGTATACAGTAGGCACCCAATATATGATGCCCTCCTGGCTGACATCTGCTGTTCTATGGGGCTCTGAGTCCCCTGGCAGCCAATCAGACCAGAGAATCTGTGATGCCCGAGGATCTCTTTTGCCCTTCTGTACTGGAATGTCCATGCTCCTCATGGCCTCATTTCCAGAACTGGGTCTCTGCTCTGATCTCCACTTCCTTGTTAGGCTGCCTGTTGGCTGCGACAGCATGGGCCCGGCTTCCTGGGCAAAGTCCACTCCCATCTGCCTGCTGTCAGGTTTCACTCTGCCTCCCTTCTCTAGAGACCTCCTCCCTCGTCCTGGCCTCCCATTGCCCCTTGTCTCTCAACTACCTCCCTCGGGGATCACGTCATCAGCCTCCTTGCTGCCCCCCTGTCTGCAGGCCAGCCACCTCTCACCCATTCTCCACTCTGAAATCTGACAGGCCACTTCCCCATCGCCAAAGCCTTCAGGGGCCCCTTGCTCCTAGGACCCTCATGAGGTGCCTCTGTTGACCTACCAACCTCATATCTTACTACCCACTATGCACTCCTCATACCTCTGCTCTCCAGCCAGACTCAACAATTGCTGATAAGCAAACAAGGTAGTCTTTTCCTTTGCATGTACTGTTCCCTCTGCTGGAACCCCACTCCTTCTCAGGCTAACCTAGCTCCTACCCGCTCTTCAAGATTCAGCTCAGATCTCTCCTTGAGACAGCCTTTCCTGACAGCCACCATTCTCTCCTCCCACCTAGGCTGGGTTAGGTTCTGTGAGCTCCCATAATACCCTGTTCTCACCTCTCTCTTATCATGCTGGCTGACAGAATACTTTGGTTTGTTTCCCCTGCTCTGTGAAATCTTTGTTGGAGTATTCTGTAAGTAACTCACGATTATCTCCTCTGTGCTGGCACACAGTACGTGTACAAAGTTTCAGGAAGTGAACAAATAAGTGCATTATATTCCCTTGAGGGACTCTATCTTCTCCACCGAGAAGCCTACATTGCTCTGCCAGTGTGAGGTGGGCCACTCAGTGCACTTCTTTACTTGGGGAGCAGGGGCTGAGCTAGAGGAGGGAGAAGAAGCAGCTTCCAGTCGCCCCTCTGCCTAAACCCCTTCGTAGTGTTGGGCAGCAACAGGGGTTACCCCTGTGTCGATGGGGACACCATGTGCTGGCCTCCGGTGCCCTACCCCTGCTCAACACTGTATCTCGTTTAACCCTCACAACAATTGTGCAAGGCGGGTACTATTATTACTGTTTCTATTTTAGAGATGTGGATGCAGGCTCAGAGAGGTTCGGTAACTCACTCATAGTCACATGGCTGGTGGGGGACAGAGCTGGGATTCCCACCTCATCTACCTGACACCCCAGCCATGCTTCTAACTCCCTGGCCAGTGATCCCCTCTCTTTGGTAATAGACCCTGGATTAAGTGGGCAGTGAGCAAACTTTTATAGATAAGGCCTTTTTAAAATTCTTGAAATACTCCTTTTGTGTTTAGTAATTATACTATTTATCGAGAACTGTAACACCAGCATCCTTTCTTAAGTAACTTTTATTTTTTAAGCGTCCTGACACAGAGAGGTTTTACTTTGGGACTTCAATAATAAATATGCCCTGCAGTGTCTCATTTTAAGGCTGGGCCTCTGAGCACATCTCGTGTGGGATCTAGTGGGCTGGTTGGGTGTTTGGTACCAGAGGTCAGCCACACACCGCAGAACAAAAAGAGAGCAGCCTGTTTGTGGATGATTCTGAGCTTTGAGTGGGACAGAGGACGTTGCCACACCATGTGAGGGATGCTCTGGGGGACGGACAGGGTGGAGGGCAACATTCTGCATGAATGGCTGCCCTTTCTTCTCAGCACCTAGCTGGGAAATGAGCTAAACAGAAACATCTTTGTTTCAAAATGCTCCTGATATGAATAACAATAGGAACAATGACATTAGTGAGTAGCATTCACTGGGCGTGACAATTTGCAAAGCATTGTCCTAAGCACTTTCTGTGTATTGACTTACATGACAACCCAATGACGCAGGACTGTGGAAAGTGAAGCACAGAGAGATTCCCTAATGCACCGAAGGTCACACGGTTAGCGATGCCGGAGCCGGGTTTCCAGGCGTGACAGGGAGCTGGAAGTGGAGACCTTTTGAAATCCTCTTTCCATCTCTTTTGCCTCTTGCCTCCATGCCATGTCACTGTCCTGCTTGTGGCATCCCTGATGCCGCATCCCCAGGAGCAGCTTCTGCCTTGGCACATGGGTGGCCACCATTCTGGGGGCACAGGGACACCAGTTGGGATGACTGCACTGCAGCTGGGGGGCCTTTCTTGGTGCTTGTGCCCAAGTGAGTGCTTTTGATCCACATCAGTAGCTTCAGTTTCTCGTCCTGAAATTTAGTGAAGGGCCGTATAGAACCATCACACTCGCGGTGTCCCCCCGCCCTCCTCTCTGGATTGTAAACTCCACGAGGCAGGATTAGCACTTTGTTGTACCTCCAGCCTCGGTGCTGTGTCTGGTGCACAGTATGTGCTCAATTCACCCAAGTGTCCACACATGGACTCACTGGGCAGGTGACTGGACAGGTAACTGCTCAGATGGAGAAGCAGCAGCCACCTAGAAAATCGAGATGCCTGAATGTTCTGCAAACACGTTGTCTCTGATGCACTTTAAAATACTGCAGCAAAGACATGAAGGAAGTGGTAATTGTTTTTATTTACATTCTAGGAGCATTTAGTTAACAAGTGAAGAACCAAATTCGCAATAGACACTGCAGAGGTAGTTAGCATTCGAAAGTTCCTAATCAGAAGCCCACACTCCTGAAGTGGCTGCTCCAAGCTCTGGTAACTAGAATCAACACTAGCTTGATCTAGAACATTAGGTCAAGAATCAATACTCACATGCCTAATGGAGGGGTTAAAAAAAATGATATTCCAGTGTAAGAAGTATGGATTGACTAGAAACATTGTACAGTGTCTCTGTCTTTGTGTGAACAGCCCAAGGCATGGTACCCTTGACTCATGACTCTGAATCTGTTTGTTTGTTTGTTTAGATGCCCTGAGGAGGTTTTGTCATCTGGCTCTGATTAGAGCATTAGCTGAATCTGCCTTTAGAATGTTATCTCTTCTGCCCTGAGTGAAACTTTCATGTAATTCTGTAACAATTATTCTTGATATTCTGTAATTGATGATTTGGCATCTTGAAATCATGGGCCAAACTAACAGACAAAGTTGTTTCCATCTACACCATGGCTATGTTTTCACAGGCACACGAAACTCATATTTCAAACCCTCAACAGCTGTGTTTCGCTTCCACCTAACTACTTCCCACCACTACAGTTATAAAGGCTCTTGCCCACGCTTTCCCCATGCTTATGCTGCCTCCTGTTCAACCCTGGTGCTTCCCCATGTGGCCCTGCTTGGTGTGACATGCCCTCTTCTCTTGGGAATTGTAAGTAATACAGTTCTTTACAAGACACTTGTTTCTGTTTCTGTCACCCTACCTTACCTGATTAAAACAAATCCTAGGCACATTTCAAAACAAATGCAAAGGATGGGCATCAGAAAAAAACAGAGAGTGGAGATCTCACCAAGCTGACAGTATATGTTTTGTGACCATTCTTGTGCCTGCTTGCTGATACAAGTCTGAATGGGAGCTGGAATGCCACCTGAGGCTGGCTTTCATTATAATGTGTTACCTGGGAGTGAGGTTGTGAGGAAGGAGGCTGATAGCCCTCAGCCACCCCTGACTATTGGGGAATCCTGATAGCTACTAGAAAAAACTAGTAGTTGTGAACAACAAACGTGGCTTAGCCAGTTCTTCACGCCTACCATTTTCTGCATGCTATTGTAGAACATCCTGCCTACAGTTGGTCCACTGTGTGTGCACGGAGCCAGGTCTTACCAGTGTGCTCCTTAGAGGAAAAGATGACTGATTTCTGCACTGTGATTTTTATGGCATGCCCGAGGGCAGAGCATTGTACATAAAGCAAAGTTTGGTATAGGCAGCATTATAAGAATCAGAGTTGGAGCCCCCAGTATCTGGGCTTTGGGCCTGGTTCTCATTCTGCCCAGGGTGTCCTCATGGCCTGAGTTAGTTGTTTTCGCTCATTGAGTTTCTGTTCTCCTATTTGTAAAATAAGGTGGGAGTGTGGGGCAGGGGATGTCCTTGAAGCTTCTCCAGCTCTCTAGCATAACTCCTTCCGTTTTCTTTCTTTCTGTGTAAAATAGCTTGGGAAAGCCAACGTGAGGCCCCTGGCACATCCAAGGTGGTTTGGAGCAGTGTTCCATCCAGAAAAGGAGCCTCTGGATCTGATGGAAGTTGGAGCTCCATGGACGCTTCAGGAGATACCCTCAGGAATGAAAGGTGAAGTGGAAGGAGCCAAAACATCCCATCTGGCAGAGAGGAGAAGGAAGAAAGGTGGAGTTGCCTTTGCCTGTGGCCCATTGCACCACATGTGGCTCTGAGGAATAGGGTAAGGGCGCAGGGCCATTGGCACTATGAACTAGCAGGGAGGAGGCTGAGCACACAGAGGGCATCAGAGCCAGGGAGGCAGCCAGTCCTTTCAAGGCCTGGATGGAGAACCATTGCGAGCACTCAGAGAGGTCTTCATAATGCACACATAAGCCGTTCATCTTCCTGTTTGAGAAACTTAGCTGGTTTAATGGCATCCCGACCAAACCCAGACTCCTTTACTTGTCCAACACCCTACGTGATCTGACTTCCCTGTACCTTGACCTTGGTTCTAGGGTTCTAGCCACAAAGACCTCCTTCCGTCCCTCCAACACTATGCTCATTCCTGACTCCGAATTGTGCTCACAGAAACAACTCCTCGCCATGCCTTTACCCTCTTTCCAGTCATTCTCTCCAATGCTTTCACAGCACTTAATCACAACCTGCAATAATCTTGTGTGTTATAGGCTTGGTTTTATTGTTGTGGTGGTGGTCTATCACCCCATATAGGCCCGGTAGGCTGGGGACCTGGTCTACCTGATTCACTCCTAGCACATATCTGGTGCCCCCTAAGTTTTTGTGTGTGTGTGAAATTTCTATTGTACATTATTATTTATCTGTCACCATATAAGTGCATCCCTCCACCCCTTGTGCCCACCCCCTACCGCCCTAGTCCCTGGTAACAACCAAACAGTGCCATCTGTCTGTGTGTTGGTTTATCTTCCACATATGAGTGAAATGATACACTGTTTGTCTTTCTCTTTCTGGCTTATTTCACTTAACATAATACCCTCCAGGTCCATCCATGTTGTTGCAAATGGGACGATTTTGTCTTTCTTTATGGATGAATAGTATTCCATGGTATATATATACCACATCTTCTTTATCCAATCATCAGTTGAGGGAAACATGGGTTGCTTCCTTTTCTTGGCTATAGAGAATAATGCTGCGATGAACATAGGGGTGCATAAGCCTCTTTGGATTGTTGATTTCAGGTTTGTTGGATAGATACCCAGTAGTGGGATAGCTAGATCATAAGGTCTGTCTATTTTTAATTTTTTGAGGAATCTCCATACTGTTTTCCATAGAGGCTGCACCAGTTTGCATTCCCACCAGCAGTGGATTAGTGTCCCCCTTTCTCCACAGCCTCTCCAGCATTTGTTGCTTTTTTTCTTGGTGATTATAGCCATTCTAACAGGGGTAAGATGATATATTAGTGTGGTTTTGATTCGCATTTCCCTGATGATTAGTGATGTTGAGCATCTTTTCATGTGCCTATTGGCCATCTGTATATCTTCTTTAGAGAAGTGTCTGTTCATTTCCTCTGCCCATTTTTTTTTAAAGATTTTATTTATTTCTTTATTTCCCCCCCTCCCCAAAGCCCCGGTAGATGGTTGTATGTCATAGCTGCACATCCTTCTAGTTGCTGTATGTGGGACGTGGCCTCAGCATGGCCGGAGAAGCGGTGCGCCGGTGCGCACCTGGGATCCGAACCCGGGCCGCCAGCAGCGGAGCGCGCGCACTTAACCACTATGCCACAGGGCCGGCCCAATCTCTGCCCATTTTTTGATTGGGTTGTTTGTTTTTTTTGTTATTCAGTTGTGTGAGTTCTTTATATATTATGGAGATTAATCCCTTGTCAGATAAATGGCTTGCAAATATTTTTTCCCAGCTGGTGGGTTCCCTATTCCTTTCTATCCCGGTTTCATTTGCCTTGTAGAAGCTCTTTAATCTGATGAAGTCCCACTTGTTTATTTTTTCTTTTGTTTCCCTTGTCTGAGTAGACATGGAATTCAAAAAGATCTCTTTATGGCTAATGACGAGTAGTGTACTACCTATATTTTCCTCCAGGTGTTTTATAGTTTCAGGTCTCACCTTCAGGTCTTTGATCCACTTTGAGTTAATTTTTGTGTATGGCGAAAGATGGTGGTCTACTTTCATTCTTTTGCAAGTGGCTGTCCAGTTTTCCCAGCACCATTTATTGAAGAGACTTTCCTTTCTCCACTGTATATCCTTAGCTCCTTCGTCAAAGATTAGCTGCCCATAGATATGAGGTTTATTTCTGGACGTTCAATTCTGTTCCTTTGAGCTGTGTGTCTGTTTTTGTACCAGTACCATGCTGTTTTAGTTACTATCACTTTGTACTATGTTTTGAAGTCAGAGATTGTGATGCCTCCAGCCTTGTTCTTCTTTTACAGGATTACTTTTGCTATACAGGGTCTTTTGTTGCCCCATATGAATGCTAGCATGCTTCTATTTCTGTGAAGAATGTCCTTAGGATTCTGATTCAGATTGCATTGAATCTCTAGATTGCTTTAGGTAGTATGGACATTTTAACTATGTTTATTCTTCCAATGCAAGTGCATGGAATCTTTTTCCATTTCTTTATGTCATCATTGATTTCACTCAACAGTGTCTTATAGTTTTCATTGTATAGGTCTTTCACTTCCTTGGTTATATTTACTTCTAGATATTTTATTCTTTTTGTTGCAATTGTAAATAGGATTGTCTTCTTGAGTTCTCTTTGTGTTAGTTTGTTGTTGATGTATAGAAATGCAACTGATTTCTGTAAGTTGGTTTTGTTCCCTGCCACTTGGCTGTAGTTGTTGATTATTTCTAACAGTTTTCCAATGAATTCTTTAGGGTTTTCTATATGTAAGACCATGTCACCTGCGAACAGTGAGAGTTTCACTTCTTCATTGCCTATTTGGATTCCTTTTATTCCTTTTTCTTGCCTAATTGCTCTGGCCAGAACCTCCAGTACTGTGTTGAATAAGAGTGGTGAGAATGGGCACCCTTGTCTTGTCCCTGTTTTCAGAGGGATGGCTTTCAGTTTTTTCCCATTGAGTATGATGTCTGCTGTGGGTTTGCCATATATGGCCTTTATTATGTTAAGGTACTTTCCTTCTATACGCATTTTGTTGAGAGCTTTTATCATAAATGGATGTTGGATCTTGTCAAAAGCCTTCTCTGCATCTTTTGAGATGATCATATGGTTTTTATTCCTCGTTTTGTTAATGTGGTGTATCACATTGATTGATTTGCGGATGTTGAACCATCCCTGCGTCCCTGGTATAAATCCCACTTGATCATGGTGTATGATCTTTTTAATGTATTGCTGTATTCGGTTTGCCAATATTTTATTGAGGATTTTTGCATCTATGTTCATCAGGGATATTGGTCTGTAGTTTTCCTTCTTAGTGTTGTCTTTGCCTGGCTTTGGTATCAGGATGATGTTGGCCTCATAGAATGTTTTGGGAAGTGTTCCATCTTCCTCTATTTTTTGGAATAGTTTGAGAAGGATAAGTATTAAGTCTTCTTTGAATGTTTGGTAAAATTCTCCAGAGAAGCCATCTGGTCCTGGACTTTTATTTTTTGGGATGTTTTTATTACTATTTCAATCTCTTTACTTGTGATTGGTCTATTCATGTTCTCTATTTCTTCTTGATTCAGTTTTGGGAGGTTGTTTGAGTCTAGGAATTTATCCATTTCTTCTAGATTGTCAATTTGTTGGCATATAGTTTTTCATAGTATTCTCTTATAATCTTTTGTATTTCTGTGGTATCTGTTGTAATTTATCCTTTTTCATTTCTAATTTTATTTATTTGATCCTTCTCTCTTTTTTTCTTTGTGAGTCTGGCTAAGGGTTTGCCAATTTTGTTTATCTTCTCAAAGAACCAGCTCTTTATTTCGTTGATCCTTTCTAATACTGTTTTTTTAATTTCAATTTCATTTATTTCTGCTCTGGTTTTTATTATTTACCTCCTTCTGCTGACTTTAGGCTTTGTTTGTTCTTCTTTTTCTAATTCTGTTAGGTGTAGTTTGAGGTTGCTTATTTGGCTTTTTTCTTGTTTGTTAAGGTGGGCCTGTTTTGCTATGAGTTTCCCTCTCAGGACCGCTTTTCCTGCATCGCATATGAGTTGGTACAGTGTATTTTCATTTTTATTTGTTTCCCAATATGCTTTGATTTCTCCTTTAATTTCATCAGTGATCCATTTGTGGTTTAGTAGCGTGTTGTTGAGTCTCCACAGCTTTGTCACTTTCCTGGTTTTTTCCTTGTAGTTGATTTCTAACTTCATGGCGTTATGGTCTGAAAAGATGCTTTTTATGCTTTCAATCTTCTTAAATTTACATAAGCATGCTTTGTTTCCCAACATATGGTCTATTCTTGAGAATGTTCCATGCACACTTGAGAAGAATGTGTAAGCTGCTGTGTTTGGATGGAGTGCTCTGTATATGTCTATTAAGTCCATCTCATCTAGATTTTCATTTAAGTCCATTATTTCCTTATTTATTTTCTGTCTGGATGATCTGTCCATTGATGAGAGTGGGGTGTTGCGATCCCCTTCTGCTATTGTGTTGTTGTTAATATCTCCTTTTTGGTTTGTTAATAGTTGCTTTATGTACCTTGGTGCTCCTGTATTGGGTGCATATATAATTAAAAATGGTATGTCTTCTTGGTGGAGTGTCCGTTTTATCATTATATATTGCCCCTCTTTGTCTCTCATTACCTGTTTTATCTTGAAGTCAACTTTGTCTGATATAAGTATGGCAACACCTACATTCTTTTGTTTGCTATTAGCTTGGAGTATTGTCTTCTATCCTTTCACTCTGAGCCTGTGTTTGTCCTTAGAGCTGAGATGTGTTTCCTGGAGGCAGCATATTGTTGGGTCTTGTTTTTTAATCCATCCCACCACTCTGTGTCTTTTGATTGGAGAGTTCAGTCCATTTACATTTAGGGTAATTATTGATATATGGGGGCTTGTTGTTATTTTATCGCTCTTTTTCCGGTTCTTTTGCATTTTTTTGTTTCACATCGCATGTGTTTTGGACTACCAATTTAGTTTGGTAGTTCTGTATGGGGGTTCTCTTAGTTTTCTCTGTCTTTATCGTGTGTGAGTCTGTTCTTATTATTTAGTTAGTGGTTACCATGTGGTTTGTATAAAAAATCTCGTGGGTGCAATAGTCCATTTTTTGATGGCCTCTTATTCCCTTAGACTAAGTCGATTCGATCCCTCTCCTCTTCCCCTTCTAAGTTATTGTTGTCACACCTTATTCCTTCTTGTGTTGTGAGGTTGTATTTCACATGATGAGGTTATATTTATGCTTGGTGCTTACCTTACCTTGATCTTTGGTTTTATATTTAAGTGTTTGCTAATCTATTTTGGTAGAGGACTGCAATTTTTCTGCTTTTGTCAGCCTATTTTCCTCCTTGTTCAAAACTTTGAATACCCTTTCTCTTCTTTTCCTCAGGGATGAGGGCCTTCTTGAGCACTTCTTGTAGTGGGGGTCTTGTGACAATGAACTCCCTTAGCTTTTGTTTATCTGGGATAGTTATTATTTCTCCATCATATCTGAAGGATATGTTTGCTGGATAGAGTATTCTTGGCTAAAAGTTTTTGTCCTTCATAATTATGAATATATCGTTTCACTCTCTCCTAGCCTGTAAAGTTTCTGTCGAGAAATCAGCTGGGAGCCTGATAGTAAATCCTTTGTATGTTATTTTTTTTTTTATCTAGCTGCCCTTAATATCTCTTCTTTGTTGTTGACTTTTGCCAGCTTTACTACTATATGCCTTGGAGAGGGTCTTTTTGTGTCGATATATTTAGGAGATCTATCGATTTCATTCACTGATATATCCACTCCTTCCCCAGGTTTGGGAAGTCCTCAGATATTATTTCTTTGAACAAGTTCTCTGCTCCTTTTCCCCTCTCTTCTCCCTCTGGAATACCTATAATCCTTATGTTGGATTTCCTAATTGACTCGGCTATTTCTCAGAGAGTTTCTTCATTTCTTTTTAGTCTTAGTTCTCTTTCCTCCTCCATCTGGAGCACTTCTGCATTGCTATCCTCAATATTGGTAATTCTTTCCTCCATATTGTCAGCTCTGGTGCTTAAGGCTTCCAGATTTGTCTTTATCTCCTCTATTGTGTTTTTCATCTCTAAGATTTCTGATTGGTTTCCTTTCACAGTTTCAATCTCTTTTGTGAAGAAACTCCTGATTTCATTGAATTGTCTGTCTGTGTTTTCTTGTATTTCATTAAGGTTTATTATGATGGCTATTTTGAATTCTCTGTCATTAAGGTTATACATTTCTGTGCTTTCCTGGTTGACTTCTGGGTGCTTGTCATTTTCCTTTTAGTCTGGAGATTTAGTATGTTTTTGCATGGTGCCTGTCGATGTTGGCTTACTTTTCCTCATAGTGAAAATATATGGTCAGAGTTTCCTCTTGCTGCCACTGGGTGGGGGTCAAGAGCTGTGTATTCTGGCCCACCTTAATCAGCTGGCACTCTCGCCAGCCCCTGGCTGATCTGAGGCGTGGCTGAGTGGAGGCTGCTGGGGGGGAGCATGGGAACAGCTGGAACTGGAGCGCAACTAGGCAGAAGCAGCTGGGGCTCGGTTGTTGGTGGGTTGAAGCAGTGCAGCTGAAGTGCCACTTGGCCAAAGAAGCAGAGGCTGAAGTGCTGCTGGGCAGAGGAAGCTGGAACTGGAGTGCGCTGAGCCAAGCAAGGGAGAGCTGGAGCGCCGCTGGGCCAAAGAAGCTGGAATTGGAGTGTGCTGAGCCAAGCAAGGGAGAGCTGGAGCGCCGCTGGGCCAAAGAAGCTGGAACTGGAGTGCAGTGGGCTGAAGTTGCTGATGCCAAGTCAGCTGTAACCTGAGCACAGGCCAAGCTGAAGCCACTGGAACCGGCGGGGGGGGGGGGGGGGGGTGGGGGGGTGGTAAGCTGAAGGAGCTGGGGGCGGGGCACAGTTCAGCCATAGCAGCTGGGGCTGTGGTGTGGTGGGGTCTGAGCTGCTGCTGCCTCTGGTGCGGGGGCACAGGCTCACCTCGGTGCTGGTCGGGCCCAGGCACCTGGGGGCCGCTGCTTGTGGGGGTGGGAGGGTCACGCTGCCCCTGCTTGTGGGGCAGGGGTGCCTGGGGGCCGCTGTCTCTGGGGACAGGGCTGAGCTGAAGCCCCGCTGTGCTGAAGCACCAATCGGGAGGGCCAGGTGGGGGAGGGGCGCTTACTTTCCCCTCCCTGATCTCACAGGTTTCTCGCTTCGCTGCCACTCTCTGCTCTCCTGAGAGGATAGCTTGTTGAAACTACCCTCACAACAGTTCCTCTCCCTCTGTAGGGGGATCCCCTCTGGCTGTGAGGGGTCTTGGAGAGCCCGTTTTTCACACAGCGAGCCACCCCTCCCCCTGCTCTGAGAGCCGTGTGGTCTCAGTCTCTGGGTCGCAGTCCTTGGGGAAGGAAAGGAGCTCCTCTTACCTCCTTCCACTTCCTCTGGGGATTCCAGCACCTCAGTCCTAGGGTGTACAGCTGCCTGGGTGCCTCAGACATCCCCTGTGTTGTGTGAATAGCTTCTGTTGGAATATGAATATCCTTTTTGTTGTGCCTTGAGGGGGAGAGTTCAATGTGGGAAGCTCACTCCGCCTTGATCACCATAAGTTTTTGTTGAATGAATGGATGAATGAATTCATGCAGCCACTGACATGTCACACAGTGATGACCTGGCTACTGTGAGTTAGCTGATAAACCATTTTTAAAATTAGGACCCTGGAAGCATATGGGTGCACTTTTGCTGGCCAAATTCACATTTTAGATTTATTGAATTTATTACTGTAATTCTGCAGTAAAGGTGACTGACCTATGTGTTACCATTCCCGGGGGCTCTGAGAAATGAAAATATGCCAACCCAGAAATATTCCATGAAGCTAGTTACCTGGGAGGACTTATGGAAAAGAGACTTGACTGGAGGTAATGGGCTTTGGTTTGTGACTGAGATCTCTGCAGACTTTTGATGATTGAAGCTCAAAAGTGGAATCCCAAGCAGCAATGCAGCTCTACTGGGGTGAGGTGAACCCTCAGAGCAGGAGGAGGCACGTCCCAATGTCATACCAGGAGCATCATGCCATGGGATTTATTATTTCCTGTGCATTGTCAATACGTAATCAGCCAACAGGCCTTTTACCACCTAAAATTCAGTGGGATTTTCCACTTTCCCTAGGAAGAGAGTGGTCTCTGTGGATCTCCTTATAATTTGCATCAGGAACGGCCTATTAAAACAGATGATGGATTGAGATGGGCCGTCCTTCGACCGGACTATGAACTTGCTGGCTGTGGCTGCTGCAGCCTCGGTACCTTCCTCACTGATGTCCAGCACCGCCTTGTGGGTGGCCTGCCAATGGAAAAACAGACATCAGCAGCAACCACGGAGACACTTTTACTTAACTGAGTTTTGGTGTTTTGCCTGGGAGTAGGGACGCCCCCCTCGAGAGGTTTCAAGATTATATACGCCAAATGCCAGGCATTAGGTTTGCTCTGCCCACTGCAGCTCTTGTTGCTACTGGCCAATTGGCCCTTCAACGTGGAGTTGAACTGTTACAAATACAGACCAGAAAGACCTAGGTTAGAGTCCCAGTTCTGACACTTATTGTCGCGAAAGTTATTTAGGGACCACGTGCTTCACTTTCCAAATCTACAAAAAGGTGATAACAATCGCATGTATCCCACAAGGGTATTTGGTGAATTAAAGGAGATCGTACAAAGTATGTATGCAGTAATAGCTATAATTGTTGCACAGGGGGCATAGGTCAGGTATTAATTATTAAATTTTTATTAAATATTGGATCCCTTCTTGGTCTTCTAGAAAAGAGATTCTTAACCTCGAGCACCTGTACTTCTAAGCTTCAGGAGGCCTGAGAACTCCTGACGGTTACAGATGGCATTTGTTATATGTGCACAGAAGCACATAATGGGAGAGGTGCATTATGCTCATCATATTCCAGAGGGACCTCTCTGCATTCCTTCCTGGATGCCAATGTCAAAGTTCCCCTTCAGTGGCCCAGGACAACTTCTGACCATTATAATCTGTTATCAAAATAAATTTTTACATCAGGGATCAGAAACCCATATGAAGTCAGGGGTTAAATGAGGACACCTCTTGTAAGAAGGTGGGGCACACAGGGAACCCGGAGGGTACCCTCTCACTGAAAGGGGTGCTCATGGCTCAGCTCTGGCTGATGGCTGCTGTGTAGAGATTTAGGCTCACTGTTGCCATGTGGAAATTGGGCTCAGTGATTTGTTTAGAGAATCAGAAATTAGATTTTTATATCCAATATCCAATGTTTTAGAAGTCAGCTTTCTCTTTTTCTTTCTTTTTTCTTTTTTAACACTGCAGGCCAAACAAAACACATCTATAGGGTATTAATGGCCCATGGGCAGCCACATTTTTGCCTCAGTGTGAGGACCTAGGCTTCAGGGAGGTGAGGTCAAACGCCAGGTGGGCACCTGCTTGTCTGCAGCAGGTGTCGGGGCCTGATTTCAAAGAATTGTAGTCGGACCTTAGGAATATTTATTTGAAGAGTGATCAAAAATGCCTATGTATCAGAGGTGTGATGGCCATAAAGCCACAGGCCTCATGGCTGTGAGATTCAGACCTACTTCTGCCACAGAGAAGTCACTTCACCCCTTGGGGCCTCCGCTCCCTCATCAATGAGAAGAGAGTGCTCAATTAGCCAATCTCTACAGCCCTTCCAATTCAGACAATATTCTCATGGACCAACTCACTTTTGAAAGCTGCAGGGAGTCTCTCCTTGTGATTCCAGAAAAATCAGCATTATTGTCAAAGGCATCCCGGATGCCCATGTTCGGGAGGATGGTTTCCAGGTCATAGGAGGCAGAGATGGAAAATTTTGGAATGAACACTTCTATCCACCTGTGGAGAAGAGGGAAGGAAGAGGTGAGGTCACAAGCCCCTCGGTCTCCATCTCTGCCTCTAGGTAGTGTTTCAGGAGACTGTTCTTCCTTCAGGCATTGCTCATTGTGCTAAAGGAATCAACACATCCCTGACAACCAACCCAGGTTGCTCTGGAAGTAAGCCTCCCAGATGAGCAAGAACAGCCCTGAAGACATATGAGATGAAAAAAGGGCCCTCTAATGAAGTAGGGGACAGAGGAGGGAAGGGGGGCTCAGCAAGGGAGCCTGTGGCAGAGACACTGGGAGGCACTGGGCAGTGATGGAAGTGCATCTACCGCCCCTGGCCCAGATTCCCCCCACCAGCCCTTCCCTAGACAAGCCCTACTAATCCCCAAGAGGAGCAAAGTCCAACAGAACTTTCTGCAAAGTCAGAAATATTCTATATCTGTGCTGTCCAACATGGTAGCCACTAGCCACATGGGGTTATTGAACAACTTAATGTGGCTAGTGCCAAAGAGGATTTTCAATTTTGCTTAATTTTAATTAATTTAAATTTAAATAACCACATATGGCTAGTGGCCACGATATCGGATAGCACAGCCCTAGAGTTTGGCACAATTTTCTCTTCCTCTGCAATGGTTTCCCTGAACCAAGAATGACCAGCCCTCATTTATCGAGCATTTACTACGTGCCAGGCATTGTCCCAGGCACATTCATGAACATTATCTCCATTTTAAAGATGGTAGAGCTTAGCTTTAGTGCTTAGCCCAAAGTCATGCACTTATGAGTCACAGAAATAAAAGCGCAAAAGTGTAGAATGGACAATTCAGTCCTCATTGATGGACTTCTTGGGACATCTAGCACAATGGACAGCTCTCTCTTCCCTGTTACTATCTCCTGCACTGGCTTGGCCATCTCCATCTTCTCTCTGCTCTGCCTGCTCTTCCTTACAGACACCCCTCCCCTTCTCCGTGCTGCCTCCTCTTCCTCTATCTAGCCCTGGTTGCAGTCTGAGAAGAGAAGAAACCTTTGAAACATCCTACAATGTCCATGATCCTCAAATTTTCATCTTTGCTAGTGCTGTTTCCTTTACCAAAAATGCCCTTCCCAAGCTTCTATGTCCTATCTATGCCTTCAGGTCACTCGAATGCACCACCTCCTTGAAGCCTTCCCTCCATCCCAGCTGAAAGTGATCTCTCTTTGCTCAGAAGCTCCTCAGCACTCTGCCTGCCATCACCTGGGGCATTAATCTTTCTTTCTTGAAATACAGTTATCCCTGATCCTGTCTTTTCTCTCCTCCTAGACTATGAGCACCTAGGAATGATGCCGACAATGTCAAGAAAACATTGCTAAGAGATGGTACATAAGACTTTGACGTTCCTTTTAATCTTACGCTTAACATCGTTTTGATACTCTCTGTAATAATTATAGAACTAATAATAATACTACTATTAGCTAACATTTATTGAGCACTTACTACCTCCCTGGCATTCTTCTAAGCACTTTATAAATAGTAACTTATTTTATCTTCTCAACAACCTATGAGTTCACTAATATTATTATCCTCATTTTATGGTGAGCACCAATGGTTCTTTTGCTTGTTTATTTTCATGGAATTCAATACCAAATGGGCTGATACAGTGAGCTCTGCTGGCACAGAATAGCTACAGTGACATAGTAGTGTTTCAGGGACATATTAGCTGCATGACCTTGGGCAACTGACTTCCCTTCTTGGAGCCTCTATGTCCTTCTCTGTGAATGGGTGTGATAACGGTTCTCCGCTATCAGGTGATCATGAAGTTCAAGTGAGAACACATATGCACAGCACCAAGCTCACTGTCCAGCATGCACATGGTGCTCAATTTGCAGGAGTGATCTTTCAACAGCGGTTGTCGTGGTCTTTTCCCCATCCTTGGATGTGCACCATCACCCGCCTCAGCCCCCAGCAAACTGACACAGATGCCCACCTCTTCTGGAGTGAGTGGCTCCACTTCCTCAGCGTCCTGGCTGACAAGACCTGTTCCAGCTGCCTCATCTTGCCCCGCCCAGGGAGGACAAAGAAGGCCACGATGTCTCCACTGTAATCCATTTGCAGCACAGAGCAGTTCAGTTCCGGATCCACCCCAAAAGCAAATTGCTCCACCTGGTGCATCATCGGGACCTGCACAGTGGTCCCTTTGCCCACTAGGAATGGGAAGCTTTTACTTGTGTACGCAGGGTTAAATGGCTTCTCCCACTTGGCTAGCACAAAGAGAGAAGAGAGGTTTTTTGTCAAAGTGCAAATAATGAGGTAAAGACAGCAAAAATGGTGAGATAAGGACCTCTGAAAACTCTTCTCCGTAAAAGCAACGAGAAAACTGCCAACAATGGTCAGAATTAACATTTTTAGAACTCTGGAAATTAATCAAATGCTTCCAGCAAACCAGGAACAATTTATTAAGAAAAACAGCTAAATCTTGCTAAGAACAGTGAACTCTGTGGTATTTTAACCTGTCCTAGTTCTATTCTCCACTCCCCAGCTCTTCAGTAGCCTTGAAAAATAATAGCCTGCATTTTAAGTGAAACCCAGCAGGCTGGCAGCCACTGAAGGGAAAAAATAGGGCTCAACCCTTTCAAAGACTCAATCCCAAAGAACTGTCGTTATTTGACCTGTCTTGTGCTTCCCTGTAAGGCATCACTTGCAAAGCTGTCTGTATGTGATCTGATTTGGAGCTCAAGCAATGCAAAAAGACTTGCTCTCAGGGGAAATTAGTCAAAAATAGTTACAGGCAGTGATAAATTTTGCAGTTGCGTGAGGCAGTGTATAACAGTTGGGGCAAGCAATAGATTAATCAAAAAGCTTTACAAGACAGGCTGGGAGTGGAGGTGGCACCAGCAAAAATGACAGATTAAGGACCTCTGCATATTCACCCTTCCATAAACGTACAAGAAAGACTGGCAAAAATATCCAGAATCAACTTTTACAGAACTCTGGAAATTAACCAAAGGCTTGCAGCAATCTGGGGAGAGTTTATTCAAGAAAAATGGCTGAATCTCAATGAGAACAGACAACTTTGTGGCATTTTAACTTGCACAAGTTCCATCCTCTACTCTCTAGTTCAGCAGTAGCCTAGAAAAATAGCAGCCTGAATTACCAAGAGGAACAGAGTTGGAGCTCCTTCTTTTGTTTGTCTGTTTTTTGTTTGGAAGATTAGCTCTGAGCTAACATGTGTTGCCAATCCTCCTCTTTTTGCTGAGGAATCCGTGCCCATCTTCCTCTGCTTTATGTGGGATGCCATCACAGCATGTCTTGACAAGCAGTGCATTGGTCCATAGCCTGGGTCCAAACCTGCAAAGTCCTGGTCGCTGAAGCAGAGCACACGAACTTATCCACTATGTCACTAGGGCAGCTCCTGGAGCTCTTTCCAAGCCTCATTTCCAAAGAATTATCATTATTTGACGTGTCTGATGATCCCTGGAAGACCCCATTTACAAGGGTAATTGGAGCTCACTCAGTGCTAAAAGCCATCTCCTAGGGGTCAGGGAGTATTTGGCAGAAACAATTACAGACAAGTGTTTAGTTTCATGGTTGCCTAGGTAAGGATAACAGACAGGACAAACAATAGATTAATCAAAAAATTTTAAATGAAAAGCTGAGGAATAATATGCCCATAGGGGAAACACCATAAGACCTCAAACTACTAAGTGATTATAGCAAGGTTGCAGGATACAAGGTATACACACAAAAATCTATCATTTTTCTATATACTAGCAATGAACAAATGGAATTTGAAATTAAAAATACAAAACCATTTACTTTAGTCTCCAAAAAATGAAATACTTAGGTATAAATCTAACAAAATATGTACAAGATCTATATTAAGAAAGCTATAAAACTCTGATAAATGAAATCAAAAAATTAAATAAATGGAAAGATATTGCATGTTCATGGATAGGAAGACTCAATATTGTTAAGATGTCAGTTTTTCCCAACTCGATCTATAGGTTCAATGCAATCCCAATCAAAACGCTAGCAAGTTATATTACAAATATCAACAGACTGATTCTAAAGTTTATATCAAGATGCAAAAGACCCAGAATAGGCAAAACAATATTGAAGGAGAAGAACAAAGTTGGAGGACTGACACTGCCCTACTTTAAGACTTACTATAAAGATACAGGATTCAAGACAGTGTGGTGTTAGGGGAAAAATAGACAGATAGATCAATGGAACAGAACAGAGATCCTAGAAATAGACCCACATAAATATAGTCAACTGATCTTGGACAAAGGAGCAAAGGCAACACAATGGAGTAAAGACTGTCTTTTCAACTAATGGTGCTGTAACAACTGAAATTCATGTGCAAAAAAACGAATCTAGACGAACACCTTACACACTTCACAAAAATTAACTCAAAATGGATCACAAATGTAAAACACAAAACTTTGGAACACCTAGAAGGTAACATAGGAGAAAACCTCAATGACCTTGGGTATGGAAATAACTTTTAGATACAACATCAAAGTCCCAATACATGAAAGAAATACTTGATAAGCTGGACTTAATTAACATTCAAAACTTCTACTCTATGAAAGACAATGTCAAGAGAATGAGAAGACAAGCCATAGACTGGGAGAAAATATTTGCATAAGAAATATCTGATAAAGAACTATTATCAAAAATATACAAAGAACTCTTAAAACTTAACAATAAGAAAACAAACCACTGGATTCAAAAATGAGCCAAAGACCTGGACAGATACCTCATCAAAGAAGATATACAGATGGCAAATAAATGTATGAAAAGATGCTCCACATCTTATGTTATCAGAGAAACACAAATTAAAACAACAATGGGATACCACTAAACACCTATTCAAATGGCCAAAACCTGGACTACTGACAACACCAAGAGCTGACAAGGATGTGGAGCAACGGGAACTCTCACACATTGCTGGTGGGAATGCAAAATGGTACAGCCACTTTGGAAGACAGTTTGGTGGTTTCCTTCAAAACCAAGTGCACTCTTGCCATACAATCTTGCAATCACGCTCTTTAGTATAGGAGTTGAAAATTATGCCCACACAAAAACCTGCACATATTATATGATTCTACTTATATGAAATGTCCAGAATGGGAAAATGGGTAGAGACAGAAAGTAGATTACTTGTTGCTGGGGGAAGAGCAGGAATGAAGAGTGACTGCTAAGGGATAAGGGGTTTCTTTTTGAGATGATGAAAATGTTCTGGAATTACCTAGTGGAGGTATTTGCACAACCTTGTGGATATACTAAAAACCAAAACCCACTGAACTGTATACTTTAAAATTATGAATTTTATGGTATGTGATTATATTTCAATAAAAAATAAAATTAAATTAAAAGGGACAACATATATAGACTGCAGGAAGCTCAGTAGGGGCTCAAAGCATATTATTTCTTTTCCGTCCTCATCCCTCCTTGCAGAATGGATGGATAAATGCGTGGAAAGATAGGTGGCTAGAGGGATAGATGGATAGATAAATGTGTAGATGGATGAATGGAAGGAGGGAGAAAGAAATGGAAGGAGAGAGAGGAGAGGGGGAGAGAGAGAGAGAAGATATAGTAGCATCTATGACAACTCTGTCTGGAGAGTCCAGGAACTTCAACCAGAAGCACAACCCTATGAAGTTGGCTTTATCTTCCATCCATCCAGTCAGCATAGAGGCTGGCAAACATCAAGCACTCAACTGGTAGATCTTCTAAATTAACACGCCCAGGATCATGGAGCAAGTAAGGGACAGAGGTGGAATTTAAGCCCAGGGCTGTTTGTTTAAAGCTGATGCTCATTCTACTGCAGCACAGGGTCTTTGTAAACTGTAAAGCTTCAGACAGGTGCACAGGGGATGTGAATGACAGATATACTAGCCTGTCTGCACTTCCACACCTATGAAAGTGTTCTCACATTTGGATTTCCTTCTTAAATTGGGTTATCAGAGAGCTCTGTGTCCCTCCTTGAAACCTTCAGAAAACAGTGGGGCAGCTTCTGGTGGCAAGAGTTGAGGTCTTTTTCCCAAGCTGATTTCCAGAAGATTTTTCCCATGGGCTGTCCACTGAGGTGAATGTCAGCCTCTCAGGACACATAGGCAGGCTATCAAAGACAGAGCTGAATGAGCACCACTGGAGTTGATGAACTGAAGCTCATAGAGGGAAGATGAGATATCCAAGGTCATGCAGCCCACTAGTTACAAAGCTAATTAGAACTCAGGTCTTCCCATTGCCCCACCTTGTTGTTTAGGGTTTGTCTAGCTTGCTTATTTGACTGGGGGACAAAAAACGAACAGAATATTAAAATCAAAGTCACCGTTTCAGAGCCTTACCTTTAAAGAAAATGTGGTTCACCAGGACCATGGCGGTCAGAGGTTCAAGGCCTTGGATTAAGTCTACAACCTTCCCTTTGGTCTCCTTCTCCACATAGCTGTTGATCGTCTTCTGGGCAGCGGAGGCATCAGAGAAATCTGTAGAAAAGACTTCTGATTCATATAGCCTCTTGATGTTTTCCAAGAAATTGTTCTGTAGCCCCAGCTCCTTTTTGATGAAGAGGACACTCCCCATCTTCAAGTCCAGGTCTGCGCTGGGGACACTGAGTGAGTGGACCAGGCTCTGGAAGCCCTGGTGGATGGCGGACTCCGGCGTGTGCGTGAGGTTGAACCCCAGGCTCTGGAGGATCTGGGTCTTGGTGGCTGAGCGGGCCCCGAGGGAGAGCATAGCCAGGGAAGCGGAGACACTCACAGGGGAGAAGAAGACGTTCTTACTCTGGGTCTTCAAAACCAACTTCCGGTACAGGCGGAAGGCAAAGTTGGTGTTGCTGGAAGACACCTGAAAGGCGGGGCTGCTCTTTGTGGAGGAAGGGCCGGAGCCTCCTCTGCTGGGGGGACTGGATGGGGCCACACAATAGATTGGAGCACAGAGGCTAACAACTAAGAAAAGTGGATAAAAGGAGGATGCCATTTTGGAACAAGATAAGTCTGCAAGAGAGGAAAGAATCATTGAGGGGAGGTAAGCTGAGGGTCCATCCCTGAATCAGAGACCTTGCAACATCGCACACCATTAGTGACAGAATGGGGACCAGTGGGACAGTTAACAGAGCCGTTCTCTTACGTAATCTCATTTGATTCTCACAATAACCCCACGATGTAGATACGTTACTGTCCTCGTTTTACAAATCAGTAAACAGGCCCCAGAGAGGTTGTGTAACTTACCCCAGGTTCCACAGCTAGTCTGTGTTCTGTCTGGGATTCAAAGTAGGGTCTCAAATCCCAAATCCCAGATCCCAGGCTCTTTGCCATTTACTTTATAGGCTTTTTTTTAAGAAACGAGACAGTGAAACCAGATTGCAAAGTCCAGTCTTAGCAGCCAGAATCATCTCTTACCCCTCGGAGAGCCCTCCAAACATTCTTTGTATCTTTAGTGTAAATCTGATCATTTTCTAGCCATGGCTGCCTATCCCCAGCCACAGGCATTTACTGGCATGTTGATGTCCCTCAAAAAGTGGAAATCCAGGGGCCGACCTGGTGGCATAATGGTTAAGTTCACACGTTCCACTTCGGCAGCCCAGGGTTCACGGGTTCAGATCCCAGGTGTGGACCTACACACAGCTCATCAGGCCATGCTTTGGCGGTGTCCCACATACAGAATAGAGGGAGATGGTCACAGATATTAGCTCAGGGACAATCTTCCTCACCAAAAAAAAAAAATGTGGACACCCAGAGCAGAAGGCTGTCCTCCAGGTGCCTTGAGTGAGGCTGGGCAGTTAGCTCTAGACACGACTGCCTGATTCCCCACAGGCCTCATCCAGCCAGTAACCCTAACCCAACCCTAACCCTAACCCTAACCCTAACCCTAACCCTAACCATAAGACTTTGGCTCCAGGAAGATTTTAGACTAAATGCCCTGATGGCATTTGGAGACTCCAGTACTTTTGGACTAGGGCAGAGTTGGGCTTGCATGCATCAATTATGATGTCCATGATGGGCAATTTTTTTTTATTGATGTTTTAATGGTTTCTAACATTGTGAAATTTTGGGTTGTACATTTTTGTTTGTCCATCACCACATATATGACTCCCTTCACCCCTTGTGCCCACCCCTACCCCCACTGCCCTGGTAACCACAGTCCAGTTTTCTCTGTCCATGTGTTGGTTTATATTCCACATATGAGTGAGACCATGCAGTGTTTGTCTTTCTCTTTCTGGCTTATTTCACTTAACATAATACGCTCCAGGCCCATCCATGTTGTTGCAAATGGGACGATTTTGTCTTTTTTATGGCTGAGTAGTATTCCATTGTATATATATACCACATTTTCTTAATCCAATCGTCAGTCGAGGGACACTTAGGTTGCTTCCACTTCTTGGCTATGGTGAATAATGCTGCAATGAACATAGGGGTGCATAAGCCTCTTTGGATTGTTGATTTCAGGTGCGTTGGATAGATTCCCAGTAGTGGGATGGCTGGATCATAGGGCATCTCTATTTTTAATTCTTTGAGGAATCTCCATACCGTTTTCCATAGAGGCTGCACCAATTTGCATTCCCACCAGCTGTGTATGAGGGTTCCTGTTTCTCCACATCCTCTCCAACATTTGTTGTTTTTTGTCTTGGTGATTATAGCCATTCTAATGGGCGTGAGGTGGTATCTTAGTGTTGTTTTGATTTGCATTTCCCTGATGATTAGTGATGTTGAGCATCTTTTCATGTGCCTATTGGCCATCTGTATATCTTCCTTGGAGAAGTGTCTGTTCATTTCCTCTGCCCATTTTTTGATCGGGTTGTTTGTTTTTTTGTTGTTCAATTGTGTGAGTTCTTTATATATTATGGAGATCAACCCCTTGTCAGATGTATGTTTTGCAAATATTCTCTCCCAGCTGGTTGGTTGTTTGTTCATCTTGATTCTGGTTTCATTTGTCTTATAAAAGCTCTTTAATCTGATAAAGTCCCACTTGTTTATTTTTTCTTTAGTTTCCCTAGTCTGGGTAGACATGTCATGATGGGAAATTTTTAACTTTTTTTTTTTTAAACAAAGATGAAGAGTGTTTTTATTTATTTATTTATTTTGCTGGGAAAGAGTCACTCTGAGCTAACATCTGTTGCCAATCTTCCTCTCTCTCTCTTTTTTTTTTTCTTCCCCAAAGCCCCAGTACGTAGTTGTGTATTTCAGCTGTAAGTCCTTCTAGTTCTTCTATGTGAGCTGCCACCATGGCATGGCTACTGACAGGTGAGTGGTGTGGTTCCACGACCAGGAACTGAACCCAGGCCACTGAAACGGAATGCACTGAACGTTAACCGCTAGGCCATCAGGGCTGGCTCAATGATGGGCAAGTTTTTAACCTCTCTGCATTTCAGTTTTCTTTTTCTGCTCTGTAACAGAGGGATGATTATCTGCACCTTACAGAGTTGTTCATAGGATTGATACAATAAGGTCTCTTATCTGTGTCGGGCTAATCCTAATATGATAGCCACATTCCCAATTACCTCTTTGTCAAAACTGAATTTATGTGAATTGAGTAACATTGCATAGTACCAGATATGACTTAAAGTGGAAGGAACTATATGAAGAATCTTTTGCTGAATGAGTAATTCCTTTGGGAAACTGCAAATTTCTCTCTATTTCCTTTTTTTTTTTTTGTGAGGAAGATCAGCCCTGAGCTAACATCTGATGCCAATCCTCCTCTTTTTTCTGAGGAAGACTGGCCCTGAGCTAACATCCATGCCCATCTTCCTCTACTTTGTATGGGATGCCACCACAGCATGGCTCGACAAGCAGTGCATCAGTGTGCACCCAGGATCCGAACCAGTGAACCCCAGGCCACTGCAGCAGAGCGCGCGCACTTAACTGCTTGCGCCCCTGGCCGGCCCCTCTCCATTTCCATTTGCAAATTTTTCTCCATGTCCATTTATCTGATTCATCAATTTTTGTTTTGTAGTTTTGTGTCTGTTTGTTTGTCTCTCTAAGATACACTCACATATAGCCACCCACTTACTGGACTCTTCATCCTCATGTTCTGAGCTGACCTCCTCAGCTATTCCCCACTCTGAGCCTGCTCTTTCTTTCTCCTTCTCCAGGATGGTCACATTACTCAAGCCATCATCCAAGTCAGAAAACGGACCATCACTCTCATTCTTGTCACCCTCCTTCCCTGCATCTGAGGTGTGGCCAACCATTCTTCCTTCTTGAGCCATCTCAAGCCTGACCTCTCCATCCTCTTGCCCCACCCTTGGTGCAGACCCTTCTCATCTCTTCCCCAGACAGCCCTGAAGGTTTCTAGACTCATCTTCCTCCCCCTGGCTGTGTTCCCTCAAACTGATTTTTCTCAAGGTTGCCAGAGTGAACTTCAGTCTGGTTCTGTGCAAAGACCACCTCTTGGGGGATAGAGGTGAAACCCTCCATATGGCACATGCCCTCTAAGAATTGATCCCTTCCCCTCTCTTTTGCCCCACTGCCCACCAGTACACCCATCTGCAGTCCTCCTGCATTCTACAGCAATGGCTGACTGCTCGTGGTCCACCTCCTCTACCACTCCGTCTCCTCTCCCTGACTCTAATACTCTCTGCTATTAAAGATCCCATGCCTCGACTAAGGCTGATTCCTCTCCCAGGGTGCCCCCTCCCCTTGCTCATGGAAAGGTCCTTCTTTCTTACTCTTGAAAACTCTACTTGGCCATGACCGTCTTGAGAGGTCCTTTCTAATCTTCTTCCTTGTTGTAGCTTCATCACTCCCTCCCTTCTCTCCTCTCCTACTTCTGAAACTTGATTCTACTTCTGTGACTGCATGGATTGTCACTGACTACATGCATGTCTTTCTAATAATCTGTAGGTTCTTTGGAGACAGGGACCATTTTTTCCTTGCATTCAATACATTGAGTTGGACATGTCAACTTATATAGGCTCTATAGGGGGTGTTGGGGCTACCATGGAGGACAGGTAAGCAAGGTCCTCGCCCTTGAAGAGCTTACTGGGAGACGGACAGTTAGAAAATACTACCAGGTGTGAGAAGTGTATGTGATGGGTAAGTACAGGCTCTGGGCAAACCTATCTCACAGTAAGGATGGCTTCTACTGGAAGTCACAGCTGATTGAGACTTGAAAAATGTCAGCATGGTGAAGGGGACGAGACGAGAAGAGAGGTTTAGGTGAAGAGAACTGCCTGTGCAAGGTAGGTGTGAAGAGCAGAAAAGGTTCTGTGAAATGGAATCTCAGCGCTAGAGGCGCTCGTGGGAAAAGGGATGAGCGGTGGTGAAAGACAGGCTGCAGATGTGAAATGCCAGGTGCAGGGACGTACAGACTTGACTTTGCACCATGGGATCCACGCAGGGGATTGATGCAGAGGAGTGCCTCAAACAGAATGGAAGTTTCAAGGACTATTCTGGGAGTTACATGTGTCATTCATCACTCTACCCAGCCCCCAGAACACTACAGTGAGCAATTGCAGGGGCTCAATGGACACTTGGTGCACTGACCTGAGTCGGAAGAGTGTTTACACCAGTGTCAGGAGCAGGGTGGAAGGGAATGAAGGAAAGAGGAACATGGGCCTAAAACCCTGGGTTTCTCCTATTTGATCAGCTCTGTGACAGGCCCGGGGTCTTCAGGAAGCCTTGTGAGAATGTGGGATCTGTAGTATGCCTGGCATGGACTGGGGGTGTGCTGTGTTAACTTAGGGGTCTGCAGGACCTCCAGCCTCAGTGATTGAGTAGCAGCACTTGATCTTGACAGCCAACCAGAAGTCAGAGGCTAAGCAAGACCATCTGTTTCCTCCCAACCTCAGAGCAATAGATTATGTTTAAAGAATGGCAGACTTGTGCAATCACCTTGGCATTGCATCATCTCCCTGAATCTTGCTTTCCCCCATCTGTGAAAGAGAGTGGCTCTTAGGAAAAAGTGAGACAGTCTGTGTAACACCCAGCATGGCGTCTGGCCCACAGTGGGCATGAGATCAAAGCTGCTTCTCCTTGGCACCTCTAGTGATTTTGCATTCTTCCATTGGAAGTAGGGTGAAGGGACAGTCTTGTCCTTGGATATTCGTGAGAGAGGATGAGGTTGAAGGAAGAGAGGGTCAGCCATGTGAAGAGGAAAGGAGCCACTGCCAGGCACAGGGATGAAGCACCACAGAGCACTAGGCCATCCCACCAGGCCTGTGCCCCTCCCTGAGAGGGCTTCGGTGGGCATGGGGGCTCTCAGGGGCACCTGCTAACACCCTGGGCCTCCCAGAGGGTCCACATCCCCATCAGTAGACATGGCTTTGCTAGAGGACCTCTGACTCCATGCCCCAAATCCTGCTGAGAGGGATCTGGGCTTAGCGGGGAGACCCACTGAAACCAGTAGCCAGCAGTCAGCTAGTAAGTGTCCTGGTCCCACCATGGCCCTGGCCTCCATGTGACCTGAAGCAAGTTGCTGCTTCTCTCCAGGCCTCAGGGGGAGGTGGCCTCTATGGGCTCCCTTCCTTGACAGTCTGGGCTCTATGGCCATTGGCCTTGTAGGGGAGGAAGACCTATCCTCTACCCACTCTGAGTCCTTTCTGGCTGGGCTACAAATTAAATTGACGTGAGACAGAATAACAGGAGAAAATCAAACAAAGCTTTATAACATGTATACATGGGAGAGACCCAGGAAAGACTTGGTAACTTGACAAAATGGCGGAGGCTCTCATCTTAAATACTATCTTCACATAAAAATAAATAAATAAATAAGTAAATAAATAAATAAATAAAATAAAGACAAAGGATGATGTTGGGGGTAGCGGGAGTCAGCTATGGGCGATTACCAGAAAAGCACAGTAAACAAGAGTAAGGTTAATATGCAGATTTAAGTCCTTACCTTCCGCACTGATTAGAGTTTCTAGAGATAAGGTCATCCTCCCTTATTCCGGTACAGAGAGGGAGACACCTTTACAAATGGAGATTTTCCTTACAAATGTAAATGTCTCTTACAAATGGTCACTTCTACTTTTACTTGGTTTTAAAAGCTTTGATAAGAATGGGCTTAGCAAGGACTCTCCCGGTCTATCTATACCCAAAGTTATCTATGGTGATTGTTTGCCCTGGGGACAGGCCTTCTATCTTAAATTCTTTTGGGCAGTTAGTTGGAAGGGAGGTCAAAGTTTCTTTCTGCGTCTTCTGAGCCTTTATTGTCTTCAGCTCAAAATAATCTGCATCCCAGAGTGGCACATCTTGGGGCGGCCTGCCCTGAACTGCATCAGCCTCAAGGAGCAGTTCCTTACACTCTCGGAGCAAAGCTCTGTCAAAAGCTTGTTCAGCTGGCTCTTCAAATCCACCTCCTTCCATGCTCGGCCTCATCCCGTCCCAAACTCCTGCCCTCCTGTGGTACCCCTTCTCTCTCCCAGCCCCACAAAGGTCTTTGCCCCTTTTTCTACTGTGACGTGACTATTGCCTAGGGGTGTGTGAGTGTCCTACCTGTGGCCTATGCCCGTTGGGGTGACAGGGACACTCTGTCCTCCGTGTGCATGCTCCTATCTGGGCCCCTCCCTCCCAGCTGCCACTGTCTTAGTTCCACATTCTATTGTCTCTCACTTGCTCAATTCCTCTCTCATTTCCCAGTCCAGTCGCTCATCCACACTGCAGACAGGGTGAGCTTTCTGGATGCACATCTCATGTGTCACTCACCTATTCGGATTCCGCAATGGCTCCCCATTGACCTTGGGAGGAACACCCAAGTGCCTGGCACTCCAGGTCCTTCTCCGTTGGGCCCCCACTTTCCTCCCCAGCTTCATCCTCAAGCATACAGCTCTCCCAGTTTCCTGGAAAGGTTGCGTCTCCCTCAGTCCACCCACCTTGTCCCGACTTCATTTGCCTTCTTGTCCAGCCTGACTGTCAAATGGCTCATTTCATCCCCAAACTCTACATTCCCTGGGGACTTTGTCTTTGTGACACACACTTTTGGCCAGGCTCCAAACCTGGAATAACCCACCTCTTGGCTCCTTCTTTGCCAAGTTCTGGGGAAAAGGTGGCTCACCAAGGCAGTTTGGTCCACTGTGAATTCCCAATCGCTGATCTTTATTTGCCTGGCAACATAGCACTGATGAACTCACTCTCCCACTGACTTTAGGGAATATCTCAACCTTTTCCATCTCCTTAAGATGGACTCCTCACCCTGCCACATATGCACATGCACACACACACACACATGCGTCAGACAACCTTGCCTCCTATCTCACATAAAAGGGAGACCCTCAGAAAAGCAACAGCCTTAACTTCCTGCACCAAGGACACATCCCCACTTTCCCCAACACTCCTTCCCTCCCCCACCCCTCCACTGCCCCCCTCTTCTACGGCCAATATCCCTCCCTGATCTTTCAGAAAGCATCCTTTATCTCCATCTCAGGACCCCTACACATCTCTCTTCTGTATGTAAATTCTCCCTCTCAACTGGATGCTTGCCATTGGCTTTTAAAGACATCCTGTTAGAGTCTTGCCCATTAAGACAAACATACCACCACCACCAACACAATAAAAATCCTCCTTTCACCTCCTCATTCCCTTCAAGCTATGGGCCCAACCCCACCCTCCCCATCACGGCCCTCAAGAGCTGTGTATTCATGGCTCCATGGCCTTGCCTCCTGCTTGCTTTCTGGCCCATGCCAGTCTGGCTTCTGGGTCCAAAGACACAGGACCAGCCTGTGAACCCATCTAGGTTCTCATCTTAACTAACTTCCCAGTGGCACCTGGCTCTGGAGACGACACTTGGCTTCTTATCCAGTCCCTCCCTCTGAGTCTGTGCTACCACGTTCTCCTGGATTTCTCCCATCTCTCTGCTCTTCCTCCTTAGTCACCTTTGCTGGTTCCTCTTCGTCTCCCAGTCCATATGTGTCTGCAGCCTCAGCACTCGGTTGCTTGGTTGCAGAGCTCTCCCCTCTTTAATCTCTCCTCTCTCTCCAGCTGATCTCATCACACCCACGGCTTCATTACTAAGAGAGGCACACCATTTATTATCTTTAATCTCCAGTCCAGACCTTTCCTCTAAACTTCATGTATCTAATTGCCTACTTGATACTTCCTCTTGATATTGCAAATGAACCTTGAGCTCAGTATGACCCAAATTCAACTCAGACTCTTTCCAAACACCATATCCCAACAAAATTTACAACCAAAACCTTCTTTGAACATTTCCAGTTATGGAGATGTTCTCCATTCTCTCAATGCACACTCCATTCCCCTTCTTTCAACACCACCATTCCCTTAGTTATTCAAACCTAGGATTCATCCTTCTACCTCCTTCTTTCTCATTCCCCGTGCCAACACATCACTTACTTTTTTTAAAGTGTTCCAGTAGCCTCCCATTTCCCAGAGTGGACACTGAAATCTTTAACCCGACCTGCGTAGCCTGGGCTCCATGGGCCCCTCTAGCTTCACCACACATCTCAACTCCTCTCGCTCTAGACCACTATCCAGCCATTCTGCCCATTTGTATGATCCTCACAGGTGATATTTGTTGTTCCCCACTTCTGGAGTGTTCTCCCCATTCCTCTCACCAAACTTTTTCTTCTAATTAATTCCTATTCATTGTTTAGGTCCTAGCTCATGTCACTTCCTCAAGGAATCTCTCTTTGACCACCGAGATGAGGAAAATTCCTCATATAAAATGTTTTATAGTACCATTAACCTCTTAGTGAAACATTCATCAATGTCATAATTTCACTTTTATTTGTGTGACTGAAAATTTAATGAATCAGGGAACTTTCCTATCTTGTTCACCACTTTTTGGCCAATACCAAACATTGAGTAAGTGTTTGCTGAATGAATAAACGAATGAATGAGTGGAAATAAAATAAAATGAGCAATTTACTTCTAAGGAGTGATACTGACTGGAAACGAGCAAAAGAGACTCTTTCAGGGTCTCATTTAGGGTGATAGTTACACAGGCATATACGTATATAAAAATTTGAGTTGACTTACGCTTCTGAACAAGACAAAGTCACTGATATTGGACTTGTAAACATTCGTAAAGAGAAAACTGGACAAAATACATGAGACAATTGAGACACTAAAAACATGCATGAAGCAGTTCAGACAGTGGACAACAGGCAGAGAAGGGAAACAAGGGAGGTAAGCCCTATGATTGTCCCAGTTTTCTGCCTAAAGGCGCTTTTACACACAGAGAGGGACACCCAAGGAGAGCATAATAGGCTTGCTCAGCTTAGGAGACAGACATCAGAGTCTGGGAAAGCTGAGGAAGCTACGATTTGTGCAGAAAAAATGTGCATCAACTTAAGTCCCCAGCTAAGTGCTAAGATCTGCACACGTAAAGCGAAATTCCACAAGGCTGGTTCCACAAAAGCAAAAACAAAAAACTCCCATGAAAATGTAAGCAGAGCAATTCCTGGAGTTCACAGAGCATGGGAGATATTTAGGTTATGACCAGCCAGAGTGAAGAGACCTCACTGAACACCTGGCGCATTCAGTAGAGACCCTAGAAGTGTCACATCTTGACATCAGGGCTAAACTACCTTTGGTTTAGAGCTGTTGTAGACACCCTAACAAAGCTTGAAAACATGCCTGGACAGGATAAAGCAGTTCTGCAAGTAATTTAGTTGGTTGTCAAAACAAATGTCAAGACACTGTAAAGGAAGACAACAAATCACAAAAAATTGTAACATCATAATGTCCAACATCCAATAAAAAATTGCTAGACATTCTAAGAAATAGGAAAATGTGACCCGTGACCAGAAGAAAAAAATCAGTCAATAGAAACAGGCCCAGACATAACTGAGAGTATGGAATTAACAGACAAGGACTTTAAAACAGCTACTTAAAATATGCTTTAATAAGGAAAACCTTAATATAAAGTGAAAAAATAGAAAGTATCAAATTGAATTTTTGGAGGTGACAAATTCAACATCTGAAATGAAAAACTCATTGGCTAGGCTTAAGAGAAAATTTCATTGTAGAAGAAAAGAGCAGTTGGCTTGAAAACATAGCAATAGAAATTATCCAAATTGAAGAAAGCAAACTGGGGAAAAATAACAACAGAGCCCCAGTGACTTGTGGGACAAAATCGAGTGGTCTAACATATGTATAGTTGGAGTCCTAGGCAAAAAGGGGGTTGGGGGGAGCACAAAAAGTTTCGAAAAAATAATGGCCACAAATATTTATGTAATTTACTCTATGTAAACTATGCCTAAAATAAAAAAAATAAATATGATGAAATGAAACGGATGCAGCTCTGCCATTTCTTTCCCTGCACCGTATGATAGCACATGCTTCTCAGTCTTCTTGGACTGTCCTTCCCACTCTCTCCTCCTCTCCATCCTCCCAGCTCTGGTTCCAAATCACCCACTCCACAGAGTCTTCCTGCATCCCACACAAAGTCTGCCCCTCCCTTTATAAACACCTGGAGCGAACTGCAGCAATTTACCTTCTCCCGTGTCTGTCTCCCTGATTAGACAGTCTGGACCTTGTGTGGCTTCCTCCAGGGCAAAGACTACAATCAGCAAGTGATGGGCAGAGAGGGAAAAGAATAAGGGGAATATAAAGATGTAGGAGGGAGTGGGAGGCAGAGGGAGGATGTTGGGAGCCCCGAGGGCCAGGCTCTGTTGACTCGCCCACAACCAGGAACTTTGTAAAGGCCTACGGTTGGTGGAACAGGTTGGGAGCCCAAAGAAGAATGAGGTTTCCTAAGCTTGCTTAATTGTCAAGAAGGCCTGTGTTCTCCTTAAAATGCAAATTCCCAGGCCCCACCTAGAACGACCGAGTCAGATTTTCCAGGGAAAGATGAGAAGACTCGAGAAGGAGGGGAGCTGAGTGCTTCCTCCCTCCACAGCTTCTGCCGTTGTCCCAGAGAAAAACTTTCCAAGACTACCTCCAGCTCTGAGCTCCTCCATTCCTGGGCCTTGAGGGCCTCTGGAAAGCAAAGGCTTGTTTTTCCCTAAATTTGTAAGACCAGTCCTGCTGGAGGAGCAACAGAGCAGCAGCAGATCTCCACGGGCCCATCTAAGGTCCCAGCAAGATGGACCTTTATCCCAAGTCCATCCTCCTCCATGGAGCCTCTCTTGCCATGTCCAGGTCCCTCTAGACTCTCCCTTTGCTGGCTATAGGATCTCATCCCTACTTCACACATCTTTATGCTTCTGTCCCATTTCTGGTTTAGGAGATCTTCATATTATTGTTTTAATTTGGCTATATCTTTTCTCTTTTAATATAATTTTTTATCTCATCTATTCTTGCTGTTAACTGTGGAGCAGATTGGGTGCCTCAAGGCTGGACTTGCAACATCACCTTAACCAGAAGCTACGCTTCAGAAGCCTCCCTAGAGGGACCCGACGATACCCACTGTGGACGTGTGCACCTCTCTCATGGGGGAAGTGCTCCCCAGAGCTCCCCACGGTCTCCTTTGCTGCAACATTGCTCATTTCTTTTTTGTGTTTTTTTTTTTGAGCTTCTCGCTTTCTTTTTTTTTTTTTTTGTGAGGAAGATCAGCCCTGAGCTAACATCCATGCCAATCCTCCTCTTTTTGCTAAGGAAGTCTGGCCCTGAGCTAACATCTCTTGCCAATCCTCCTTCTTTTTTTCCCTTTTTCTCCCCAAAGCCCCAGTAGATAGTTGTATGTCATAGCTGCACATCTTTCTAGTTGCTGTATGTGGGACGCCGCCTCAGCATGGCCGGACAAGCGGTGCGTTGCTGCGTGCCAGGGATCCGAACCCGGGCCGCCAGTAGCGGAGCGCGGGCACTTAACCGCTAAGCCACGGGGCTGGCCCCAACATTGGTCATTTCTTAGCCTGCCCAGAGTGGTCACCTGACTTACAGGAGTCTGAGCCAAGCTGAGGGTGGAGATGGGGAAGGGGTAGATCCAGACAGACCCCCCCGGGCCCTGAGGAGTTTTGTCTGACTGTTCATTTGTTTCCGGTTGGTTCTTGGCAAAGGGTCACTATTTCTACATTATAAGATGTTGAGGAGCTTCTTGCTCCGGAAGGAATCTTCATCCTGGAGGGCCCCTTTCCCCAGCTTAGTCTGTGAGTCTGTGATTCCTTTGTTCACATCATGCTGAGAGGTAGCCAAAATGTTACCTGTGCTGGAAGGATAGGCAGTTTTCAGGGAAGCCCACCCAATAGACTTCCCTTCTCATGCTGGGTGCCTTTAATAGGCATCAGTAACATCTGCTCACCCGGTGCAGAGCAGGTTCACATGAGTTACATCATTTAATCCCCCCAAATACCCTGTGAGATGGATCCGACGATGCCCACTCCACAGAGAGGAGAAACTAAGGATTGGGTGCAATTAAGTGCCTTGCACGTGTCACAAACCAAACACACAGCAGAGCTGGGATTTGAACGTCAGTCTTTCTGACGCCAGGGCCTCTGCCACCGTCCAGCCACTCGCAGACCCTGCCAAAGGCCTCAGAACGAAAGGCCACTGTATGTAACACGGTATCTTGGGTTTGGGCCTGGAACAGACAAAAGGATATTAGCAAGAAAAACTATTGAAATCCAAATAAGGTTCAATTGATCGCGATGGACCAACATTGGTTCTTTAGTCTTGACAGATGTCTCATGGTCGTGTAAGATGTTAACCTGGAGAAACTGGGTGAATGGGATACAGAAACTCTGCGCAATCTTCACAAGTTTTCTGTAAATCTAAAATTATTACAAAATTTTAAAATTTATTTAAAGAAGAACGAAAGGCCAATTGTCAAGCATGACGAATCACGTACACGTTCCAACCTGGGCCTAGGACTCCGGGGGCTCGGGGAGGTGACTTCTGTGAGCTCACAGACTGCACATTCTCAGAGGCTCTCTGCCCACGACATGGAACCGTATAATGGCTACGTCCTGCCTCCCCCAGTGTATTTTTACAGTTAATTTCTATTTGTGGAAAGTTTTCTGGTTTTCTATATATCGTTTTGCTATTAATTTTTCTGTTTAAACAAATTATTTTGTTTTTTTAAACATGAATTGATTTAAAGATCAATCTTGAGTAAATAACAGTACAAAAGAGATGGGGATTCAGCCACAATCAGGAAAGTGGTTCAGGAATGACTGAAATGTGGGAAATTGAGCAGAAACGGAGAGCACGTTTCTCAAAGAGAAAGGGTGCCTTGGCCTGGTGCTCCTATTGTCACACTTGAGCACTGACACGGTGACCCAGCAGAGTGGGAAGTGCTCCCCTGGCTGGACAGAGAGGAAACCAGACTCCTGGCACCTTGCACGTGCTTGAAAGGCCATCTGCTCGGAAGCTGCACGAAGGCTTCTGGTTTCACGTGGAATGTCAAGCTGGATCGCGTCACGGGGGCCTCTGAACTCTGGGTTTCTGATGCTGGGCACTTCCATTCCTCTGTGCAGCTAACCCCTCTCCCGTCATCAAGGACACCCACATGTGGGCATCTCTGGGAGCAGAAGGCCCCAGAGGCCGATTGTGCAACAGAGACCCTGGAGAGGAGAATCCAAAATCTATTGTCTCAGCGGTGTGTGTCACCTGCTCAGTGAGGACGACCTGACCACCACCAGCCCCTCCAACCTCCCTTACCCTCTCTACTCAATGTCTTTATTATTGCTCAGTGTCTGCCTCTGTCTACTAGCCTTGAACCTCCGCAAGGGCAAGGAGCTTTGTATATTTTGTTCACTGATGTGTCTCAAGCCCCTAGAACAGTTCCTGGCACAGAGTGGACGCTCAGCAAATATTTGCTGGCTGGCTGGCTGGCTGGCTGGTTGGATGGACAAATGTCCCCAAAGAGTCCGAGCTCTGTGGCTTTCTAGCTGTGGAGCCTAGGGCAAATTATGTGGTCTTGGTGACCTCGGTTTTCTCAGCGGTAAAATGGACCGCTCACATGAACTTGAAGGGTGGCGGGTCAGTGGGGTGACGAAGGCACTTGTGTGGTACCAGGGTCATAAGAGGCATTTAGTACTTGTTGGTTACATCAAAGTCAGAACCCATTCATTCGCTCGTGAGGTCAGTCAGTCCACAAACATGTGGCCTGGGAAGGCTTCTTAGAAGAAGGAGGAGTTGACCTTTTCCGGAAGGATGAGTAACACTCTGAAAGGAAGCGGTGGGCGTGGGAGAGAATGGGGAACAGGAACACAGCAGGCAGGGTGGGATGGCGTGAGCAGATGCACGGAGGTGGCAATGCAGAGGGTGTGTTCTGCAGACCCACATGAGAAGCAGGCACGGCCACATCCCCATGCGCAGGCCTGTCAGGCTAAGGCACGAGGCCTTCCCTTCCAGAGGAGAGGAGAGCTCGGAGGGCACTGGCTGTGTCTGGAACATGGGTGATCGCTGTGGCAGTCTCTGTTCTCAGCAAACACACACTGAGCATGTTCTCTGTGGCATGCAATGGCCTGGGCACTGGGGACACAGGGACACCCAGTCTGCAGCCAGAGGGACACTTAGCACCAGTTTGCCTAGGTCGCTCTCTAACTAAACACCTGTGACGGCCCACCATTATTCTTCAGAGACCAGCATTCTCCCTGTGGCCCACAAGTCCCCAGCCTACCTCTTCAGTCTTGCCACCCACCTCCTCCTGCCTTATTTTGTTGCTTTGGCAATATTAATCTCATTTCAGTTGCTCGTTCATGCCACCTCCCCACCAGGGGCTTTGCACATGCTGTTCCCTCTGCTGGGTCGAGTCTCCCTCTGCTCTCACCCCAACTTCTACCCTTCTTTTTATTTCCCAGATATTATTTTTTTATTTATGTAGTGCAGAATGAAAACATGGCTAGGAAATCATATAGAAAAATATTTAAGATGTGCAACAGTCATTTTTAGATAAAGTTAGTTAAAAGGAAGATGAATAAAGCACTAGAGCTTATTTAAAAAACCAACCAGTATTTTATGTTATTAACTACGCTGGGAAAAACACACCTATAGGCGGTTGTTGCTTGTTTGTTTTTGTGAGAAAGATTAACCCTGAGCTAACATCTGTTGCCAATCCTCCTCTTTTTGCTGAGGAAGACTGGCCCTGGGCTAACATCTGTGCCCATCCTCCTCCACTTTATATGGGACGCCGCCACAGCATGGCTTGATAAGTGGTGCGTAGGTCCACACCCGGGATGTGAACCCACAAACCCCGGGCCGCCTAAGCGGGGCGCATGAACTTAACCACTATGCCACTGGGCCGGCCCCGAGGTAGTTTTAATTAATAGCTATAGTTCAAAAACAGAGAAGCTCCCAGCATTCAGAGCTCTCCCCAGTGGTCACATCCTGAAGCCTTGCTGAGCCCCCAGACTGGGTCTGACCCTCTTATTATATCCTCTCAAAGCACACCGAGATCATCTTTGGTCATGCTCCCTGGAGCTGATGATCATAAATTTACGTGTGTGGTTACTCGATTCATGGCTGTTTCTTCCACGGGATATTAACTCCCCCTTTTTGTATCAGCAACTAGTCCAGAGATCGCTGCCCCATAAATCACTGTCTAACACAGGATTGATTGCAGCCCACTGGGGGCCGGAGAGAAAATTCAGACCCAGGAGCCATCACAATGTGTGGAGGTGAGTGCTTTATTGAAGGGCTGCTTGGAAAATGCTGGAAAGGTAGAGAAAATTTCATAAAGAGGTCATAATGGACTGGGCGTTGAAGGATGAGTAGGAGCTGGTTAGGAAGGAGGGCATTCCTGGTAGAGGGGATGGCAAAGGCAAGTTCCTAGAGTGCAGCTTTTAGGAAACAGCTCATTGGTTCATCTCAGAGGCCTGAGTGAAGGTGGAAGAAAATCACAGCAGTGGCTCTCTGCCGAATGCCTACTACATGCCAGGCATAGCTTCTGTGCAATCTTATGTAACCTCAGAGATCCTCAGCCCTGTCGGGTAGATACTGTTACCCCCTTTCAACAAGGAGGGACTGAGGCTCAGAGGGGTTGAGCAACATGCCCAAGTCACCCAGCTACTAAGTGGCTTACATGGCTGTCCTGTGTCCCCAGTGGCCTATGTTGCAGACTTGAGTTGACCGCTGAGGAATTCCATGTTCGTCTGGTGTCTTCCCACCCCCACCCCCTCAGGCTGGTGCAGGGGACATGGGGACGGTCAGCAGACACTCTGCATGGATTCACAGCCTTCTGCCGCACATCTGTGTCCCTGGTGCAGGGTCTCGACCTGCTCCCTGTCCCACCCTCTCAAAGCGTCTGCTTACTCTGGTGCTCCCCAATCTTAGCACTGACCACCATAAACCAGCCCCATCCGTCTGCAGGCTGCCTTCTCCATGTGTGTGGGTCAGGTCTCCAGGGCCCTGAGGGTGCCCAGGATGGAGGAGAGGGTAAGTCACTTCACCTCTCTGAGCCTCAGTTTTTACATCTGTCATATGGACATCCATTCTAGCTGCACGCAGGGTAGTGGCCAGAACACAAAAGGCACAGTGAGCTGTGAATTGCTAGACACACCCAGAGGATGACAGTTGATGCCAGCTCAGGCTTCTTAGCGCCATGCCACTCAGGATCCCCTCCTCCCCAAACATCAGCAGCATTGTGCATTCATTGCAGAAGGAATCAGCTGGGGAGAATGAGAGCCCGGTGAGCACTTGGTGCCCCCTAGTGGTCATGGACAGACCCTGCAGGGCCAGGTGTTCTGGGGCAGGTGCATGGGCCCCATTCACTCTCCAGCTGAGCTTGCTAACAGATCCAAGACCCAGGTTCAAACTTGTGTGCTCTGGAATGAGACAAACAACGAATTCAGCCGGCATTGAATCCTAGCTGCTGCTGCTCTAGGTTGCATCCTTCTCATGCCAGACCAGCTCCACCCCTGTTTTGCCATCCGCCTGGACGCCCGCTGAGCCCAGAGCTCCCCTGTGGCCGCTCTGGGGGAGATAACTTCATAGCTCACATGCCCAAGACCTCAGGCCAAAGGCTCACAAAGGGGAACTAACGTCTCTAAAGCAGTGTGCTAGTTTCCTCAGAGCCCAGAGGGCAGTATCATCGCCCTCATTTCAGAAATGCGGAAATAGAGGCTCAGAGAGGGTATGTGGCTTTCCCAAAGACACTTAGTTACTAAGATCTGAGCCCAGGTCTCTCTCGCTCCAAGGACCAGGTACTAGCCTTGGCTCACAGCATCCCCAAATTATTCACCAACAGTCAGCAGACCTGGGGGGAGGGGGTTGTTTATTAAATCACAAAACCCCTCTGCCTGCCAGGGGGAGAGATCACTGCCAAATGGGTGGGGGTGGCACATCTGATCTGATATTTGAATGGGCAAGGGGGCGATAAGGGAGGAAACGGCACACAGAAGCCCCGAGAGCCAGGGCTGCCTGTTCGGACAGGGGTCTTGGGAGCTCATGATAATGTGGGATTAGACTGGAACATCCCTGTGGTCTCAGTCCCAGGAATATGAAACGTTTTCAGCCCCAGGCCATGGTTGGGGTTGTAGCAAGCTGGAATCCCCCCTTATTTCCCAGTAGGATTGGCAATCCTTCCCAAGAAGAGCACCGTATTCGTGATCTTCTCTTTAATCATCAGCAGAAAGGGTCTGTTGATCTTGACTGTGAATGGCGTCTCCATGGGCAGCGTCTGCACTCCGGAGCCCGCAGCCCCCTCTGAGCCCTTCTCATCCATCTTCAGCTTAGCCTTGTGTATCGCCTGTGGGAACCGGGAGCGAGGTCAGTGCTTGCCAAGCCACTCAGAGGCCCCTGGGCGGGTCACGGCCCACGAGAGGCTCAGAGAGGGAGAGGCCTCAGCCAAAGTTGCCCAGCATGACAGTAACTTGGCTGGTGCCAGCCGCCCCAGGGCTCCTGGCTCCTCTGCTGTCATCGCTGAAGGACACTGGACAAGCAGAGGCAGCGTGAGGGAATACATGATGCGTGGGAGCATCAGATGCAGAGGGGCGGAGTGGGGATTTCTATCCTTCCTGTGACTTACAGGGATGTGTCAAGGTAATAATGGCAGAAACGATCTGTTGAACCTTGGCTAGATGGAAAGAAGGGAGGTGGGGGCATCTCTACCCCAAAGCCTCCAACCCCCCTGCCCACACTCCTTTCATCCACCTGGTGGATGGTTAAGAGGGAGCCAGATTCTGGGTTAGCTATTGAAGATGACTCGGACCAGATCCACCAGTGCCGTCAACAGGCCAATAGCCGATGTTTACAAATGGAATCACAGCTATGAGCACACCTAACTGTGGGAAATAAACAAGCCATTGAACTTGATGCGTAAAAGCCTCCGGGAAAGGAGCAGCTGGCACTGAGTGTTTATGGGAAGTCTGTGGCATGAAAACCTAAAAGCGAGAAAATTCTATTAACTGCATTTCTTCCTCCTGCAAACTGGAAAAATAAATCTGAGTCAGTGCCTACCGATTCAGAACAATCAGCTCAGCTTGGAGACTCGGATCCCTCCCAGACTGGCTTGACCTTCTCCCTCAGCACCAGCCACTCCCCACCGCCCTCTGCTCCTGCTTTCCCACCTCCCAGCCTTCAGTGATGCTGCTCCGTCTACTGGCAGATCCTCCCACACCCGTCTCCGCTTGTTGAAATCTTGCCCTCCTCAGTGCCCTTTTAACGTAAGGCAGGGTAGCCAGACAAAATACAAGACTTCCAGTTAAATTTGAATTTCAGATAAATGATGAATTTTTTAGGGTAAATATATCCCGTGCAATAGTTAGGACATACTTATACTAAAAAAATTTTTCACCACTTTCCTGAAATTTGAGTTTAACTGGCTTTCCTATATTCTATCTGCTAAATCTGGGGACCCTACCCAGGTTGTCTCTATTTGCCCCAAAGAGGCAAGTGCTCAGACTTGCTGGAGACCAGAGGGCCCCCAGCTCGCTTACGTAGAACATATTTACTGCTTACTCCTAACCAGTCTGCGAAGACTTTGGGAGAGTTAGGCAGACCTAGACCAGTTCTAGGCCTGATAAATGTTCCAGGCCTTGATCACCTGTTTGTTACATTGAATCGACTTCCAAAATAGCACCAAGAGATTGATATTTCCCAATTTTAAAGACTGGAAATGTGAGGACTGGGGAAGTTGTGTGATTTGCCCAGAATCACATGGCTCGTTAGGTGCAGAGCTGGATTCGAGCCTGGTCTGACTGGTGGGTGAAATCCTGGCTTGTACAGCCGCTGTGACAGCAGCTCTGGCCCAGGGCCATGTGACGGCTCGTGGGGGCAGCGTCCAGGCTGGGCAGGCTTACCTCGCCCACTTTCAGGCTGCGACCAGGGGAGATCCTGGTGAGATCACCATTCTCCTCAAAGATCTTGGTGATCCCCAGGTGGGAGAGAGTCTTCTTCAGGTCATAGGTGCCGGTGATGGAGAACCTGGGCAAGGACATGTCTGCAACCCTGGGGAGATGACATTGACACAGATGAGCAACAGGGTCCTACCACTTTCCAGGCAGACCCCAGGGTAGATGATGAATGAGACATTTGTCCTGCCAGCCCCAGAGGTCTCAGACCTTCTCTATCCACAGAACAAGGAGGGACTTCTTAACCCTGGGACCCTGGTTTTAAAACACCCATGCTGTCTGAACTATGTCCCTACTTCCTATCAAACCTGCCCCAGAGCCCTCATTCATAGAAATGTCCTCAAGTCCCCACTGTCTCGGGGCCCCTTCAGCTACCTTGAGGGCCTCCCCACTGCAGGCTCAGCCATGCCCAAGCCCTAAACCAACCCTGATCCTAGCAGGCTTGATGCTAGAGGCAGCAGGGCCCCGGTATCAGAAGCCAGGCAGAACTGAGTTCAGATCCACTCTGCCTCTCATGAGCTCTGTAACTTGGAGCAAATGATCTTACCTCTCTAAGCCACTTGTACCAAAATGACGATGATAATCATAGCACCCACGGGCCGATAAGAGTGCTAAGCAAATGCATGCAAGGTGCTCAGCAGAGAGTCAAGTCTTCGTCCTCCTGCCCCTGAATTAGCAGCTTCATATCCTCTGTGGGTGGCACCAGGTTGGCATCCCCACCTGGGACCTGAAGCCAGGTGTCCTGAGGCACCTGCGGGCCCTGGATTCCTGTCCACCTGGCCCTGGACCCCATTTCTTCTTGCCCATCCATGGACCTCATTCCTGTCTATGTCTCCTCTCTTTCCTGCACCATCCACACGAGGCATCTACTTGATCATTCTCTGACCATGTGCTATAGTAACCCCTATCCTAAAAAACAACAGCGGAAATACCTCCATTGCCCCTGAGTCACCTCTCCAGCTGCCAGTCCATTTCCCCTCTTCCTTTCAGAGCAGAAGTTATCTCTTCCAGTGACCTCCGCGTCCTCCCGTTATTGCCTGAACCCACTCCAATCAGGACCTTGTTGTTAACATTCTACCAAAGCAGCTCTTTCCGGAGTCACCGCTGACCTCAGCTTGCTAGACCCAACATGTCCTGTCAGAGGACAGCACTAGACAGTTGATCCCTGTTCCATCTTGAAGCATTCCAACCGACGTCCACACCTGCCGGGTTTCCCCTCCTTCCCTGAACACTTCTTCTCTCTCCCTTTGCTGGCTCTACCTGGTCACCTGTCTTGTCGTCGTGATGCTCCAAGCTCACCCCGTAGTCCTCTTCTCTTTTCTGCCTTCTCTCCCTCCCAAGGGATCTCATTCAGTGTTGTGTTTGTAAATACCAGCGGTAGGCCCAATGAATCTCAAACTTAGCCTTTCACTCATTCATTCATTCAACAAATATTTATTAATTGCCTACTGTATACCAAGTGCTGTTCTAGATGCTTAGAGCATCCATGAACAGAAAGGCAAAAATCCATGCCCTTGAGTTTGTGATGTAGCAGGGAAGACAGACAACGAAATCAACATTACTAAAAGCATAACATAGGCATAAACACAGAGACGGGGGGTCTATGTATAAGAAGGCAGTAAGTGCTGTGGAAAAAGGACAGATCGCCTTAAGGGAATCAGGAGTGCTAGGGTAAAGGGAAGACTTGAGCAAACTTTGAAGGAGAATGAGAGTTAGGCAAGTTGGGCTTTTTTTTCTGAGTGAAATTGGGAGTCACAGTAGGGTTTTGAAGAGGAGAGACATGGTCTTGCTTAGGGGTTTAAAAGGATCGTTTTGTCTGCTCAAGAATATACTCTTGGTGGTGGGGGTGGGGGTTGATCAACAAGAGTTGATGCTGGGAGACATTTGGAAGCTGGTGTGCTAGTCACATGTTGGGAGTCACAGAGTGGGGGAAGGGATCAGACTCCAGATATATTTTATAGTAAGGCTAATGGGGTCCCCAACAGACTGAATGGGGGGCTGGAGAGAAGACAGTGAGCAAGGATGACCCCAAGGCTTTTAGCTTGAGCAACTAAAAGGATGGAGTCACCATTGAGTGAGATTGGAAGCTTGAGGAGGTCCCATAGTGGGCGATCAGGATGTCCATTCTGGGCGTGTTGAGACTCAGATCCCATCAGCCATCCAGGGGCCATCCTGGGTAAGAAGACGGCTATGTGACTCTGGAATTTGGGAGAGAACTGAGGCTAGGGGTAGAAGAATGTGAAAGTTGTGCTGACACAGATGGTATTGAAAGCTCTGAGCCTGATGTGCTCACTAAGGGGTGAATATTGATGGAAAATAGACCTGAGGAGTGAGCCCCATGGCACTCAACTCTGAGACCTGGAGGAGAGGAGGGTGGCCAGCAAAGGGGACTGAGAAGGAGAGGGGTAAGAGGACCCAAGAGACTGTGGGGTCCTGGAAGCCAGGTGAAGAACCCCTGTTTATGACGGGAAAAATAATGGCATCTTCATATCTCGTGGAAATGACTCAGTAGAGAGCAAAAAGATTTGCTGATGTCAGAAAGGGGAGTTTCTAGGTGACATTCTTGGGTAGCGAGGGGAGATGGGATCCCGTGCACACACGGGGATGTTGGCTTTACTGGTGCCAGAGAAGGAAGGCAGAAGAGGTGGGGTGATGTTGGAAGGTGGATACACATCCCAACAAATATGTAAAAGTGTGATGGCCCCAGGGTGGGGACGAACTCTCGAAATTTTTGCCAGGCAAATGGATATTTCAAAGTCACCAGCAGTTTTGCACCACTTATATGTGGAGCTTTCAATATGCATTTGGGAAAACTGGGCCTTTCCCCTGGGGAATCCACCACAGCAGGCCTCTAATTATGCAAATACAAAGCAAGCATCTGTCTTCTGTGCAGAGTCCAGGCTGAAGTCACCCAGAGCCTAAATTCCCAGGTGTCCTGAGCACGCATCAATTAGGGTGTGTCTTGTAGTTGTGTGTCTGTTGGCTCAGCCTCTCCTAGGCCTTCCAGTCTGGAGGGGACCACAGAAAGAACGCACAAGAGGAGCCCATCCCCCTGCCCTCCTCCGTAGAGGACAAATGGAGTGGTCTGGACTTGACCACTTGCCCCCAGACTGAATGAGCTCAGAAGGTAGGAACATTGACTTATCATGCTTTGATAAAATGCAGTTTCCCCTTTGGGGACCATGGGCAAGACCACTGTCCTGCGAGAGGACATGGAGTTTCCCCCAATGGGGCCGACATTACTGCTCTCAGTCATCCTGGAGCCAGAAGTGACTGGGGACGCAGGACCTCGGCTGGGGTGGGAGGAACACTCCTCTCCACGGTCCTCCTGGCAGGGAGGCTGGCCTCAAGGCATGGAGTTGCTGGGAGCAGTCCTGGCATGATGGAGGAGGCAGACCAGGAGCCAGCTAGGAGGGTACTCTGGAAGAGACACTAAGAGCAGCCCGCACTTGAACTCCATGAGGAGCCACTTCTACGTGCTGCAAGTAGCCCTGGGCCGCTGGGAGGAACTTTGGCTCTGTTAAACCCAAACCTCCAGTAGGGCCTGTGCTGACCTGCAGGAAATCTCAAAGGGCCTATCCCACACCAGGCGGAGGAGCAAAGGAAGGAGTGTAGGCCCCTTTCCTAAAACCAGAGAGACGGTGACAGTCCGCTGGGAACATCTGTGTGCGGTGAGTGGTGGCCTTGTGGTGGTCTCAGCTCCAGAGGCTGCAGAGGGGATGGTGAGGGGGATGTGAAGCACCATTGCTGGCCCCGGAGCTACAGCTCTGTGGGAAATTGTCAGAAATAACTGGGAGAAGAGGATGGGGTGCACTGAGGATGCCGGGTCGAAACAACCCAATGGTGGGGGCTCAGTCACCATAATTTGGATACTAAAGGAAATGTGATATTATGGAGTCCACGTCCCCTGAAGCTGGGACTTCCAGATGAGATGGGGGTGGAGGGGCTTCCCATCGTCCACCTTCCCTTCACCTTCCACACCCATCAGTCGCCTAGTGAGGTCCCCCAAGATACCTCGGTGGACTCTAAAACTCTGTAGAGTGCAGACAGGAAACCACCAGGCCCTTGAGGGGGCCTCCTCATGTTAAGAGAGCCTGTGCTTTCCCCTCCAACCCAAGAGCTGTGGTCCTAGTTCCACCCTGGGGGGAGAGGACCAGAGCCGCAGGACACCTGTCATTCAATAAACCTGAGGCTCAAAAGACCTTCGGAGAACCTTGGAACTCTGCCTCTTCAACCCGTTAGAAGGGGAAGTAGAAAAGACCTCACATCTGTGCGAGCCCTCCTGGGGATAATGCTGTACTGAGACATGTTTAAATCTCTCAAGAGTCCTATGAGGCCAGCATTCTTATGGCCACATCAGATATGAGATAACTGGGTCTCAGCTAAGACTCTCCCTCCTATTTCAGGGGCCAGACCCTGCAGGACCTTGCAGACCCCTGGTTTTCAGCAGGGAGGATCCAGGGGTGCTGTGCAGAGCTCAAGACATAGTAGCTCTCTTGCGGTGGCCTGCCATTTAGTCTGCTGTTTTCCTTCCCACCCCTCCCCCCCAAAACTGTAACTTTATCTGGAGCATTCAGAATCAGAATTTCTCTTTCATGAGCTTCCAGCTAAATCTAGATATCCGAGATGAGTTCTGCAGTTTCCCCAAGGGTGTGTTCCCATGTGAAAGAACCCCCATCAGCTCAGGTACCACCCATAGGTAGCCCGGCTCAGTCTCAGCTTCGTCTACCTCTCTTAGAACCCTTCTCAGCTCCTGGCAGCATGTTGGGCATGGCAGAGGTTCTCCACGAAGACCTTTTGGATGGAGAATGATGGCGGAGCAAAGTGGGAGAGAGAGTGCAAAGAGCACAGAGGAGGACATCCTGACCCCATTCCTACCCAAGTGGAAACTGCCCTCTCCACCTCATAGGCCCACCACCACTCTTGGCTGCCGTAGATGCTGTCCTCATCCAGCAGCTTTCAAGGCACCCTGCGCACCATGCACACCTACACTGACGCCAAGTCTACACTGACACCAAGTCCCTAGGACTTAACTCTAACACCAGCTGTTACCTTTCCTGAGAAAATCTACTAGTAGACAAGTGGTTGAGAAGAATTCTGGAGGCTTACCTTAAAATCTATTCTAATTTCTAAAATTTGGCCCTTCAACAATTATTAGTAATAACTTACTTGGGACCCACTTCGCTGGGTTTGTTATGCCAGCACAGTTGAAAACATCATTCTATACACAACAAACAACTCACAGCTCTCTTTGACACCCCAAGTGTTTGTCCCTGCAGTTTCCCTCTGCCCAGAATTCCTTTGTGCCGCTCCCTTCCCTACAGGCCACTATTCAGCCTTGAAGACTTAGCTCAAATGCCGCCTGCTCCACGAAGCCCTCTCTGACCACCACAGTCCACCAAATTTTTGCTCCATCCACTGCACTCTCACAATTCTTATGCATCTTTCTATAAGAGCAAGTGTTTCACTATATGCTTGTGATTTTTTTCCACTCTACTTCCTACAAAAATATAAGTTCATTACAGAGCCCAGAATAGGGCTTGGCCATGGGGTAAGAGGTCCATAAATCTGGAGTGCACGTAAAGAGTATGGAAGGAAGGAAACAAGAAGGAAGAAGCTGCATATGCCAGGCACCCTCTTTACCTTCGTGTGATTAATTTTTTCCATTTGGCAAAAGCGTCTGTGCTCAAGGCTTCCTCCACCTGCTTCATTTTGCCCTCATCGGGAAGAATGAAGGTGGCAGTGATGTTGCCCTGGTAGGGCATTTCCAGGACCGTGCAGGAGAGCTGGTCGTCATGGCCAACTTCATACATGCCACCACGGAACATCATGGGCACCTTCACTGGCTTGTTTCCATCCAGAATGAAATCTTCCTCTTTAGTTACTTTTGGATCAAATTCATGTTGCCACCTGGCTTAAGAAGGAAGAGGGACAAAGTGAGATGAATCTCCTGAGGGAGAAGGGATGACTGGATCCAGCTAACCATTGGTCTCTGTCCACACAGACTCAAGGAAAGGGTGTGGATATTCTAGGATATCAGGGCAGGGCCCCAGGAATTCTTGCCCTCATGCCACGCCCTGAAGCCTTCTGGTGAGGTGGGATTGGACCCCATTTTCAGTTCCCAAAGAAGCCAGGACTAGGGCTGCTGAGCTGAGAGGGGAGCTGCAGACTATCTTAAACACAGGTGCTCCTGATGCTGAGAAATCCTCGATTGTGTTCCAGCAGAGGTGGCTAAATTATACTTAGTGGGGGCTATTTGGGTCTGATGTGAGTGAAAATGCTCAACTCTATTCTAAGTCAGCCTTGGAGGAGCTACTCTTGTGGGACTAAGAAAACTGATGGAACAGGCTGCCCTTGGGAGCCTGCTGAAGAGCAGTGAACACTCAGAGCTGGGTGTTTGGACCCCTTCTTTTTGACCCTGAGGACTCTTTGACACCATTAGGCATAAACTCAGACCTAAGTCTTTTCACACGTGCTACTTCAGAGTCCTCAGGCCCTGAGTTCAAATTCTGGCTTCAGTGTTCTAGAAGGATGACCTTGGACAAGTGTCTCAACCTCCCTGGGCTTCAGCGTCCTTATCTGCAGAATGGGCATGTTGATGGGTGCCTCAGAGGGCTGCTGTGAGGCTGAGTGGGAAAAGGCAGCACAGCTTAGTGACTGTGTATAGTGAGTGTTGAGTGGATGCTAGTCATCATCAGCATCGTTGTTGCTATTCTCTTGTTGTAATCTAGAGGATGTAGGGATTGGGGGAAATTCCAGATTCTCCTTCCTCCCTCTGCTTTGGGAAGACTGAGATTTCTGTCTATAATTATCATTCCTTTTTCCTCTATAGCCATCAATCTCCTGTGGATTTGGGAAGAACTGAACTTCCGTATTCAGGACCACGTTGCTGACAGTGCAGCAGTGATCTTGCCTGGCCTGAGGGCTTTTGGTGTCTAGATTCTCACCTATCTTGGCCAATCTTTGTGTGTGCATGTGGGGTGTGAGTGGATGTTTGTGTGTGGGGTGGGGAGTGAAGCTTGGATTTGGGAATATTCTTCCATCTTCTTTTCAGTCTCTCACCCTCAGAGTTGGGGAGTCTACAAAATATGATAAGAGACCAAGGCACCTACCACAGTGATCATCAACACCATCACCATCCTGGGTGTCTACTTGGTGTGATGGAAAGCACTAAGCCCTTGGGTCAGGAGAAATAGGTTCTAGTCCTGACTCTCACTGACTGGCTTTGTAACTCTGAGTAAGTCAATTAGTCTCTCTCTGAATTTCACTTTCCTTATGTAAAACACAGGGAAAAGAATGTCACTCCATCTCTACAGCCAATGTTGTGTTAGGATAATGAGTAATAATGAAAATGCACATATGGAGAGTGCATTCAGACTTCACAAATTTCATTCTTCATACATTTTTTCACTTTGAATCCCAATAACTGCCCTATGAGTTATGATCAAGGTGCTCATTTTGCAGATAGGAAAAGTGGGGTTTGAGAGATTAATTACATATGAATTCAAGGTCACAGAGCAAACAAGTGGCCAACCCAGGTTTTTAATCCTGGTCTACTGGCCATCCTATCCTTTCCATGCCAACATGCTCCAAGGCTTACCTCGAAAGAAAATACAATTTACAAGAAGTATCAAAGTTCCAGGGTCTATATTCTTGATCAGGTTGTTGATTTTCCCCTGGGTTTTCTGACTGACATAGTCATTGATCTGCTTCTGAGCATTTTCCAAGTTCTGGAAGTTGATGGGGACAGTATCTGCACTGTACAGGTTCTTGACATTGGTCAGAAACGTCTCCTGTGGCTGCAACCTCTGGTCGATAAACAAGGCATTCTTGAGGCTCAGCTCAAGGCTCTGGTTCCCCTGGTTCAGTCTTTGGATGAGGTAATGGAAGCCCTCATGAAGATCCTTCCCCAGTATATTCCTGAAGTTGAAGCCCTGCTTGATCTCGTCCAGGGTGGAGTCTTGGGCACCCAGAGACAGCATGGAGAAGGCTGTAGAGATGCTCAAGGGAGATATGAAGATGTTTCTGCTGGGGCTGCTGGAGGCCAGCTTCTTGTACAGCTTGAAGCCGAATTCTGTGTTTCGCCTTGCGAGCTCCTGGGCTGCCCTTCTTCCCTTCCACGCGTGGGCCTGGCTCAGAGCTCCATGATTCTCTGGAGAGACCTTAGGCTTCAGAAGACCTTCCACAGTGAGGAGGCCAACCAGAAGCAGGCCTAGGCCCAGAATGGGGTTCATTTTCCTTGGAGGTTGTCCTGTTTAGTGGTAGACCTGAAGTTAGCAGAATAAAGAACAGAAGAACCCCATTGGCCCTACCTTATCCACGGGAAGACCTGATGAAAGAAGTGAAACAGTGACTAGCGTGTGCTGTGCATAGCAGTTTACAAGTGCTTTGACATCCATTATAGCATTTAACCTTTACAGTTGCCCTGGGGACTAGAAATGATTGTCCCCATTGCATAAATGAGAGCCCTGAGTGTAGACGACAGCTCTTGTTTTTGTACCCCTCTCCTATGTCTTATAGTAACAGTATCTCAATTCCTTTGAGAAACTGCTCCCTCCACTCTATTGGATCACAATAAGAATACCCTACACTGTGGGCAGGTGACCCAGGCTAAGCCATCATAATACTCCATTCCTCTGCCACACTGGTTAAGGAATGAGAGTGTGACCAAAATCAGATTAATCAATGTTTTTCCCTGAGAATGCAAAGCCCTCTTAACTCTGGGGTGACTGACTTAATGATATGGCCCTGGAGCTGAATGTGGCCATTACTTCCACATATAGAAGGACAGAAGGAGAAAGAGATGGAAAGAGAGAAATAGGGAGACATCTTTGGAGTCCCTGGATCAAGCTTCACCTGAAGCCCATATACCTCCAATTTTCCAAGTTATAAGAACCAATAAGTTTCCCTTTTAGGGTTGGCTAGTTTGTGTTGGATATTTTTTTTCCTTATAACCAAAAGAATCCTGACTAATTTTCAAAAATAAAGGCTTTCGTCTAAGGTCACACAGTCTGTAAGTTGTGGACACTCACCTCAGGAGAACCCAGGTCTCTGGTAAACCTGCTTCCTTACACTTTTTCCAGGGAAGAGAAAGGGTAATGTCACGGACAGGAAAAGCCAAGTCTGCCTGGCCCCAGGACGGCTGTTCTTTCACTACCTCTCAGCTTTGACATCTCCCAACAAGACTGTGAGCTTTGGGGGACAAAAATTTCATTTTCTGATTTCCCTTAATCTCTAGCCCTAATGCTGCAGAGAGCTGCCAAAGTATGTTATTCCAAAGAGCTTGTTGATGTCCCTAGTCGGACATTCTTCTGTCTGTAGTTTTTATACTAATTTATATGTTGAATGAAGGCAGATTTCTTTGCTTCTTCCTCTGTTATCACTTACTATGTATTTTTCTGTAATTTACATCTTTATTTATCTGTAATCCATGGGAAATACTGCGATCCTCCACAATAAAGGCTGTTCATGTTGCCTTAGATTGGATTCCTGAGAAGCAGAGCCTGAGACAAGGATTCAGGTGTCCATTTCGTGCCCTTGGGGGAGTCCCTGGGGAAGTGAGGGAAGCAGGGCAGGAAAGAGAAGGAACTGAGCAAGGATACGGCCCCAGGTAATATCTAAGCTTGACCTGATCCAGAGGGGAGGGCCCTGGAGCATGAACCACATGGCAGCATTGACCCTATGAGACAGGGGCTGGCCTTATGGATGCAATCAGTGAGTCAGTGGCTGTGGTCTGCCTCCAGGATGCAAGGCCTGGGGTATAACTTCCGGGGTCAATTAGCTCCTACCAGCCAAAGGCAGTTTTCTGGAGAGGGGAGGGTGGCTGTGGGCTATTAGCAGCCAGTTCTCACAGCACCCCCAGCCTAGGGGAAGTGGGCCCAGCACCAACAGGGTCCGCTGCAGCTATATCCCTCGTGCCTGGCACAGAGTGGGCTCTTTCTAGTTTACTGAAAGAGAGGATGAATGAACACCAGCACAGGGCCTGCACCTAGGGAGGCCCCAAATGCCCAATTTCTTCATGCCCCCGGATCCTCTATGCCAGGTCCTGTGGAGACAGCCATCACCACAGTGGACACGGTCTTCAAAGAGCTTGTGGTCCAGTGATTGAAAATTCTACTGGATTCTACCCATTGTTTCCCATGCTCCCCTTCCCTCTTCCTAATGGAACTTCAGTTTTTTCCAGGCTCCTTCCCCTCCCTCAGGCAGCCTATGTGCCTCAGGAACAGGGGCCCCATCCCCAGCTGCAAGAGGGCCCTGATTGGGACAGGGTAACTCAACTCCCCTGTTAGTGATTGGTTCAGGAGCCAGGCCTAACCCCATCAGTGCACAGTGAGGTTCTGCCTTGATAGTCATTCAGGGAGAGGCACATGACTTAAGTGACCCGATGAGTTTCCGATGAATTTTGGGGCTCTTTGTTGGAATGTTGTGGTGCCTCCCTCTCTCTTCCTCTTGATGTCCTGGGCAGAGGGGAATAGATGTCAGGGACTACCACAGCCATTTGTCCCATGAGGGAAGTGACTCTAAGACAAAGCCAGAATGCAAAGAGTGTGCTTGCAAGGGCTTTGCAGAGAAACTGGAGCTGGGGCCACAGATTAGGCTAACTCAGAGCCCACCTACCTCTAGACTCACAGTGATGCTAGTGTGAGTTACGTGGTCAGTTACACGAAGCCAAAAGCATCCTAACAAATATAAGTATGTATTAAAAAAACAAAAAATCCAGGACTACCAAGCAGAGAGGAGTCCTGGCTCTGACTTCACTCCTCATAGCTGTGTGACATTGCGGAAAGGACTGGTCCTCTCTGAGCCTAGGCAATCTCTAAGCACCTTCCACTCCTAATGACACATTTTTTGGTAAAAATTAAAAATAACTGGTGATGAACAAGGGCTCTAGGAACTGTCTGCAAATAGATTATAGAAGAGAAGATTAATAAAATCCCTGAGGATGTTTCAGATAAAGGAAAGAAAATAGAAAATGGAAAAGATTCAATCTCTCGGGTTAATAGGCTGGGCTGTGGACCAAGTCTGCCTGAATTAAAAATAGAAGCTTCTTGTATTCAGAGTAGATTGCTGCCTATGTGTATGCTCTTTCCCAATGCCTAGGAGTGGAGAAGTTAAGACACGTCAGTCAAGGAGCTGAGAACATTCTCAGCAGTAGGTTTACCAGCCGGGTGAGACGCAAAGCCGTTGAGCAACCCTCCAGGAGCTGAGCCTGAGTCAGGGTAGGGCGGGGCCAGAACCTGGAGCAGGGAAGGGAAAATGCTGAACGCTCCACCCCAGACACATTTTCTGGCACAGACAGCTCACACACATAGTCTTACAGCCATGCCCAGTGAGCGACCCCTAAAAGGTTTTTCTACTTGGCCAAGTATCGGGAACGAGAACTGATTATGAGATTAAAAGTCTGGATATTGGTCTTCTCCTGCTTATGTGTTCTTACGTAAAGCCTCTTTACCCTTCAGAGCCTCAGTATCTTCATCTATGAAATGGGGGGAGATAATATTTTGGCCTCCTCCCCACTAGATGCTGCCAATCACCTCACTGCCCCCCACCGCTGGGACCCAGCGCACACCTGCCGGTTCTCAGCTCCCCACCTCTATAATTTCATGTCACCGTGGTCACCAAGGGCCTCCTGCCCAGGCCCATGGAGTGCTGACAGCCTGGCCTTTCTTCCCCAGACAGTCCACACCAGCCCCGTTTCTGGGCCTCTCCATCGGTCATCACAGGCCCTACACTGACCCAAACTTGTCAGATGGGAACCAATCTCAGACGGCTAAGTAGGGTGATTTTTTTATTCCATCAATTAAAATAGCTGAGGGACTGATTATCTCCCAATAAATTGATAGATTGCCCAAGCTGAGCAATTCTTTGCTGGTTTCTATTTTAGAGCGTGTGTGCATGTGCACGTCTGTGTGTGTGGTTAGCATTTTAAATAAAATAAGTAAACAAAATAAAGCAGAAAAAGAACAAGATAGAAACTGAACCCTGAGGGGTACAGCTGGGCAGATAAAGCTATAATCAGTACTTCCATTCTTCTCTGACTATCCTGGTACTGCATTCCCCATTAATTTGAGGAAATAGTTTCCTTCTCTTATGAATAGACAAAACAGCATGGCACTGACCCAGGAGTCGTTCCTCCTGAAGACAGATCCAAACCACGTATATAGCAGGTATAAACCAGGAGCCCTCTGGACAAGCAGCTCAGTGCCTTAGGTCTACTCATGAAGAGGGCTACCCACGGGAGGGCTCTCAGGCAGGCAGCCTGCACCCACTTTCCCCTCCCACACTGTCCCAATAAACTTAGTAATTAGAATCAGCCAATCAAAGCGAGTAAGTGGGGATGACAGTAGGATGTGACAGCACTTTTGACAACAGTAATATTTGTAATTTTGCAAAGTACTTTCACACTTGTTATCACCAGTAGTTTGGGGAAAACAATACAATATAAGCACACACAGGGTACAAAAGAACTACTCAATGCAGGGAGGTTTGGAACCATTTACTCCAGAGGGAGGAGACCTCCCCACACCCTCTGTGACGGTTTGCTATCCTATTTCTCTGCCCCGGGATCCAACCGGCAAGGAAAAGTTGACGTGGTGTCCATCCTGAAGCCAATGAGACTGAAAGTTTAGGATGCTTTGGATGAGTTCCCCTCCTCACCAATGACTTGATCCCTAACGAGCGAGTGTCAGCCAGCCAGAGTGCCCCCGCTCAATGAGAGGCCTCTTCCTGCATAGGCTGGACACCAGTGTCCTGCCCTGCCCCGAGGAACCCCAGGCCCTGAGACCCCAGCTTTCCTCCAATCATTTCTGGAGTTACCCACAGAGTGCCCAGTCCTTGGATAAACTCAGTGGCCTCCCTTGGGCCCAGGGATCTGAGAGATCCTTCCTAACGATGCGCTTGAGCATCCTGAAAGACCAGCACCAAAGCCCTGGACTTGGGGAGACACCCCAGGCATGCTCTGGGGTCCACCTATTTTAAGGGATTGATACTGTTTTAAGAGGAGCTCACTCTAGACATATTAGAAGTTAAGTTATTATTTTTTAAATCAAGTTAAGTGGTAGTAAGACATACCCCCTTTTCCCTGTTGGAGGTGAGAGAAGACCCACGAAAGGAATCTAATGATCATTGCAATAGACTTTATCCTCCTTCTGGGAAACAAAGAGGATGCAATACTCTAAATTTGCCCTGGAGATTTCTGCCTTCCTTATCTTAAGAAATATCTCAAGCCCTCACTGTGTGCCAGGTACTGGGGCACTTAGAGCAAAGCCCAAGGAAGGGTGTGTGCTGATGCCACTGACCGACCCCCAGCCTCCTTGGAACCAAACATGGAGCTCTCACCCCTGAGAGGCAATGCCCACACCAACCCCACAGACTTCTCCAAACCCTCGAGAACTTTCCAGCTCTCTGCCTGACCTGTTCCTCCTGCCTTCAGTGACTTCGTTCCAGGATGAGGGAATACGTGAGTTGGAAAGACTGAGTGACCATCAACTTTGAGGCCACTTATGCAATAAAAAGGAAACCAAGGCCTAGAGTGAACCAAGGATCTAACCAAGGTTACAGCATGCATTTTGATGGATCAGAGTGGAAATTCAATCCATTAAGGCGATTCTGCAAAAATGCATTAAACGGGCTGCTTGACCTTTCTCCATGAAATAGTCAGTTGATGGATACAGCCTCTGTCCTCGGGGAGAGATAAAGATACACAAATAGCTCACAGACAAGGCTGACCTTGGCCAGAGCGATAGGGTAGGGGCAGACCCAAGTTAGAGGGGCCCCCCTATCTCCCAAAACAACTCCTATTCCCACACCCACCAAAGATTTTCATCTAGTAAAGCATGGGAGGTGGACATCCATGAAAAAGAATCAGGGCCTCCCTGAAGATGCCTAGGGCACTCTTCAACAGAGGGGTTTCCCAGAGTTGGAACTCCTCTAGAACTTTCTTCAAGACACCCACCCTGGGACTGTACTATGCCCTCTTGCAGTCGCAAGGGCCTTCACCTGGAATAGACAAGAAGCCCTTGACCTTTTCACAGGGAAGCCATCATACTCACAGTGCATTCAGGAGAAATCCACTGAGCCAGCCAAACGGATCTGCTTTTCTTGCTTTATTATTTATACTTCCACGGCCTCTTGGAAAAGTAGACCGAAGGCCAATAAAATTAGCTGACCCAAGTGGTGCAGACAAAAGAGGCTCCAGGAGCAGTGGCCACACCACTTCCTTGGGGGCCTCTCCTCCTCCCTGGAGGCGGCAGCATGATATTTAGACCACACCTGCTGGGCTGCGGCTTCCCTAATAAAGTCCATTCATATCTTTTGAAATTACTATATTTCCCAATCACTGTGTGTCTGGAACCTGGGGTATTCTTCAGGTAGATCAGCCTGTAGTCCCGACATTAAATATTCAACCCACACATCACCATGGTCATCAGTGGGAAGAGGGTGATAGCTGTGTTTCTTGGGGTCATTCCCTTTACCCCTCATTTTTTTTCTTTTGCGATTTTTCAAGTTCTTTACAGGTGTCAGTTCTATTACCTTAGCTCACGTGGGGTCCTTTTGGGAAAAAGGACCAAAGAGAGATGAATAGGCAATTAGATACATGGTTTCTGTTAGGGGTAACAAGAATCAAAAAGTCACATCAAGGTTTGTGGTCATTCAAGAAAATTACAAATTGTTTTCCCACTGCGTGTTTGTTGTGCTGGAGCAATGAGACTATGGTTGGTTTTTCTCCCCCACTTACTTTTCTGTATTTTCTGAGTTGTCTTTAAGGAACAGGTATTACTTTAGAATTAGTTTTTTAAAGATTTAAAATAAAATGAAATTCTTATCTTCAGGTTTGTCAGAGAGAGAAGCAGTGATGGTGTCTGAGACCCTTCTAAACCCGTGATCCTGGGATGAGAGAGCAATGAGCCTAATGTACCTATTTTCAATTCTATGTTCTCTAATGAACCCTAAAGAGCAGAAAAATCATTAAAAATTCCTTCTCCATTTAGTGATGTTTCATAATAGGTATTGTATGACCATATCACCAACAGTTGTAAACAGTGTTTTTCCTTTTATTGGGATGCTACTTTTAGCAGAGACGTGACTCTCATCCTCAAACCTATACAGAGCAGATGACCCAGCAGAGCCTTCTCAAAAAGAGGTGACACTGGCTCTTTCCCAGGCCTGGTTCAGCACAGACCAGACCAACCAGGCTGTGGGGCTGTGGGGCTCCAGAGCTGGCAGCATCAGGAGCCCCTGGAGGAGGCTCTGACCGCCACCCTCCTTCACCCTGGGAGGCAGGCCTGTCTGTCGGGATGCGTCTGGGTCAGATACACTGTGTGAGTGGATGAGACAAGAGTCCTCGCTGTCGGGCGCTGCTCACTGAGGGGTGCAGACAGGAATGCACCCTTGACAGAAGGATGGGCAGAGGGGAGGGCGGTCATCCCATTGTGGCTGAGGCTGAGATCCGGCCAGGCAGACGCTGACCCAGAATCCAGGTCTGTGCCCTGGTTTGGGAGGGAAGAGCCCTGCCCACTAATGACAGGGTGAGGCCTCTGTGAGTCCAGCGCCACACCTGCCCCCTGCCCCAGACAGTCTACTCTGGGACCAACTCCCACGGGAGACGTGAGGGAAATGCCAAGGAGGGACAGCACGTGGCCAGGGGGTTGGGGGAAGCCCGCTGAGCCACACAGGGCTGTACTGGGGACACCTGAGCTCAGACAGTGCCCAGAGGCCAGTAGGCTACAGTGGAGGTAGCCACAGGTAGGCTGGAGGCCAGGCCAGGCACTAAATCTCAGTGAGGAGCTGCCCATCCTTGCCGAGGAGAAGAGCTCTTGGAGTCCTGCATCAGCCAAGGTAGTCTTGCAGGGATGGGAGTCCATGGGGAGCAACAGGGAGATGGCTATGGGAGGACCAGCCCCCTCCCAGCACCCATCAAAGGGTCACAGCCTAGATGTGAGGCTGTCCCAACCACCTACAAATGGGAAGACTCGAGGCCCATGGATTTGGGCCCGGTGTCCATCATAGGCCAGAGGGGTGAAGATGATTGTCCAGTCTGGGGACATTGCAGTGAACTGATGGGCCAGAGGCAGTGGCCCCCAGCTGGGTAGTGGCCTGAATAAGTTTTTACAGCATGGCTGTGTGCAGGGTTGAGAGGGGAACAAGGAGTCTCCAATTTCACCCTTGCTCTTCGGTTCTCCCAGATGCTGGGCCTGTGAGAGATCTAGGAACATATTGATGACCATGCCACACCCTGACTCCAAGAGCCCGGGTCTAGTGGGAACACAGGAGAGCACAGAGATACAGCCAAGCTTGGTAAAGGCTGAGGTGGAGGTAGCTCTGGCAGGTGAGAGCATGCAAGAGGCACCTGATCCCACCTGAAGTGCTTGAGACAGCTTCATAGATGGGGCACTCTTGAGCTGGGTTCTGAAAGATGAGTAGGAGTTCTCTAGGTACAAACCAAGGGCAAGAGTAGCACAGCAAAGATCCTGCAGCCTGGAGAAAGTGAGTGAGCAATCTAGCACCTCTAGAAAATGTGACTTTGGGCTTCTGGTTCCTTTTCTGAAAAGTGGGAATAACCTACCTCTAAAGCAGTCATCTCAGCCCCGGGAGCATATTAGAATCACCCAGGAGCTTTAAAAACATACATTCCCTGAATATCTCTCCAGAGAGTCTGATTTAGTTGGTCTGGGATAAAGCCTGCGTGAGGGTGCCTTTAAGAATCTCTCCTGGGGAATATAATGAGCATCAAGGGTTGAGAACCTCTGCTCTAAAGCAAGTAACTTCCACCTGATGATTGTAGGAAGGATCTGGGCCATCTCTGAAAACACCGAGCTTCCTTACACCACCAGATATCAAGAACTGCTATAAAGCTATAGCAAGTGAGACTGAGGTATTGGCACAGAGATAGACAAACCAAACAATAAAACAGACTGGAGAATGCAGGACAGACTGACCCAAGAAGAGCCACCTGGTGTGACAGAGGCGCCACTGCAAATCAGTGGGGAAAGGATGGCCATCTCAACAAATGGTGCTGGAAATGCTGGATATCCACAGGGGGAAGAATGAACCTTGACCCCATCTCACTCCGTGTACGAAAATTGATTTAGGAAACCACAGACCAAAATGTGAAACGTGTTAGAATGAACCATATGCAACTGCTGATATTCAATTATTTTTTACCTCAAAAACCACAATTATCAAAACAAGCTTCTAGAAGAAAATATAGTAGAATACCTTTGTGATGTTGAGATAGGCAAAGACTTCTTACACAGCACACAGAGTACTAAGCATAAAAAAACTAAGCTGAAATTCATTAATTAATAACATCTGGGGGGCTGGCCCAGTGTCGCAAGTAGTTAAGTGCGCGAGCTCGCTGCGGCGGCCCGGGGTTCGCCGGTTCGGATCCGGGTGCACACCGAAGCATCGCTTGGCAAGCCATGCTGTAGTAGCGTCCCATATAAAGTAGAGGAAGATGGGCACGGATGTTAGCTCAGGGCCAGTCTTCCTCGGCAAAAAGAGGAGGATTGGCAGATGTTAGCTCAGGGCCGATCTTCCTCAGAAAAAAATAAGGACATCTGTTCATCAAAGGTCACCTAAGAAAGTGCAAAGGTAAGTCACAGGCTGGGAGATGGTACGTATAAGATGTATGTCTGATAAAGGACTAATACTTGATTTTTAACATTTCTAAAATCAATAAGGAAAAGACAACTTAAAAAATATGCAAAGACTTGAACAGATACTTCACAAAGAAGGATACCCAAATGGCCAATAAGCATCTGAAAAGGTGCCCAACATCATCAGTCAGCAGGACTATACGAAATAAAACCACAAGATACCACTACACACACACCAGAATAGCTAAAATTAAAAGGGACGACAACTCCAGGGTGTGGAACAAGTGGACTCTCCTCCACGCCTGGTGGGTGTGTAAACTGGCACATGCATTGTGGAAAATTACTCGGCAGGATCCATTAAAGCTAAACTGTGCTTACCCTTTGACTCATTAATAGGACCGTGGGGTGTAGACCCCACAGAAATGCGTGCTTGTGGATTCACAAAAGTCGGATACTGGAATGTCCATAGCGGCTTTCTGTGAGAGCCCCAAAGTGGAAACAACCCAAATGTCCATTAGTAATAGAATGAAAAAAAAAGAGATTCCAGCCACCATCCGAGATCATCATCTCCATTTCCATGGTGACCCCACGATTATGTTTTTCATGGGATCGCCAATCGACGCTCATGACAGGTTGCCATGGGAGACAATGACCGCGAGTGTGAAACACCATGGGGCCCAAATCACATTAGAGCAAATAAAACTGAACCTCCGAGCAATAAGGTGAAGCTTGAGTTAATGCAAACATAACTTTATTCGCTAAATTAAGCTCCAATTGGTGCATCATAAATGATTTCAACAGAAAACTAACATTTTTAAAGCAATCTCACACAAGATCCTAGGTTACCCCAAGAAGTTTCAGTACAAAATGTTGAAGGTCTTTACGTTCAAAAATCTAAGCAAGGAAGAAAAATAAAGAATGGAAATATATACATATATATGTCATAAAAAATTTAGAAAGCATTCTGTAAATAAAAATCATTGCATACAAGGATGGCCTTTCAAAACGATGGAGAAAAGGTAAACAATTCTATAAATGTTATCAGGAAACAAAAATCATTTTAAAAATAAAATTAAATTTTAAAAAATTAAAATAAAAAGTATTGGAGGAAAATCTTTTTATAATGTTAGCATGGGAAAGAACTTCCTAAGCATGATACATACAAAAGACAGAACCCATGAACGAAAAGACAGATATAATGTATTAAAATGTATATATGTGTGATATAATGTATTAAAACTCTACAGCATACACACAATAAGAACCAATCACGGTTTGGAACATGTGTGCATGATAGAGAGCTAACATTTTTGACAATGGAAAGTTCTTATACATCGGTAATAATCATAAATATTCCTTAATAGACCGGTGAAGAAGGTGGGAAAATATGCATTGAAACAAGGGTGGGGAGTAGCTTTAAGTCTCTTCTTTATCTCATTCTCTTTATCTTGTTCTCTTCTTCATTCTTATCTCTGCAGAACAAAGCACTTTCATACACATTATTAGTAGATACGTTTACTGAGAGATATCAGGTATTTTTCACATCAACTTTGTAAATTAGGTGCTGTTAGACCCATTTTACATATGAGAAAACTGAGGTTTCTATAGCCAGATAGTTAGTAGACCCAGGACTCAAAAATCAGGCCTCTTGTTCCTAATCCCTTGTTCTATTGACAGCTCTGGAAGACTGTAAGTGAAATCGGCGGTCACAGCATTTGGACAGCCAGCGCTGACCTCTGGAGCCCCCGCCCAGACTGGTGCTCCAGCCGCTACAGCCAGGCGTGAGGAAGGAGGCAGGATTCTGTCTATTTGAGTGGTCACCTCCACCCCTGGTTCTCTCCCCCCAGACACACACACCACACAGACATGTGCATGCACACACACGTGCACACATAGATAAAAATATGTATACATACCACACGCACTCACACATGTGCATGCACACACGTGCACACGTACACACATACACCACACACACGTACATTCCTCGGATTGGCCTCCCTGCCCCCTCCTTTCCCCTTGGTCAGTCTTCTTTGGCCATCCCCACGTCTCGCTGCTCCTAGCCTCCTGGCCCTCTTTCTGTCCTCTTCCTACAGCCTCCAGCTTTCAACTATGGTCCCCGAGACTCCCCAGCCCAGCTAGGCACACCGTGGGAGCTCCGTAGATCCATCGATGGGGCCCTGGCTTGCTAGGACCCGAGTGTTTGGCACCCAGTAAAGCGCAGAGAGAAAGGTGAGGGCACGCTGCCCAGAAATGAGGGTAGGACACTTCATTCGAGCCCCTGGTTCCACAGCCCTGGTCTCTGCAACGCCTTTGAGTAGAATCATCCACCACAGATTCCTTCCCCAGGGCAGGAGAGGAGCGGGTGTGGGTGCCCTGGCATGGCTGTAGAATACCAGCCACATGGCATAGACGTCTACACAGCCCCTCTCCTACTTCCCAGGTGCAGGCTGGGAGCAGGTACCTCACCCTGAGGTTCCCCCGAGCCCTAGGAGGTCTGGATCACACAGGCCTGGATCTGTGTTCTGGGATCCAGACATAGGTGACCCACAACGCACCAGGTGACTGGGGAAGCCGCCCTTGCTTGTTCCGTGGGGGACAGAGGGATGCGCTGGATCTGTGGTTGCCTGAGGGGGCCCATCTCTTGGAAGTCATGCTGTGAATCAGTTATCATGCTGTGAATCACACACACACAGACGTGTATACACACACACATACATGTAAATTTAATTCTTACAAGTCTATGAGGGAAGGACTGTTGTAATTCCCACCATACAGATTAGGAACTTGGGGTTCGAGGTAATGAATAATATGTCAAAAATCATATGGTTATTAAGTGGCTGCACAGCCTCATAAGAATATCTTGGGGCCGGCTTCATGACGTAGTGGTTAAGCTTGGTGTGTTCCACTTCGGTGGCCTGGGTTCATGGGTTCAGTTCCTGGGTGTGGACCTACACCACTCATCAGCCATGCTATGGCGGCCTCCCGTATACAAAATAGAGGAAGATTGGCACAGATGTTAGCTCAGGGGGAATCTTCTTCAGCAAAAAAAAAGAAAAGAAAAGAAAATCTTAATATAAAAGAAGAAAAAAATTAAATGTAGATACCATTAGTGGGGAAAGTTTGGGAGAAATTGAGGGAGAACTGGGACTGTGTCTAGCTCCCCACAAAGCCCTTGCTGTTGAACGGTTTGCGGCATTCGTCCCGATGGTCCCTCTGGTCTGACTTAGCCCAGTGGGGAATGGGAGGCTGGCACACCTTCCACTGTCCATTTCTGAGCCCTTCATTCGGCACCACCTCTCTTGCCTTCCTTCTCCTCGTCCTCTTCCCTGCTTTCTTCCAAAGCGGCCTCCTCTCTGTCACTATCGGGCAGAGCTTGGGGTGAAACACAGATCAGGTGTCCATAATGTGCCAGGGAGCAAGCCAGGCGCCGAGCAGGGAGAAATAACCAAAGTCCTCCTGCGTGAGCTCTCAGAACAGGAGAGGGATGGACACTGGAGTGAGTTCTGTGACGGAGGCCTGATCTGTGACAGAGGTGGGGAATTCCCCAGGGAGAGATGCTTCTTAGCCACCCGGGAGAGCAAGGAAGGCTTCCTGGAGTAGGTGATGTCTGTCTTTCTAAAGTGAAGTCTGAAGCTCTTCTGCTTCATTCCAGCAGCCCCAGCACAGTTGCAGCCGGAGAAAGTGCAGCCACAACAAACCACAGGAAGCTACAGGACGTGCACAGGTGGAGGCTGGCCTTGCGAAGTCCTCCCTCCCCAGGCCCCCCAGAGCAAGCGCAGGTAGGACTTCAGCACATGCACGTGGCTGATTTCTATCGACTTCTCCTCCCTGAGCCTCATGGGCATCTCTGCAGAATGCAACATTCATCTCCCACCTGCCTGGAAACTGGGGCCAGGAGCAAGGCAGAACCTTCCAAGGGTCAGACACTCAATCGGTGGGGAGGAGAGAGAAATGCAGAAGCAGAGTGATTCCACTTGACCTGACTATACCCCTCTCCCGCATTCTTGTCAAACTCTCCCATTGCACTGGGCAGGGGGCAAAGGTTGCAGGGGGGGAGTCTAGGAGAAGGGAGAGAGGGCAGGCAGGTCAGGCCAAGACTCAGGTGGGGTGGGTTCACCGTTATGTGCGCCCATCAGAGGTGCACACCGAATCAAGTCACGGTCGTGATGTTGAGGTGGGCTCCGGTCCTAAAGTCAGAGAGACCTGGGTTCCAGGCCCTGCTCAATCATGCGTTAGCCGGGTCACCTCGCCCAGGTCACTTCGCTTCTCTAGGCTTCACTGTCTCCATCTGTCCAATGAGATTACAGAAGTACCTGCTTTGCCCACTGCACCAAGTTGCTGGCAATGCTGTCAAATGCAATAGTCAATGTGTAGGTGGTAAATTAACAATAATTATTAATAATAGCAGTAATTAATAACAACAATAATAGCAATAATGAGCATGAGGAGCAGCTGATTCTGCTCATCCAAGTCATGTACTGCTCATCATTTTCATCCTCTGGCATCTAAAGAGACTGTGGTGGGTGCCTAACTCTGCTGGAGGCCCAGTGGGGGGCAATTATTTTCCATCAAATGGGATATATGCTATAAATAATGGACCAGAGAGCAAGAATGGAATTTTAAGCAAGGCTGAGGTCTGTAAATAATTTAATTAGCACTGGAAACAATGCCCCTATTGGGGTCACTACGGAATATTTTATGTGCTACAGTGCAGTAAAGATGGATAAACGCTCATTTCTGAGTTTTTAGAAATTCAGGAAAACAAAATGCTGTCTCTCTCAGACCAAGGAAAGGGCCAATCATGGGGCTGGGGAAGCTGAGACGCGTGGGTGAAGAAATGATGAGGAAATCTCAAGACTATGCATCTTTTCTCCAGGAACAGTCCATGCTGTCCCAAACAGGGCCCGGGACCAGCTGCAAGCCACTAGGGCAGGCATGAAGGGTGACACAGCAATGGAAGCAGACGTCACGGGGCTCACCCTGCAGATGGAATGAGGCACGAGGCACATCAGGAATGTGGAAGGGAAGGTCCCCTTCATTTATCCACGTTTCCAGCACTCCACCCGAGATGAGAGAAAGCAGGCTGGTGAAAACCACGCGTGGGCTGGTAAGCAGACGCCCTTTAGTTGCAAGGGTATATTCTGAGCCGGCACTGCCTGTTTTCTGACACCAGACAGATCTTTTACAGACGGAAGATTGTCTCTACAATCCAAGACAAAGTGAAGGGCAAATGCTTTTGGAGAGAGAATATATTGATTGAAACTTACTCATGCTAACATGTAAATGACTGATATCAGATACCTATAATGGGGGTAAGAAAAGAAATAGTAGAGCCCCAGGAATCTGAAGCAGGGAGGAAAGGCCTTAGAGTGGGGGAAGGTTATAGAACAGGGAGACAGAGGAGTGGGGACCAGAGGATTCTATCTGGAGTCAGAAAATCTAGGTCCATGCTCCATGCTCCATATCTGCCACTTCCCAGCTACACAAGCCTCCTCAAGTTACTTCATCTCTCAGGATCTTAATTTCCTCACCCATAAAATTGGGGAGATAGTTGAGAAATCCATTGGGAGGATCAATTACACTGGTGACTGTCAGAGGTGAGGTGTAAACCATCACCGCCTATGCATGGGCATGACTTTGGAATTTTGCAGGGTCCCCCAGGGCCGGACCGGTAGCTTTCATATTCCTCCCTTTCTGGATGAGTTTAAAGAAAAAAATTACTGTGTGCTCAGCTCAAAATCTGTGTGGTGTAAGGATTAAAACCAAAACACCACACCACTGCCAACGTCCTCCAGTCAGGTTTCCAGATGCCAGAGTCACCTAACCAGTGGGGACTTTGTGAGCCCCTCTGTGGCACTTCACAAGGCCAGAAATGATTTTCTTCCTCAAATGAGCAGCCAAGTGGTTCTGGAGGCTCCTTGGGGGACTCGCATCCTGAGAAGGGGTGAAGGTCTGAGAGGCACCACACTCCTGGTGCCACCTCCAATCTCATCACGACTCTGTGCCTCAACTTGTTCACCTGTGAAATGGGCACAATCATACCCACCTCCCCGCTGTTGAAAGGCTAAGCAAGATGACCCCTGCAAAGCCCCTGAACTGTGTCTGGCTCATGGAGGCACTCCACGGGAGCTGAACTTCTTGTTTTATTGTTATCTTTATCATTATTACATACAATTTCAATTATTACTTTACCACGACACTGGTAAAGGAGAAGGAGCCTTGGAAGGCAGAGCATTTCCACAGATATGTCCACATCACCTCGCCACAGCCACCCCACCTCCCGATCACAGCAGTCTCTCCCCTGGCACACTCTGGCAGCCTGGGGCATGATGAGGTGGGCAGGAGGCATGTGCCATGGGCATGTGGGCAGAGCTGGATGCCAGGGCCACCACTCACAGCCAGCCGCTGGAGGCTGTGACTCACCTCTCAGTTACAGCTGGCAGAGGTGGGAGAAGGATGTTCAGAACTGGATGCAGGGTGGGGGTGGGGAGGAGGAATTGAGCAGGGCTGGGGCTGGGCGGGGACCTGGCTGGGTCCTTGGAGGTGGCTCTAAAGGCTTGATTTTGGCGTGGTTGCTAACCTCAGGGCTGGGGCTGGGGTGAGATGTGATTTGGGGCCGTGTGGATGTCCAGGGAGGGGCCTGCAGCTGTACCCACAGGTTCTCTGGCCAGTGGGTCTGATCCCAGGGAGCTGATCTGGGCCAGTGTAGGTATCTAGGGGGGAACGGGAAGGGCAGGGTTCACGAGCTTCTGAGGTGGTGGCAGTAGGTGGCTGGAGACAGGCAGGTGGCGGAGCTTTAAGTCCATGGGCATTTAAGTCGTGGCTTCAGTGGCCACTGGACATAGGGGATGGAGTCCAGTCCATTGGGGTGGGGCTGAGCAGGTGGGCAAGAGTTAGACGGGTGTCGAGACCAGGAGAAGAGACAGTAAATCAGGACCTCGAGGACTGCTCTGGTGCCCCAGCACGCCCCCAGAGCTCTTCTTCTGCCACAAGGCCTGTTGTCCTTCCATCTTCTCACTCTGGCCCGGGGCGTCCGTCCTTGCTGTTCCCTCTGTCCTGTGGGTCTCTGCTGCCTCATCACCACTGCTGCCTTCTTTGCTGTGTTGACACCCCTGGCTGGAACTCTCATTCCTAATGTTTTCCAAGGTTTGTATCTTATCTTCTCCACCAAGACACACTGCCTTAGCTCTCCCTGATCCGCGTCTCTAATCCCAGGCCCAGCTGTCCCTGCCCGGTTCAGGTGTCCTGCCCTGGGCCAAACACCTCCGGACAAATGTCAGGGGGGGACAGGTGATAAAACAGCAGCTCCTACAGGCACCTGGGGAGGGGTGGCTTCCATAAGGACAGGAAGGATGAAATTGCATGTCACCTCAGTTATTACACACAAACGTTAAATTAATACAAGAGGACGACGTGGGGGAGGAAACAGCATCAGAGGAGGTCTGTTGACCATAAATGTCAATGAAGTCACCCTTTGGACCATAACTCATGTCTCTGTGGGTCCTGTAGCCAAGGGCCTGTTGAAGAAAGAAGCTTGACCTCCGAGACCTGTGGAACTAGGTCTCAGTGTAAATGTGTGTGTGCGTGTGCGAGAGCCAAGCTCTCACTTGGCTGTGACATCAGAGCACAGGGACCATGTCTAATACAACTCGGCACCCCGGGCAGCACCTGTTGTCACCGGAAGAACAAGAGAGAGCTTCAAGGTGGATTTGGGAGTCTCGTGTCTCTTTATTCACCATCTGTCTCCTCAAAGTGAACAGGGCGGCGTTCACTGAGTTCTTTCCTACAGGAGGGCATCACCCAGCTTTCTGGTTAAATCCTTCTTTAGCCTTCACTCACTTCATTCATTCACAAACATGTATTTGGCACCAACTGTGTACTGGGCCCTGGAACGTAGCAGAATGCAAGGCTGACATGGGCCCCGTCTTCGTGCAACTGACACTGGAGTCAGGGAGGGACACTGATCACCACTGTACCATGTTGGATGCCCACTTCTCTGTGTGTTAAGTTGATTGTTTCCTTTTTCTAAATATTTTGGATTGGTATTTTTTTCCTCCCCCCCCCCCACAGTATTGGAAGCTTTGCTTTTTTCGCCCTGGAGATAAGTGATTTTGCATATTTAAAAAGAATTCCCAGCACACTGGGCTCGTAGGCTCGATTCTGTGTGGACCTTGCTCAGTTTTGGATGAAAGAGAACAGGTTTTTGATGCTGCAAGCCGGATCTTTGGTCCTCTCAGATGCCAGCAAGACGTCAGCCACGAGGCAGGTAAGGACTATCTGCCCAGACACCTGGGGACCTCCCTAATTATCCAGGGAGCCTTCCAGCTGGTGACACCCCAAGTCTCCCAGAGACAGCTCAGACTGAAAGGCAGCACTGGGTTGTGGGGGAATGAAACCCCACAAGTGGGTTCTAAGCTTTAGTGGCCCTGGGCTGGGAAAAGCCAATGGGCAGCTGGGCTCAGCAAACTCCCTGGGGAACCCATGGTGTTCTTGGGGGGGGAAACAGAAAAATACTGGCAAGAGATAACACTATCACTGCATCTAAGCACAGGAGAAAAGAAGGAGGCTGAATGCATTGTCCACAGCAAGTACAACAAATTAACTGTCAAAAATATCCCAGTGCACATGATCCACCTGATGGCCGAAGTCTGAAGTTCCAGCATTACAGCTGTAGTCACCTGTTGCAGACAGCACTTTAAAGGGAAAGATCGTGTTTTGATGTCACCCCTGCCAGGCTTCGAATTCTGGCCATAGCCCTTGTTAGCTGATGTGTCTGGACAGGAGAGTTCAATTCTCCAATCTTTAGTTTCCTCTGAAAATGGACTTCATGCTCCCCACACAGGGTTGTCATGAAGAATAATTACAGAAATACTGAGTTTAGGGCTTAGAAGCTATTTTTACCAATAATAATAAAGTGGAGACACAGTCACAACATCCTAGATTTATTATAAGGATCAATGGGTCATTTAAACAGATTAAGTGGTTTCATTTATTGCTATATACCTTGAACCTTGCACATAAAAGGCACTCAGTAAATAACCGTTGAATAAATTAGTGAATAAACAATCAATTGAATAAATGTTATTTGTCTCATCAAAATCTCCTTGCCTATGAAAGAAAATCCAAGTTT